>NW_024870701.1:25302500-25690000 GCF_019054845.1 Dipodomys spectabilis | reverse complement strand
TCTACAAAGTACCTGGCCTGGATTCTGCCAAATATCAAGGTCAAGAAAGATGGGGGAGGGCTGGGAAGATGGCTCAGTGGTAGAGCGCGTGCCTTGCATGCCTGAGGCCCTGGGTTCGATTCCTCAGCACCACATAAGCAAAAAGGAAAAAAGCTGGAAGTGGCGCTGTGGCTCAAGTGGTAGAGCGCTAGCCTTGAGCTGAAGAGCTGAGGGACAGCGCCCAGGCCCAGAGTTCAGGCCCCACAACCGGACCCAAAAAAAAAAAAAAAAAAAAAAAAGAAAGATGGGGGAGACCAAAGAGACATAAGAACTAAAAGCAAGGTGTGATCTTGGTTCTAAACTAGAAAAAACACACAACCTCCCCCCCCAAACAACAACAACAACAACAACAAACACAGCTAAGTGCAAAGGACCAGACCTGTAATCCTAGCCACTGAGGAAGCAATTTTAGGAAGCTTCAAGTTGAGGCTAGACCAAGCAAAAGAATTAGTGTGGTGATACACACCTATGATCCCAGCTACTCAGGAAGATGTAGGAAGGTGGATTGAAGTATGAGGCTAGTCCTAAGCAAATTTTTGTGCCCCTATTTTAAAAAGAGAGCAAAAAAAGGGCTGGGAGCACGATGCAAAAAGTATAGCACCCACCTAGCCAACTTCAGGACCTGAATTCAAAACTTAGCACCACTAAAACAAGACAAATCAAACTTTATAGAGGCCAAGAGACAATTGGCAAAACTTAAGTGAGACCTACAGATTTCTTAATATCTAATCTATGAATGTCAATTTTCTGATATTGACCAAGTGTGATTCATTATGAGAATGTTTTTATTTTTAGGGAAACACACTGAAGCTTTTAGGAGCAAATTATCTCCAGGCCATGATGAAACATAAGAAAAGTAAGCAGAAAGTAATAAAACAAGGAGAGGAAAATGTTTTGGCCAAAAGGAAAACAGAAAAATCTTTGTGTCTGTTTCTTTCTTTCCTTTTTTTTTTCTTTTTGCAATTTTCTATGTCTGAAATTTCTTTCCAAAATAGAAAGAAAAGTAAGATTCAGCAACGAGTAATAATGTGATCAAAAATTTCATAGAAATTTGATGTACGGACATGTACCACACGGTGACAGTTTGGTCAGCGACAGATGGTCTATACAGAGTGGCTGTTCCACACGTTCGAGGAAGGTATGCCGTCCAGGTTTGCTCTGTCCACATATGTTAAGAACCCACCCACCCCTGCCTGTAAACATATCAGGAGGACCAGGATGTGAATAAGAGGCGGAATCCTCGACCTCAATAAGGAAGTCAGCAGCTGAAACCTAAACCCAATACATTAAAAAAGAGCAGTATGACATTATTATGCTAGACATTAGCAATCTATGTGGGCTGTAGGTTTGTACCATCAGAAAAACAAACAACAAAAAAGTGGCAAGTAGTTGACTTTAAGAAGAAAGGAGCAGAAAGCTGCTATCTTCTGTTAGTGGCCTTTCTAACTTGCTAAAACTATAAGCATGGACCACAGTAGAAAACATGAATAGATGGATCCAAATGGAGGCAAGACGTCTCTGGGCCACCCCTTCCTTTCCTCCTTCTCAATCCCACCCGAACCACAAGCACCTACTGTACCAGTACTGTATACTGTGACAACCAAAGCCTCACATGTGCCAGGTGGGCGTGGTAAGTGAGGTCCTTTGCTTCGACACACTCCCTTTGGTGATGAAGACACAGCCCTGGTAGATGTCAGCCTGCCAGTGGGGTGGAATGCAGGTCTATGACCCAGAAACAGATAAGCACAGATGGTATGCAACGGTGAATAACAGGGTCCCAGTGAGCACTGGGGAGCCTGGCCCAGAACCCTACCTCGTGGCTTCTGTGGTGGCATTCAGAGGATGAAGCCATCATTTCCCTGGATCCCACCAGGCCCACGCTCTCTGGGAACCCAAAGAGACATGTTTCAAGTCAGCAGTAGCACAGTGCAAGATCAACTCCTCTGTTGTCATGACAACAACACTACTCCCATGTTTGTGAGGAGTGAGGAGTGAGCAGGGGCCGCATCACTCCAGGCAGGGCTGCCTCCGGAGCACTTCCGGGTTGAGTGCCAAGAGGAAAACCAAGGATCTTTGAAGAACATAAGACTGTAAGCAATGCTTTCATCACCGGATAAAGTCTTTGGTCTAGAAACACCCCAAGACAGGGCAAGGAGGGGGTAAATTAGGACACAGAAGCATGGCAAAACCTATGTGCCTCTTCAAAGGGAGAAGTGCTCACAAAGTTAGACCACTGAACTTCATGGGAAAGGCTTCAATTGCTCCTGGACACATCTATAGTACTTAACCTTGGCACAGTGCTTAGCTAGGCCTTCAACGGCCTTGTTTATTATTCATGACCTCTGGAATATCAACTTGGTCTTGCTCCCTTTGTAGACAGAAGTTTTCATTGATATTTTATTCCTGGGTGTTTTGGTCTGATTACAAAATGTCACCAGGCTCATGTGTTGCTTGGTCCACAGCTGGTGGCTATTATGGGAGGATGTAGAACATCTAAGAGGTGAAACTGAGCTAGAAGAAGTGGAGTGCTTGGGACACGACTTTGAAGATTATGCCTGGTCCCTATTACCTTTCTCTGCTTCCTGTCCACCATGAGGTAAAGAACTTCATCCAACCCATACTCCTCTGCCATGATGTCCTGCTGGAGCATGCAGACTAAACACTCTGAAACTGAAAATCTAAATTAACCTTTCCTTCTCAGGTATTCTGTGAGAAGGACAGGCAAGTCTGGCTAGCACACCAAGTCAGCGTCTACTTCTGCACACATGCTGAGCAGGTGGCAAGAAGGGAAGATCCAGGACCGTTAGCTCACGACTCTCTTCCACCCCTCTAGGAGAAGGTTGACCCTGTTTCTCCATCTGCATGGTGCTTTGAACTCCTGGAAACGTGTCTGTGTGTTCTGTCGTTGATTGGCATGAAGGCAATGAACTCCACGGCTGCCTTAATCTGTGGTGGCCTATGCAGGGATTTGGGATCTTGGGGTCACATGAGACACAGAAAATGACAGGTCTCTAGGGGACTGTCTCAGCCTTGCCTCCCCCAACCTCTGGAAATCCTTATCCTGGATTGTCAAACAGAGAAGGCATCTTTGTCCTTTGGCTAATCAACCAAGTAAAACACTCTCGGAGTGGGTAAAGTAAGGTGATGTCAATGATTCACTAAATTTTCAAGAGTTATTAAGTCAGGTATCTGTGTCTTATGCCAGCAATCCTAGCTACTCAGGAGGCTGAGATCTCAGGATGCTGGTTCAAACCCAGCCCAGGAAAAGAATATGTGAGACTTTTATTTCCAGTTAATGAACAAAAAGCCAGAAATAGAGCTGTGACTCAGATGGTAGAGTGCCAGCCTTCAGCAAAAATGTTGAGTTCAAGACCTACTATTCCCACAGTTACACTCACATCCACATTATTAAAAGATTTGTCTGCAAGGAGGTCCTAAGGTTCTCAAACTGAGGCATGGAGCTGGGCACGTAGCTGTTGGGGGGCAGGGAGCAGGGAGAGAACAGAGCATGTAGCTTGAAGTACAGAGCTTGCCTAGCAAGTTAGAGACCCTGGAGGAGGAAGGGAAGACTCAGAGGGAGGGAAGAATCAGTCTTCAGTGTGCATCAGACCCCCTGAAGGTCTTTCTAAAGGCAACTGGGCATATTCCTGAGCTTCTAGTTCAATAGCAGTGAAGTAAGACCTGGGAATTTGCAGTTCTAGCAAGTTTCCGCATCATTCTGATGCTACCAGCCTGGGACCATACTTCGAGAACTTGTTGTCGGGGTGGACAAGGACCTGGTGTGCACACATATGTAAGGGGGCGGGGGACACACGCACACAGGTTCCCTAGTAACATGGAAGGGCAGCCCTGCTCCAGGTGTATGTCAAATTCTGGAGGATTCCTAGTCAGCAAACTCGGGTACAGGGGATTTCATGATCAGGGAGGGCTTCACAAAGGAGGTGACCTTCAAGCTGTCCTTGAGGAAGAGACGTGTGGCAGACAGGCAGATGGGAGGGACTTTCAGGGGCCTAGTGTTGCTGCGCCAAATGCTTGTTAATTAGTTACCAAGGCTGGACCTCAGACAGGCTGGGGGTGTCACGAGAGAGAGAGATCTGAAGGCCAGCAGGTGCCGGGGACAGAGACAAGTCTGGGTTTTCCCATTGGCTCTGGGGATCAGGGGAAGACTCTTTCAGCAGGGTAATAAGCATCTGGGGCAGCCTTTACCTTTCTGGCTATTTCCCTGTCTGTACAGTTTGGGTGGCGAGCAGCAGTTCTCGGTCTTTTCCAGCCCTGGCATGCTGCGATTCAATGGGGGCAAAGGGAGAGAGTGGCACCAGCCAGCCTGGTCTTACCATCTGCAACCCAGCCTGGGAAGTGGAGGCAGGCGACTGGAGGTGTCACACACATTGCTTAGGTCTCCTGGGCCCGGCTGTCCCCCCCCTTCCCCCTCCCACTGGCTATGCAGGACTTGGAGGCCTGGGATTGTACCACAGCTCACAATGGAAGGAAGAGGGTGTAGGAGGGAGGTCCCTGAGCTGACCCTGGTATTGTTCTTGGGCCAGAAGAAAAGCTTCCTCCAGCGCAGCCACTGCATTGCTACAAAAAGCAACGGAGCCAGTGAGCGTCTTGGGGGGGCCGCCTGCTGGCGGGCCAGCCTGGGAGCCCGGGTCCATTCACTACGCCTGCTGGAGAGCACGTAGGCCCGTCCGCCCCCACCGCCACTCCCAGTGACAGAAGCTGGGGGAAACAAAAATAACTGGGCTTCTCCGCCCCCAAACTCACCACTGCCAGGAAGGAGAGCATGACCAGAAACAGCCCCCTGGCTAATAAAGGAATAATGGATGCTTCACACCCTCAGCGACACCTTCCTCTTCCCCAGCCTCCATGGCTCCTTCCGCTGGCAAAGCACACAGCAGGGCAGGTGCTGGGTGACTGCAGCCTTGTTAACCAGGGCTGGCCCAAGTCATCGGTGGCATCAGTAAAGTGGTGAGGGTACTGATGTTAGGCCAATCCCCAAGAGCCTGCCACGGGCCAGGGGCAATGAATGGGGCTACAGGGGGCGCTAATCTCCTTCTCCATGACCTGTAAGGCCTCCCCAGGCAGGGGCTGGTGTATCTCTGTAGGGGGATACAGGGTGCAGGTTGATGGACTTGCCTCTCTCTGATCACCTGGAGACAGGGCCTCATAGGCCAGCTTAGATAACCAAGTATCCGGCCCCTCCACTGCTTGCTATCCTCTTCCCATGCCCCAGCTTGAGCTTATTGCCTGAGCAAGTATGAACAGGGCCTCCCTGTGACATCCTTGACCCAATGAGGCCCTGAAGGAGCAGTTCTGCCACCTACATACATGCTCCCTTCCCAAGTGGGCCTCAAAGCCATCCTGCCTGTCTGAACTCAGCGAAGGATTCTGGGTATGATTCATCTCATGGCACTAGAAGCAAGTCTTATTTGTTCAGGGTCCCTGGCCTGTCCCTAACAGAGTTCCAAAAACTTCTCCCTAGCCACTGCAGAGAGATGGTCTGCAATCCTAGGAAATCTCAGTGGTGTTCAGGAAGCCTGGTCAGACCCCAGCCCTTAGGTTCCAGAGTCTTCCTTCCATCATGTTGAGCACCTATGTGGTCAAGTTCCAAGGTGGAAGGGTCTCCACGGACTGTCAATGCTTCCTGAGGGTTCCAGAACCCCTATTCCAAGCAGCCTCCTTTGCTTTCAGCCATATTCCCTTCCTTCCTATAGCAGCTCTGGCCATGAAAGGCCTAGTTCAATGTCTACTGGAGGCCAGAAACGCCAGACTACCTTAAAACCAGACTAGAATCAAAGCCCCCAAAGATCCAAGAGGGTGTTGTGGTCTGGTTTCTCCAGGCTGGCCTCAGTGTGGCAAGGCGGAAGACTTGAAGAAGGGGGAAAGACACCAGCAAAGAATGGAGGAGGGCAGGAAGGCTAACACTGACTGGTTGCCAGTCGGTAACAGGAGTCCTCCATCTTGTCCCTCCGTCTCAGAGGGTGCTGTGGGAAAAGCAATGGAACCCCTGCCCCTCCCCGCCTCGTACCTCCAAAAGCCCCACAGAGTAGACCATGGGGCGGCTCCCTGTCCATCCAGCCCACCGTTCTGTGCTTGCTTCCTGCTGCCACTGCCATTTCATGAAGTCATTTGGCAAAGGGTAACGTGTTTTTCAACTGACAAGTTAACTCTGCTTCTCTGCTCTGGTTTATATCGTGACCCTCAGCATAGCGCAGGGAAGCAAGTCCAACATTCATATGATCCCCATGTGGTAGCTGAAGAAGTGGAGGGATATGGGGTGAATTACAGGATGTTCTGAAGGCTCTTGAATAACTATTGTGAATGAACTTCAGGATTTTCCATTTTAACTCTCAAGACGTTTTTGTGTGTGTTTTGTTTTTACTTCTCATGGGTGTCTGCCTCTCTTTTCCTGTAAAACGGTATTTTAGATTTTGTAGGCAATAAGGTCCAACACGTAGCTACTCAGCTCTGCAGCACAAATACACGGCCAGTGAGCAAGTGAGGGGCCACGGCTGTGTGCCAGTAAAACTTTATTGGCAAGCCAGGCGCTGGTGGCTTACGCCTGTAATCCTAGCTACTCAGGAGGCTGAGATCTGAGGATCGCAATTCAAAGCCAGCCCAAGCAAAACTCTTATCTCCAATTAACTACCAGAAAACCAGAAATGGTGCTGTGGCTCAAAGTGGTAGAGCACTAGTCTTGAGTGAAAAAGCTCAGGGACAGCACCAAGGATCTGAGTTCAAGCCCCATGATCAAAAAAACAAGAAGGCCGGAAAAACAAAAACAGAGACAAAACTTGGTCTGTGGAACAGTGTGTCACCCCTGCTGAAGCCTCTCGCCCTATTCCCATCACTGAGGCTGTCACAGAAAGGTTGAGTGGCACTTCCCTGGACCCCTTGGAGCCAACCCTATCCAGTCCAGAAAGCGGTTATGACCCACCCCCCCTCCAATTCCATCTTTTGGCCACTCATGGAGGATGGAGGGGAAGACCCGTGTGGGAGCCCGTCCAGACTCGGCCAGTCGCTGCTTCCGGAGGCACCTTCCTGGTTGTCACCAACAAAAGTCTTCAATCCTCTACATAATCATTTCTATTAAAAAAAAAAAAAAAGGCTCCAAGCAGCAGAGGTAACAATAGGGTCGCCTCACCCAGCACGTTGCTAGTTCCCAGCCGACACGCTACCTGCAGCCTTAGACAGGAAGCTCTACACTCAAGAGCTTCTGGTCTCCTTTATTGTATGGCTGCCTATTTTTGTCCTAATGGAGGAAGCCCTGGGGGGAGGGGTGTCTGGCAAGGCATGGGGGGGGGGTGTCTCTTAGGTAAGCACTCTTCCTTGATGGCTGGGGTGGGACATTAAAAGACTTGTCTAATTAAAAAAAAAAACAACTAACTTATTTCTTCCTCATTCAAAGCTGTCTCTTTCATTCTTTTTCTTTTTGTTGCCTTGAGAGTAGAGGGGGAAAAAAAGAGAAGACATCCATTTTCTTCCTCGGGCTTATTAAGGAAATGGCACTCATTTGCAACTCCTCTTCCTCCTCATGCTCTTCACTCACAAAGGAGTCGGCCACCACGCCATTCGCAAGCCGTGTGTTGGGAGTAAGGTCATAGATCCTCTTTCTCCAAGTTATAAAATAATAGAACGACCTCTTCTTCCCAGAACATTTGAGCTCATACATAGTTCACTGGGGTTTTGAACTAGCGCGCTGGCTAGCTAAGAGATCCTTGGGTCAGGGCTCATGCGGTCATTCTGTATTTCATGGATGTGTCCACAAGGAACTTCCATTCTAGTGGAAGACACACAATCAATAAAACATGCATGTGATAGGCACTGTGGGAAGGAATAATGGGAGGAAGGGGATGGGAAAAAGGCCTTACGGAGAAGGGAGCTCTATCTAGAGACATCGCCTGTGTAATGAGGTCAGTAATGGCATGAGGATGTCCCCTCTTGGTGGTTTCTGGAGCTCAGAGAGTGCTTGGTGGATGTTGGTAAGCACAGTGCTATTATGTTCTACTCATTGTTAGGTTCTCAGCGAGGGGGCATTAGAAGAAGCCAAGTGCCCATCCATGGGAAAGGTACTTGCATTCTAACTCAGTCCACCCATCAATGGTGCTCAACACATCCTGGAAGAGCCAATGGCAGAAGTCAGACCATGTCCCATGGGACAAAGAGATAACTAGAATCAGTATTTGAAGGAAGACGTGGTGTGGGGTTCAAGGTGGGGTTTAGGGTCCACAACTTTGTTGCTGGAGATGAGTTAACCAGGAATTTCCCAGAAGACCCAGCAAAAAAGCCAGCAGAACTCTAGGGAATCATCAAGTCACTCCTTCTCATATGGATGGCCAAGCTACAGCTACAACAGCTTACCCTTCATTGCAGTGATTAGGGGGTGAGGCCTAGGGCCCACTCTTCTGTGACCACGCAGCAACAGTGCCACCTGGTGGACAAAGCAGGCAGCTCCTGCCTCTGCTTCCATTTTTACTTCCATCACGGAAGCAGGAGGAATCCTGGTTATTACTACATAGAGTACTGACTGTCATCTTGAAATTTCCTTTGTTCTTCAACTTCCTCTGGGCAAAGGTGGAGGGCAGAATTGTCAACAGTCTTTACCTGAGGCCAAGCAAGGGAACAGTCTCATTCTTCCCGGTCCCCTCCTTCTCTGCCTCTTGTCCTTTTCGGTGGGACCTGTGTGAACACATGTCTTGACTTATGAAGTCAGAAAGACACTCTACTGTCTCTGGGCCTTCTGGAACCATCTACAAGGAGTGCCTGGGGTACATCCATGAGACCAGGGATGGTCATTATTTAGTAGGAGCACCAGGCCCACTTCTGAGGTCATAGAACCAGGCCTTCCCTGGCCCAAGTGAACTAATAATTGTTATCAGTCACAGAATTAGTTTCAAAATACCTAACAGAAAGGTAAAACCAAAAACAAAGAGGAAAGAGAGGGTGACGGCCAGTGACTATGGTTAAAATACTCTGTGTGCTTATGTTAACATGGAACAATGAAGCTTTGAGATGAGTTTGGGAAAGGGGGGAGGAGGGAGTCAGATGGAGGGAGTAATTAAATTCATATGTGGACACACCAAAATAAAATGCCCCGTACAACTCACTGATGCTAATAGAAAGTGTGTGTGTGTGTGCGCGCGTGCGAAGGGGAGAGGTAATGTGGGTTAGGTAGCTCCTATTGTCAACAAAACGCAACAGAATGTACATTGGCCTGTGATGAAGAATCTAAGGATAATGCTCAAAATATGTCCACATAGACAGTCTTGGGCAAGTCACAGGATGCTTCAACGTATCATGTCCGGAGTTTGCGTGAGACACAAAAACACCTAGGACAGCCTGTGGGATGAGGGGAGGGAGTGGCCTTCCCGCAGGGCCCCAAGACCCCATACTTCTCCCAGAGCTAGAGGAAATCGATGGTGCTTGGAGATGGCATAGGGAGCCAAGGGCAACATGCCGCTCAGGCAATTCTCCCAATCCAGTGCTGCTAAGCAGGCTGAGGAACTATGAGGCAAGGGTAGAGTTCACAAAACCCGAGGGAAACTGCTCCCCTAGCCACCACATCTTAGGACGAAGGGCCCCGATGGGAGCTTCCTAGGGGGTGGTCCTGGACCAGAGGTGAGGTGACCGATGTGTAAGGGGAAGGCCAGAACCTATTCAGATCCCATTTGCTCACCGGTACATGCTTGGACTATGGGGGCCCACATGTGACGGCTCATATGACCTGTCTATTCTTCCTAACTCCCCAGCTGTGCACCAGCGCCATCTTCCTGCAGGCTCAGACAAAGCCATGTGCTGTGGGGAATATGACACCATGGAAGGTAGCTCCTCCTCTGCACAGGGCTCTCTTGGGGATGGTCAGGGGCTCCTGGGATCCCTGAAGGGAAACGGCTCTCTGAGGATGGTCAGGCCTTTGTAGCAGGGGGACCTCCCACCCCTTTGCATAGCTTCCTTCTTTACCTCCTCATCCTCTCTTTTGTGGGGAGGAAGGGCCTCCACACTGGGAACCAACTAGGAGGTGTGATTTGCAAACACCTTTGACTGTCAGGGACCTGGGAATTCACACAGCAAAGGCCAGACTACAGAGCCTGAAGAGTGGTGTGTTGGTGCCCTCTAGTGGGAGTCAGCTGCCATGCAGCCTCCTGATAGGACCCCAGTACCAGCCATCCCAGCCCTGGGAACACACTGAAAGCAGAATCACAAATGATGTGCCTGGATTGGCCATGGTCACAGCCACCTCCTCCACTCACACGCAAAACACACAGGAGGGCCACCGGCACCCTGACGGCATGTGAGTGCACCCAGGACTGCAGTCTAAGCCCAATCGTGTGGATCTCAGTCCCTGCCCTGCCCTGTACCTTCATAACGCAGAAAATTATGATTGGATACTAAGTCTTCATCACTTCCTGCTGCCCATCCCTGATCAGAGGTCTTGGGGAGCAATGCCAGACTCAGATGCAGTGGCCAAGGGACTGTGGGTGCCATGTAATCTGCTTGCTTTCATTCATCCCAGTGTTACTGCTCTCCCCGCTTCTAGACACCACCGTGGGGAGACTGACACAGGACTTAATTACATCACCAACACCAGCTCTTACTAAACCCCTTTTGTGGGTGGGGAGCCACTCCTGGCAGCTGGGGTTCATAGATAGGGGTGTGATTGATGTATATGGATACCTGTGTATGGGGATCTGTGGGTTATTGGTGACACTTTTGCTCTTGGAGTCATGCTCACAGGAAACATGCGTGCACATGCACACAGCAACACATCTGTGATGTGCACACAAATGGAGAGTATGGTATTGTGGCAAGAAGGGCTGAGCCTACTCGCTCCCAATAGTGCTCGCTCACCATTGATTTAGTCTGTTGAGTAAACTGAGGCATGGAGGGCATGCACAGCTACAGAATATGTCTAGAAGTGGACTCCCTGGATGCCCATCTGAGCTCACCACCATGCCTGGGCATCAGGCAGTAACAGTCACACCTGGTTTGGGCAGCTACACTGTGGCAGCTGCACACACACAGCCCGTGACCCAAGTTTGTCATCCAAGCTCCTCTATGGCAGAAATGCCCATCACACAGAGACTCACACGGCCATCAGGAGCAGACATGGTTCACAAGGCCTTACTGGAACTCCTGAGCTCAGCCGGGGGAGTAGAAAGGTCACCATCCTTGTGTTACAGTCAGGACACTGAGGCAGAGTGAAGCGGTGGTCCACAAAATGGATCAAGGACATGATGTCTAGCCACTGTCTGCTCTCCTTTTCCTTCTGCCTGATCCTGGAGGAGTCGGGGGGCAGTGGCCAAGCAGGAACAAGCAGCTCAAGGGCCTCCTCCACACGCCACCCAGGAGAGCAATCCAGCTGGCTGCTCCCCAGATCAGCTCTCTGGACTTCTCGCAGTAATAAGTGCTGTAGGCTTTATACTCACTGAGCCAGGACTCTACCATTTCAGCCATAACCCCGGCCAGTTTTTGGATAATGTCTTGTATTTTTTTTTCTCAGTGCCAGCCTCAGCCCCTGACCCTCTCACATAATTGGGAGTATAGTTGCGCACCACCAGTTCATCTGTTCATCTGTTGAGTTGTCTGCTCTCAGTTTATTTTTTTTTCCCATTTGGCTTCAAACAACCATTCTCCTGATCTCCACCTCTCAGGTAGCTGGAGTTACAGGAAGAAGCCATTTTGCCTGGCCACCACGACTGGTTTTGCATGACCACCGGTGGTTAGGATAGAGCCTGAGTTAATACTGAGGCCTTTCATTTAGACACTGTGGCCAAGGCCCATTGCTTGTACAGGGCTTGGACAAGGTGCATTCCAATGTTCAGAAAACTTTTAAGAATAGTGTGAAGAACTCATCCGGATTCCCTGTCTGTTAAGACATCCATAATTTCTTCTTGGGAACAGTGCATCTATACACCAGCATCTGCTCTTTTTCTAAGCCACCTGAGGACAATTTCAGACATGAGGTCAAGTCCCTGAAATATTCCAGTGTGTGCCCCTCAAAAGCAGGACACTTGCCTGCCTGGCCAGCGTCAGTGGCCACGCGGCGGCCCCATTCACTTGACTCAATAAGTTCTCCATTTCTTTCAGGTTCAGCAAATAAAACACTGTCCCTCCCCCCCCCCCAAAAGAAACTCCACAAAACTTCAGCACCCAGCAATGCAAAGCTTCTAATATTTGGCATCTAATATAAAATTAACAGATATTTATACCTAAGAGAAACTAATTACCTGGTTGTGCAATGAGTAGAAGAAGAAAAAACTGACTCGGATGATGCAAAGAATAGAGAAGCAGGGACTGGGAAGGTGGCTCAGTGGTAGAGCGCTTGCCTTGCATGCATGAGGCCCTGGGTTCGATTCCTCAGCACTACATAAGCAGAAAAAGCCAGAAGTGGAATTATGGTTCAAGTGGTAGAGCGCTAGCCTTGAGCTGAAGGTCAGCACCCACGCCCAGAGTTCAGGCCCCACAAACGACAAAAAAAAAAAAAAGAATAGGGAAGCACACTAAACAACTGTCAGAAAAGGGCCCTAACTGCTCAAAGACAGAATCAAGCACAAGAAATGGGAGACACAAGAAAAAAGATCCACTTGAACTTCTAGAGATGAAAAACACAATATCTGAAATAAAATATATACTGGATGGGATTAACAATAGGCTAGACACAGAGAGAAAAAAAATGAGTGAACTTGAAGACACAGAAACAGGAATTATCCAAAATGAAAGGGAATGGGGGGGGGCGGCTGGAAGACTGCTATTAAAAACAAAACAAGAGAGCTGAGCACGGGTGCTCACACCTGTAATCCTAGCTATTTTAGGAGGCTAAAATCTAAGGACTGCAATTCAAAGCTAGCCCAGGAAAGAAAGGCTGTGAGAGGCTTATCTCCAAATAACCACCAAAATGCCAGAAGTGGAGCTGTGGCTAAAGTTTAAACAAAAAAAAGCTAAGGGTCAGTGCTCAGGTCCTGAGTTCAAGGCATTGTCCCCACCCCACCCCCCACCCCAAGAAGAAGTATTAGAGGCATGATTCAACTGGCTCGGTGCAAATCCCTGAGTTCAAAACCCACTACCACAAAACAAAAACAAAACAGAGTGCTGAAAAGCCGTGGGGAAGACAGCATCACACAGCTGGAACCCAGGGTGGCAGTGGGGAGAAAAAGAGGAATAAAGGCTGAAGATGTTCCAAATTGGATAAAAGTATAAGCCTCCGGATCTAAGGAACTCAACCAACCCCGAGAGGAAAAGGAATCAGGAAAAACCACACCAAAGCATTTCCTGATTGAATTACAGGCCCTTAACTGTACGCTGATTGTCTGTTTTAGTGATAGGCCCTGGGTGTGAACAGAGAGGAAATGGGAAGAGTCAAATGGCCACAGGTAAAAGGACAGGGGCCATTCAAAAGAGACGGGCAGGTGCCAGGGTGGAAGGAGGTGGTGGGTCATTACAGTGGTGAGCTTATTCCCTTCTGAGTGGCATGGCTCTGACAGCCTGCACTGGGTCACCCCATCCCTGGGAGGCACCCAGGCCCAGCACTGTTGGTCTCTAGAGATCTGGCTTTAGGGCAGCTCTGCGGAGTGAGGCCTCTTTGTCCCATAGCCTGCCCCATTCTGGGACAGAGGCCCAATCAATGACAGAATCAGCAAGCACTGAAGACACCTGGCCACTGGCAGGACAACTCCATTTTTCAAAAGCCCCAGCAGCTCTGCAGGGCCACCTTGAGCACCCAGCAGGCAGGGCACATACTTCTGTATAGCTTTGGGCCAAGGTGAAAACGTCCAAGTTGGCAGAGTGCCTTGCACCTGACCCATTTCATCCAGGGGACACCAGGCCTGCAGGCATGGTGGCCCACCCGGCTCACCTGCCCCTGCACAGCCGCCCACCCCATGCTGAGCAGGGGGGCAGAGGAGGAGCAGGACCTGGGTGCATGTGAGGCGATGTGAGAAAATCAGTCCCGGCACCTACCTGCCAGGTGGGGAGGACCTTCTCGATGTCGTTCAGGTTGATGCCATCCCCATCTTCCAGTTTCCCCTTTCCACACCTGGACCAGAAAAGAACAGAAAAGCATTGGAAAGTTGGCTCATCCATGCATCCTGTCCCGGCCTGGTAGCAAGAAGGGAGAGAGAGTCAGGAGAGACCTTGCCCTGTCCTTGCTCAAGGCCTGCACAACCAGCTGTCCCACCCTGAGGAAAGGCCTCTGGAGATAAGGGTCCTTCATTCCTAAATGCAGTGCTAAGCCTTCAGGATGGTGAGATGTTTCCCAGATTGCCCCCTGACCCTTCCAGGCAAAAATGTATACCCCTGGCTGATGCACATCCCAAGTTCTGTCACAATGCCTGCTAAAACCCCATTGCACCAAAGGATAACTCCATGAGGCTAAACAACTTTCTCAAGGTTACACAGTCTGGCAGGGGCTGGAAGAAGGCTCCCTGGGGCACCTTTTCTCCCTGGCTTGACTTTGAGCTAGAGCCAGGCAATGTGTGAACTGGATGCCCTCAGGACAGGGCTACCGATCACAAGCCTAGATGTTTTGCCGATTAACAGTGCAGATTAATGGTGCCAGACTGCATGGGTTTGCATCCAGCTTCATTCTTTCCTAACTGGGTGCCCTTGACCCTGTGTAAGCCACCTAACCTCCCAATAGTACAGGTTTCTCATCCTACAAAATGGAGAAAACAATTGTGCCTTATATGATCAAGTAGCTGGAGTCTTAAAATTATCATAAAATAAAATAAACAATGGGGTGAATGTACCACTGCTGTGGTGCTGACTTCTGCTACTACAGCCGTCACTGGTACCAGGCAGTGTAGCAGCAAGGAGACCAATGAAAGACAGAGTACAGATATGGCATGGACATCCGGCCTCATGTAAATTCCATTAATTGAAGATCGTAACGCTGACTTGTGGGCTGTATGAACTATTCTGAAATAAGAACTTAGAAGGGTTTTGCATGGCTGGTGCATGAATGGTTAGGAGTTCTATTGGTGATAGTTTATGGATAGTATTGAATGAGGTATGTTGAGGATTGGCTGCATTTTCCATAGGCAGAGTTGTTAATGCAACTCTCAAATTTCAGAGTCATTCATTCATTCATTCATTTGTTAAAATTTTATCAAACATCACTTCAGTTGTTGGCTGTCAATCAAAATAAACCAGGTGTAGTTCCTGCCTTCAGATAACTCAGCGCACTCCATGAGGCAAATTTGAAACTCACTATTAGGGCGTGAACCTGAGTACCACTAGGGGGCAGTACAAGACAAATGTTACAAAAGAGAATCTGGCGGGCAACATGAGCAAGGACTTGCTTGGGTGGAAGAGAAGGGGGATATGACTTCAGGCCTAATTAGAGCTCTTTCTTCACTAGATGCTTCTGTGCCAGGATCTGGGCTTGGAGATGGGACCCAGGTTAAACAATATCTGGTACTGGCCGGAGACTCCTGTCCCACTGTACAGGGGCCGGCACTTCCTCAAAGCACTGCTGAAACCCAGAGCAGCTTGCAGTACGAATTTGAGCAGAGGGGAGGGGGAAGTAAGATGAGAGAGCTCGCTAGAGGAGTGAACGGCATAGCAAAGCCACCGCTAAAGAGCAGGTGAGTTTACAGGCATGGCAAACTGGACCACAAAGAATAGCCAAAGGCAAGAGAGGCCGGAGAGGTGAGGGTTTGGACAGGTGGAGCTGGGAAGGGCAGGTGCATAAGGAAACTATAACAGATCTGAGGGAAAGAAGAAAAGCCAGCCTTCTTCCCTCCAATCCCGACATGCTGGGCTACAGAAGAAGAGAGTGGGAAAGCTGGAACACCTAGTCCTCTTTGAACGGTTAAATCTACCTGGTACCAGCTGCTTATAGCTGCCTGGCTTCTGCACCTGCCATGGCAGAGAGGGCACTGGGGACTTGCTCTGACTGGAATGGCTGACACTCTTCCCCAAGGTTGAATGTGGGTAAAACACACCTGGGAACTCTCCAGGCCTCCAGCCAAGCACATGGCAGGCATGGCCTTTCGGTCCATCAGTAGCCCCAGGGTTGGGCAGGTATAAGGGTCTGTGTGGGGGCCTGGATGCTGCCCCCTTGGCCCACTCTGGTCCAAGCAGAATTCCCTGCAGGGCTGCAGGTGTGAGGGCAGAAGGTGCTGCAGACCAGCTGAGTCACTGAAGCCAGCAGGGTTTCCAAGGCAACAGCCTGCTCTGATTTCTGTCCTTCCATGGAAACACAAGCTGCGGAAAGCTTTGGCAATCAAGTGGTACCCTGCTTCCAAGGGAGGCTGCAGTGGCTGGCTGGACACGTGGAGTCCATCCCCCACACAGCAAGATTCTGAAGGGGACAGAGTTCCTGGCCTAACCACAAGATGGACAGAGAAGATCAGCAGAGGGGGGCGGGGCAGGGCTGGAGGGATAGGATTTTTTTCAGAGCCAGATATCCAGGGGAGAGCCCAGGCCCTTCTCAGCAAGCCTGGCCAGCACCTGCTGGGTAGGGAAGCCTGACTGAAGAGTGTAGGCTTGTGGTTTGGTGGGTAAGGATGGCCTATTTGAGCCATGCTCTAGTCCTTTGACTTTTATCTATTAATATTGGTTGATTGTGGGGCTTGAACTTGGGGCCTGGGCACTGTCCTTGAGCTCCTTCTGCTCAAGGCTAGTATTCTTCCACTTTGAGCCACATCACCACTTCCAGTTTTCTGGTGGTTATTTGGAGATAAGAGTTTCACAGGAGCCCAGGCTGGTTTCATACTGAGATTCTCAGATCTCAGCCTCCTGAGTAGCTAGGATTAGAGGCGTGAACTACCAGCGCCCGACTGACCTTTTGCGTTTAGATTGTTTTTCTGGTGAGTCTTATGTTAACTCTGCAGTGCCTGGCTTCTACATCCATCATTCTAGTACCTCCACTTCTTTCCTGAGTGGTTGGGATTACAGGTATGGACCACCATACCCATCCCAGGCACCCTCTACTGTAGAGGGTGAGATGAGTGGCTTCAAGGTCTACCACCACACCTCTGCTTCCCAGAAGCATTGGCACCCCAGGAACATATCAGCATGCAAATTCTCAGCTCCCTAGACCTACTGAATCAGAGACTCTGGGCCTTGCTGTGTCTTCCTTCACAAACCCTCGAGGTATTTTGGACACACATTCAAGTTCAAGGCCTCCTTACTGACTTTGTGATAAGCGGAGCTTCTGTGGTGGTCGGAGCAGGCATTGTGGGCTGGGAGGAGGGCTGGGATGGATGGAGAAGACAGTGAGTCTGCAGTTCTGGGACAAAGAGAACGTCCTGGACATTGACCATCTGTGTCTCCTCCCCTTTTCCCTCCCCATACAGCAGAACAAAGGTTCCTATTCTGGTGTGGCCACTTCCAGCCCCCACCCTCCCTGTGTGAGCATCCTTTGGCGGCCCTTACCCTTCTCTGTCGATGTGTGGCGGGGGCTGCTTGGGTGTGTGCCGAACCTTCCGGTGGAACTGGGTGAAGTCCAGCTTTTCAGGCTGCAGGTCCCAGGTGGCACCACTAGAGGGCGAGGGAAGGTGGCAAATATGAGGCAGGAAACCAGGAGCCATTACTGATGGGAGCGGGGAGGAGGCTGACCTATGGCCTAATGAAGGGAATTGGTCACCAGGACAGGGGCTCCCTTAATACCCCCACTGAGAACAGAGCCCGATGCATCAGATATTTACTTTTCCTCAGCCCTACTGCTTGCCAAACAGAGCCTGATTCCAGCTTTACAGAGGCCCCCTGCACCCCTCGATTTGTTCCATGTCTCCATACGAGGAAGGCTGGAGAGGGAATGAGCAGTAAAATTTTGTCACCAGAGTATGTACCAACTGGGAAAATATGGTGGCCCTGTACCTGAGAAGTACATGAGGCCAGTGAGTGGAACTAGGGGTCCGCTCCCCTGATCCCTGTCCCAGGAAGTGTTCTATGCTGGTGGTTGTGCCTGGTGTGTGTCTTGGTGTGCCTGGAATGTGCCCAGGACTGGGCAGCTCTGGGGCCGGAGGCAGCAATGAGCTAAAGAGTGCCACCATCCATTTACCAAAGCCACTCTCCCCCCAAGAGTGGTGGCTGCTGGGTGGGGGAGGCCCTTAGTGCCTGTCAGTGGCACTGTCCCTTGTCCTGACGGAGTCCTGGATGCTCCTGAGTCCCAGTAGGCACCTCCTGGAGTCAGAACTGCCCAATCTTTCCTTCCTACACTTCTCAGGTGTCCATCATGAGCACGTGTGCATTTGACCACCTGAGTCCCTCCCTGGCTCTCCCTCTCCCTCTCCGCTGTTTCTGTCTTCCTTCCATGGTATTTTCTCTTGGCTTCCTCTTGCCTTTCTCTTTTCCCTTTGGGGCTCTCACTCTCATTTTTCTTGCTGTGGGTCCCTCATCCCATCCCCCTCCCTCCTCATGCTTCTCCTGCACCCACCGCTGGTTCCTCTGCTTTTTGGCCGGTGAATTACCACGTTGACACAGCCCCAGCCGTGCACCACGAGAAAGAACAAGAAATTTACCTGAAGGAATCAAAGGTGTTGGCAGCCCAGATGTCTGTGCCCAGCATGTCCAGGGAGCCGTCTTTGCTGCCATTCTGGAAGAGACAGGGTGACAGGCTGACATTGTTTGCTGGGCCAGGACACTGAAAACAAGTGGATAGACACCACTCCTTGGCCCAAGCCTGCAGGAGTCCCTCTTGTCTCCCTCAACAACAACAACAACAACAACAAAACCCTGGTCATCTTTCAGCTTAGAAGCTGAAATGAGCCACCTGAGTGAGTACCAGTTGGTGCTCCCATGAAGAGCTTGGGAACCCTGGCTTCCCTTTGGACACTCACCCTCACTTCAATGGTTTTTTATTGTTATTGTTTTGTTGGTCATGGGCCTTGAACTCTGGGCCTGAGTGCTGTCCCTCAGCTCTTCAGCTCAAGGCTAGCGCTCTACCACTTGTGCGACAGCACCACTTCCGGTTTTCTGGTGGTTTATTGGAGATAAGAGTTTCATGGACTTTCCTGCCTGAGCTGGCTTTGAACTGCAATCCTCAGATCTCAGCCTCCTGAGTAGCTAGGATTTCAGGCGTGAGCCACTGGTGCCTGGCTTCAATGGGGTTTTACAGAAGTTCACAGTCAGGACTGGAAGTGATCCTTGTCTCTGCTCCCCACAGCCCGTGGCTTTCCCCAAGGCCTACAGAAATGGCATGAGCTCTGTCTGAACCTTTGCCACAACTGCCTGCCTAATGGCTGTGGCTGCTCCCCAGGCAGGAGCTCTGGAAAGCCAGGATACTGGAGCAACCTTTTGGAGTTCAGCCTCACCTCCCAAGAAGCCCCATGGACCAGGCTACATCAGTGCATGCCAGTCTACATACCCCAATATTCCTATGCGATCCAACCCATACACAGAGAACTTTGACTGATGCAGCTTCTATGACTTTCTCCATCCCTTAGCTGATGATCTCCCCAACTATCCAACTCTCTGACTTTATTTTATTATTCAATACCAGTACTGAGGCTTGAACTCAGGGCTGGGTGCTGTCCCTTAGCTTTTTCACTTAAGGCTAGTGCTCTACCACTTGAGCCACAGCGCCATTTTCTGATCGCTAGTTGGAAATAAGAATCTCATGGACTTTCCTGCCTGGGCTGGCTTCAAACGATGCTTCTCAGAACTCAGCCTCCTGAGTAGTTAAAATGATAGTCATGAGCCACCAGCACCCAGCTCCAACTCCCTGACTTATTCCTAATGCTCTCCATCTCCTTTTACCCCTGCCATGTGCTGCTGTCCATCAGGCCTCTCAGAAACAATCCCTCCACATCACTCTAGCTGACCATGTATGTGTCCCATGACCCAGGAAGACATGTCTACAAAGGACAGAGGACAGAGGAACACATTTACAATCTCCTCCCCGCCCCACACCCCATGCCTAGCAACAGCTAACAAGACAGTAATCCATGCATGACATGCACTTTTCTCTCTATGTGTTTTGACCTCCTGTTTAGATTCCTGCTGGTGTCCCGGACTGAATTGTGTGTGTGTGTGTGTGTGTGTGTGTGTGTGTGTGTGTGTGTGTGTGTGTGTGTCTGTCTGTCTGTCCTGGGGCTTGAACTCTGGGCCTTGGCACTGTCCCTGAGCTTTCGTGCTCAAGGCCAGTGTACTAACACTTGAGAAACAGCTCTACTTCCAGCATTTTGGTAGTTAATTGGAGATGAAAGTCTCACAGAATTTCCTTCCCAGGCTGGCTTTGAACCATGATCCTCAGATCTAAGCCTCCTGAGTAGCCAGAATTGCAAGCATAAACACCCCCCCCCCCCCCCCCCGTGCCTAGCATGGATTAGAATATTAAAGAGCAGTGAAAATAAACAAGACCACATGCAACCACATAAATAAATCTCACAAGCAGAATATGAATCAAAGAATCCAGACACAAGAGTACAATTATGATTCAACTTACATAAAGTTCAAGAACAAAGTAAGCTATGGTAATGAACTCATATGGTAAGTGGAAGGGAAACCCAAAGGCTCATGGGTAATGTTCTCTTCTTCATCTGGGTGCTCTTTACAATGTTGTACTCAGAGTACTCAAATCCATAGAACTGCACACATGTGACACACATTTGTCTCTGGTAGTGTCTAGTCTTCATTTCTGAGGTTCTCTGAAGGACCATATCCTGTTCTAGGACCCATCATTTCTAAAGGCCAACTAAACCTGGGATTTATTTGGTCTTTTCCATACACACCCAGGGTCTGGGCAGATATGAGGGGAGGAGTCACAAAGCGTGTGGGATCACACACACAAACACACACACACACACACACACATACAACAAAGAATTACAGTACAGCATGCCCTGTGCCCTGATTCATGCCCTGTGCCCTGATTTGGGGCACTGCAGTAGGATCAAAGGAAAGGCAGCTTTCCCAAAGGAGTCAAGGAAGGACACCCTCCCCTGAGCAGAGGATGAAAGGGGTTCTGGGGCCAGGCAAGCAGAGGGAAAAGGAGGGAAGAGGTCATCATTACTTATATAAGAAGTACACACTAAATAACAACGACAAAGTACAGTGTAGTAAATACACACACCTCCAGTGGTAGGAACTCTGAATTCACACTTGTTGTTTTCCCCTTCCCACACACCTTGCATCCTAGCCTTGAGTCTCAGGATCATTTATTAAAAATCAGAGCAGACTAAGCAGCTAGGCAGTGAGAGCCATCTGCAAAAACTCCCTGGCTCTTAAGAATGTTCTCCATTGCAATGCCGCGGCTGGCCCCACTGATCACAGCCTTTCTCTGAGCACAGCCTCCACTCCAGCCCTGAGATCAGGCCACCCTGTCACCCAGCATGCTGAAAAAGACCAAGGTTCTGAGAAGCCTTATCAAAGACAGTCATCCTTTTCAGTGGATTGTTTTTAGCACTTAAACGCTACTGAATCCTTCACAACAACCCCTTTTACTGGCAATTAGGGGGCCCCATGCCAGGGTGAGCCATGCTGCTCCCAAAGAGATCACAGAGCGGTAATAAGCACTTTAAACCATGTGGAAAAGAACAGGGAAAGAGGCTGCCAGAGAGCTCAAAGCTGCATCCCGAGGGCCTGGCTGCTCTCTCCAGCCTGAGAGAAGACAGGCTTCTCACAGTGCCACGAACAGAGACCACATCAGGGGCAGATTCCAACACAGCTCTCAGCCTAGGGTCACGCCACCCAAACACTAGACATTTATTATAACCCCAGCAGGCAAAGGTTATCATTATCACCCTCACTTTCCTGGGGAGAAAAACCAAGGCACGGAGAACTCACCTATGTTCTTGAGGTTGGATCCCAGCATGGCTCAGAGCCTGTGAACTTAGCTGCTAAACTACAGGATTCCCTCTTCCCCTCCCCCAACTCCCACCCCCCAGGAGCCCACTGCTGAGGCTTCCAGGAAGCCAGAGCACCACCATCCATCCATGGTGGATGCACAGAATCTCTAAACTTAACCCTGCTCCTGTTTGGGAAGGCATAGCCTGTGGGGGGGGGGAGGGGGGAGGGGGAGGGAGGGGGGAGGGTTCACTGCCTGCAGAGAAAGGATCTGGAGGGTGTAGTCTTTTTTTTTTTTTTTGGGTCAGTCTTGGAGCTTGAACTCTGGGCCTGGGTGCTGTCCCTGAGCTCTTCAGCTCAAGGTGAGTGCTTTACCTCTTGAGCCACAGTGCCACTTCTGACTTTCTGGTGTTTAACTGGAGACAAGAGTCTCACGGACTTTCCTTGCCCCAACTGGCTTTGAACTACCATCCTCAGATCTCAGCCTCCTGAGTAGCTAGGATTACAGGTGTGAGCCACGGATGCCCAGCCTGGCTTTGCACTGGTTATTTTTTGAAATAGGGGTCTTGCTTGCTGCTCATGTGCAACCTGGACTGCAATTCTCCATTTTTTCTGCTTTCCACTGTAGCGAGGATGATAGGCTTCATCTATTGAAATAGTCTTGCACTTCCTTGGCTAGCCTGGAACCACAATCTTCCAGACTTCAGCCTCCTTTGTAACAGAATGAAAGATGGCTTACCACCATGCTCAAGTAGGAGTCTCACAGACTTTGATGCCCAAGCTGGCCTCAAACCAATTCTCCAGATCTCAGCCTTCTAATTAACTAGGATTACAGGCATGAGCCACCAGTTCCTGGCTTACCATGAGGATTTTTATATGTCACAAAATATTCAGGGACCAAAATGACCCCAAAGTCATGGGCTGGGGTAAAACAGAGGTTTCTTGTGAGCCAGATCTGAAGCCTCCCAGACCCAAACTGAGGGAGAAGAGGAGGAAGAGGACATCAGAGAGAAAGGGGACAA
Organism: Dipodomys spectabilis; assembly: GCF_019054845.1. Classification (NCBI taxonomy): domain Eukaryota; kingdom Metazoa; phylum Chordata; class Mammalia; order Rodentia; family Heteromyidae; genus Dipodomys; species Dipodomys spectabilis. The sequence continues at coordinate 25,667,210 of NW_024870701.1, read as the reverse complement.
TCATGGAGGTGGAGGGAAGAGCAAGTCCCAAGGAGAAACAATACTATCTAAGCAATGCACACATGCAGGCAGGACACATACATGCATACACATACGCACACACACGCACATATGCCTGCATGTATTCAGCACCAAGGACAGCAACTCATGTGTTGGTAAGAAAGAGATATGGGCATCCCACATTTAAATCATCTCCATTAGATGGGCTTTTGAGGCAGAGTAGCAGCCCAGGGACTGGCAAGCACCAGAGCTGAACTCCTCTCATTGTAGCGTTTCTCTCAGTCTTCCCATGTTTTCCCACTATGTGACTCAAAATTGAAAGCAGATGAATAATGAAGGTAGACAGAGTTGGAGAAAATTGAAAGATGCTAAAAGTGTGCCAACCTGGTTAGAGTATGGTCTATGCATGTGTGAAACACATGGTGAAGACCCTTGAATGCTTAATATAACATCAACAAAAGTGAATATTAAGGAGGTATAACATTGCCCTACCTGGAGTGTGGACACTAGTGAAAGGGGGAGAGTGAAAAGAGCACATGAAGGAGGGTAAATTATGGTCCAAATACTTTATGTACATCTGTGAAAATGGAATACTGAAGCTTTTTGAGAGAGGGGTATGGGATGAGGGGGTGAGTCAGATCAAGGTACACTATATGCACATATTAACATGACAAAGTAAAACCTTTTCATACAATTAATTGTTGTTAATTTTTTTTTTAAATGGGTCACCAGGTGTGGCTCATGCCTGTAATCTTAGCTACTCAGGAGGCTTAGATCTGAGGATCATGGTTCAAAGCCAGCCTGGGCAGGAAAGTCCATGAGACTCTTATCTCCAATTAACCACCAGAAAACTGGAAGTGGTGCTGTGGCTCAAGTGGTAGAGTGCTCGCCTTGAGCTGAAGAGCTGAGGGACAGCGCCCAGGCCCAGAGTTCAAGGTCCATGACCAAAAATAAATAAATAAATAGATAAAAAGGGTCCCAGGGAATTGGCAGACAATGGCTGAAGGCAATGATTAAGCTCCTCCTTCCTAAGTCACACATCCTGCCCATTCTCTTCCTTAACTGAGAGCACAATTTAGGTCCTATTTGCACTGTCCTGGACTGGGTCTCACCACAGGCCATTCCTGGCTGGCTACCTGTCCTGCCTCTGCTGACCTCATGAGGCTGACTCAGTTGTCCCCAGGAGCTCCCCCCTCTCCCAAGCAAGGCTTCCTACAGATGGGTAAATTGAGTCTGCATTTCAGCACTATCTCATCTTCTGGGGCTTTTTTTCTTTGAACAGGAGGCTCTTTTGAACTCCTTCATCCCCAGAGATGTAGAGAACCTACCAAATAGTGCCAGGCTCAGAACCACAGAGGGTCAGGGCAGGAGAGAGGCTGCAAGTTCATCCTTCAGCTCTGGGGCTGACTCAGAGTCCCTCAGAGGTGACACAGCACCCTGAGGCGGTGAGTGGGGCAGAGAGCAATGTGGCGCATGACCTCAGCTCTAGGCACTTCTACCCTTCAGGGTTTCTTTTTTTTTTCTTCTCTCTCTTCCTGGGGCTTGAATTCCAGGCCTGTGCACTGTCCCCAAGCCTTTGTGCTCAAGGCTAGTACTCTACCACTTGAGCCACAGATCTGCTTCTGGCTCTGTGTGTGTGTGCGTGTGTGTGTGTGTGTGTGTGTGTGTGTGTGTGTGTGTGTGTGTGTGTGTGTGTGTAGTTTAGTGGAGATAAGAGTCTCACAGACTTTCCTGCCCAGGTTGACTTTGAGCTGTGATCCTCAGATCTCAGCCTCCTGAGTAGCCTGATTACAGGTGTGAACCACCAGCACTCAGCTGGTTTCCTCTTTTGATGCAACAGAAAGTTTTACTTTTCAAAACTTTAGGTATGTTTAGATTTACATGTATTTGTAAGAAATATAGAGAAATCTCATGGACCTTTTCGCTAGTTTCTTTCCAGGAGGAAACTTGTAAAGGTATAATTTATTGTCGCATCCATGCTATTGACACTGACAATATAGAGCATTTCCATCAGCACAGAGCTCCACTCCTTGCCCTTTCCCCCCATTTTCATTTGCATAGATGAACTGTACAAAGGAGTTTCATTACAGTATCTCCATTATCTGCATGCCATGTATCCTGATCAAATTTACCCGATGTATTCCCTCTCATCCCCCTTCACTTCCTAAGACAATTTTAGTAGGTTTCACTGTTCTATATATGCATAGAAAGAATTTTAACCATGTTCACCCTCTACACACCCTCTGTCTTTTCCCTCCCTTCCCACTGGCACCCACCCCCGAACAGAACCTGGTTTATATTTTTATCATTCTTTTCTCTCATTTTGTACTAAGATTGACCTTAGGGCCTGGACACTGTTCCAGAGTTTTTGTGCTCCAGGCAAGCATTTTACCACTTGTAGTGTTCTACTTCTAGCGTTTTGCTAGTTAATTAGAGATAAGAGTCTCTGCTCAGGCTGTCTTCAAACCACCCTCCTCAGATATCAGCCTCCTGAGTAGCTAAGATTGCAGGTGTGAGCCCCAGCTCATTAGATTCTGCATATGAAAGAGAAAATGGAATGTTAGTCTTTCTCCCTCCAACTTATCTCACTGTACAGCAGCATGCTTTCTACCTCTACCCATCTTCCTAAGAATAGCATAATTTTACTTCTCTTTATGGTTGAATAATACTCCATTGTATATTTATACCACATTTTCTTTATCCATTCATTGATTGATGGGCACCTAGGCTGATTCTATATTTTGGCTATTGTGACTAGCACTGCTACAGACATGAGTGTGCAGGTATCTCAGCTGTCTGTTGACTTGAATTATTTTTCATGCATGCCTAGGAGTGATATGGAAGGATCATATGGTAGTGCTAGCTTTAGAATCTCCACACAAAGATTTCCACAGTGGCTTCATTAACTTACATTCCCACCAACAGTACATAAGGGTCCTTGTTCTTCTACATCCTCACCAGCATTTGTCTTTGTGTGTATTCTTGGTAGTGGCCATTTCAAATGGGGTGAGGTAGAATCTCCATGTTTGGGTTTGCATTTCTTTTAAGGCTAAGGTTGCTGAACATTTCTTCATCTATTTATTAGCCATTTGTATTCCTTCTTCTGAAAATTGTTCATTTGCCCATTTATTAAGTGGACTATTTGTTCTTTCAATGCTAATTTTTGGAGCTTATTGTATATTCTGGGTATTAACCCTTTATCTAATGAATAATTGGCAAATATTTTCTCCCATTCTGTAGGAGTTATTTTTGATTCTAGTAATTGTAGGATTGTCGCCCTACCCCCACCCCACCCCTGCCCAGCACAATCTCCTGGAGATCCATTCATGTAGCTATAGGTCACTTAGATTCCACAGGTGAGTGCCTAAACACTTGCCACATCCAGGTTGCTTCTGTTTTGTTTTTTTTTTTTTTTTTAACAAGTGCAAACAAACCTGCCATAAACATGCAAGTGCAAGTTTTTGTGTGAACATAAGTTTTCATTTCTCTGGGATAAACACCCAGCAGTGCAACTGCTGGATCATATGGTACTTGCAGATTTTGTTTTTCAAAATCAACCTGCTTTACAGAATGGCTGTATCACTTTACACCCCATCAGCCACCAGCACTGTGCAAGGGGTCCAGTTCTTTCTAAATCATCATCAGCATTCAGCATTGTTATTACATGGTATGTATTTCAAATGTACCCATCCTGATAGGAGTACATAAAAACCAAGTGTGGTTTTAATTTGCATTTCCCTGATGGCTAGTGCTGGGAACAGTCTTCTGGTGCCATATTTTCCATCTGTACATCCTATTCCATGAAAAATGTCACTTGGTGCATCTTACCCATTTTCCAACTAGATACTAAGTGAGTTTTGAGGGTTCTTTATATATACATGTGTGTGTGTGTGTGTGTGTGTGTGTATTCTAGATGCTAGTCCTTTCTCTACTGTGTATAAATATGTGTTTTGCAAATACTTTCTTTTCTGTAACTTATATCTTCATCCTCCTATGATGGTCCTTCCCAGGCAAAAGTTTAATTTTGATAAAGTTCAACTTAACATCTCAATGCTGATATCTACTGATGTTCTTTTTAAAATTCGTTTTGAAGTCTTCTGGCTCTTGGTAATGACAAATGTTTGATTACAACAGGACATTTTCTTTTGCTGGGTTCTAGTGACTCACATCTGTAATCCTACCTACTGAGGAAGCTAAGGTCAGAGGATTACAGTTTTAAGCTAGCCAGGGTATGAAAGTACACGAGATTCTTCTCTAATTAATCACCAAAAACACAAACACTTTAGCTGTGGCTCAACTGGTAGAGAACCAGCCTTGACTAGAAAAACTAAGAAACCGAGCCCAAGCTCTGAGTTTAAGCCCCAGTACCAGGACATGCACACATGCACACTTACTCGCCCAGAACATTTTTGTAATATGAGAATTTAATTTAAATCTTTGGCTTATTTGTTTGTGTTTGTTTATACGAGAGTTCTAGAGATGGAACCTAGGCCTTGTGTTTTGTTTTCTAAACTAGTGCTCTACCACTGAGCTAAACTTCTATTTCAACTGGCATTTGTGATACTTCTCTGGCAGAGGCAAGTGGGAGAGGGCTCAGCTTCTCTCTGCCAATTATGGGGAGAAGCCCATGTCCCAGGGCCACCCTCTGATACGACAGGAGTGCTCACATGACTGCCAGGAGGACATGAGTTTCAGAGCCCATGGAACCCTGCAGTGGTCTTCTGGTCCCCTTACCACTAGGCAATGGTGCTATTCTCTTGATATCACCCCAGCAAGGAGGGGAGGGGTACCTCAATACTGCAGAGCAGGGAGCCTTTTTTGTCTTCTTGTTGTTGTTGATCCAGTGTCTCATTATATAGCCCAACCCAACCTCAGTCATGATCTTGTGGCTTTGGTCTTTTGAGTGCTGGGATCACAGGCAAGGACTACTGCATCTGGTCACCAGCTGGCAGTGCTGAAAGTCACAGCTTCCTACTTAGGCTCTTTAACAGTACTTTTGGGGAGTGGGATTGGGGTGCCCCATTCTAGACTAGGGGGAATAGGAGCCAGGCTTCTGTTTGGTCTTGCCTAGGCTGAGGGGTAAGGCCATAACCTTTTCTGAGGTGTTTGGCTGGGCAGAGCAGTTACTGTCTGACAGTTTTCTGTGTTGCTGGCTTGTCCTTTTCCTGACCCTCTGTCTGGAGAGAGCAGACTTTTTACTGGAAATTCTTTGCATCCATGGGTATTTCTGAGCTCCTCTTTTCTGAAGCATCGAGTATGAGATATACAGGGCCACAGAACAGCTAAGTCACCACCACCTGATTTGTCAGGTCCTAAGAGTTAGTTTGCTATCTTCCCTCTACCTTCCAGAGTCTTCCGGTAAATCACGTGAAATGTCCAGGCTGTGTAATGGTACTTGGCAGAAGGAGCATAGAAAAGATATGTGCTCCATTTTCCAAGAAGTGGAAGGACATGTCTATATCGTTACCATACAGCCTCAAGTCTAGCTTGTCTCCTCATTTTACAGAAGACAAACTGAGGCTGGTGTGTCCCACCCATGGTCAAGATGTAAGTCAGAGGCATATCTCAAGCTGGCACCCTGTCTCTACCCACTAACAGCATGGTACCCTCACGCCTGTGTATCTGATTCCCCTATCACACCAGCCCTGCAGCAACCTGTATTCAAATGCCACCTTTGCCACGGATCTCTTTCTCAGAGACTCTAGGTCTTGAGAGGGGGAGATCAGGCTACCTGGCTCATGATATATCAAGCAGCCACCCAATTAGTGGTGGAATAAAGATAGTCATCGGTATAGTTTAGTGAATATTGTATCTGTTTCTGTATATAAAAGACCATCATTGGCACTGGGACATGATAAATTATATGGAACTCTAGGCTTTCACACACAGTGAGACAAAAGGAGGATTCTCTTAGGAGAAGAACACAAAGGTGTAATGCCCATGCACATCTGATCAGATTAAAATAATATTTATCCAAATGAACTCCAGGGAATGGAAACAGGAGTATTTTTCTTTGTTGCTGTTTTTGTTTTCTTTTTTTTTTTTCTTGCTTGTTCGCTAATCTGTCTTTGGGAGGATAAGGGTGAACAAATGCAGCAATGGTACTCACTGGACACCATGTAGAAAATGAACTACACAACTTGTGGGTGGAGATGGGAGGGGAAGACTAGAGGAGAGCAAGGGAAGGAATGATATTATCCAAAAAGAAATGTACTCTTTACCTGACTAACATACTATAACCCCTCTGTACATCACCTTTATAACAACAATAAAAAAAACTTTTTAAAAAAGACAATCATTGGTATAATTTAGTGAATGTTGCATTTGTTCCTTTAAATATACTGGGGCTAGAGACACACAAGGCCAGGGACACAGAACTTTTTTTCTGAAAATGCAAACATTGGGCAGCAATAGAGGCTGCTGTGTCTGGCTGTTTGTGTGTGTGGAGGGGGGGTGGTAATTAAGAGGGATGAAGTACACATGACAAGTCACCTAGGACAGGACAGGTGGCACATGGTGTCATATCCTAGGATTCTTAGCACTGTAGCCAGGTGGCTTCCCTCCTTCCACTCTTGCCTTTTTATGCACAGGAGCTGATCTCCCCTGACCATCCCCACCGAGCCTGGTGATGGCTTGCTGATTGGATCAACAAACATGCAAGCAAGAAAATGGAGTGACAGAGGAAATACCTCTTGTGAGACTGAGGGTATTGAGCTCAAAAAAGATTTGTCAGGGTGGGTTTCCTGGGAAGACACTGAATAGCCAGGGGCAAGGGTGCCAAACCAGCCCAGCAGCTAGAGTCAGAGAAGATGGTTTGGGGTGAGGAACGCTGATGGCTCAGGTGGTACAGCTCCTGGCCAACAAGTGTGAGGCCCTGAGTTTGAACCCCTATGCTACAAAAAGAAAAGAAAAGAAAAGAGAAAACAAAAGAAAGAAAAGAGGAAGGAAGACTTCTTCCCCCATGAAGCTGTCCAGCTATGTTCTGAGATGTCTTTGGAAGCAATGAGCACCCCATTACCAGAGATGTCTGATAGCTTAGGCACACGGGGGTTCCTAGTGATACTTTGGTGGAAACTGGAACAGGTGACCTCAGAGATTTGATGATGTCAACTTCTGCTTCTTATGAAGGAGAGAGGGGAAAAGGCCAGCCCCCATCTCTGGTGAGCTTAAACTAGAGAGTGTCACATGAGTGTCATTCTAGCCAGTCACTAAAGAGCTCTGGTTCCCCTGGCATCAAGCAGTATAGTGCTTCTCAGCATCCTTATGGTTGCCTGAGGTCATTCACACACGTTCTGGGTAACAAAGACAAGCAGGAGGGTTGTGTGTTTCACCTGGGAGTGGAAACCCTAATGCAAGATCTGCAAATTCTCTTCTCTTTGCCAGAGTGACTAGTAAACAATGGCAACTTCTCTATCAAGCTGGGTCCCAATGGGCTGTTCCAGTCCATCCTGCCTGATATGGGGTAGTGACTTAATCAGTACATATGAGAAAAATGGAAGCTACACTAAGTACAGGGTTGCATGGCACTTCCTACATCTCAGTCCAGCACACAAACAGACACCAGCATTCACCATGTTCACCCAACATGGACCATCTACTCTAGCTCATCTAGTGCTCGTGTGTTCCTAACCAGTGCTCATAATTGTCATCCTAATATCTCAACAGTCAAATTTTCACCACAATTTTCTCTTCACCTTCTCTCCACCCTTCTATTTAATGAAATTCCTGACCTATTCCCAAAGGCCTGGATCAAGTCTCATGTCCTGCCCCAGAGACCATGGAACCACTGTTTGGAATATCTGAAAATCCTGTGGTCAGGACTCCTGTTTGGGGACCTCTTGTGTATGTCTTTATCCTGTTCTGTGTTGACAAACCTCTACTCTATAAACAGGTGATGATCCAGAAGTTGCTAGCTCATAATATGCCTGCTGAGTTCATTTTTTGAGCTCATAATATTGATGGAGTAGAGTGCAATGCTATGAATATACACATGATATTCTTACTTAAAAATTCTCTTACAGCCAGGTGCCAGTGGCTCATGCCTGTAATCCTAGTTACTCAGGAGGCTGAGATCTGAGGATCATAGTTCAAAGCCAGCCTGGTCAGGAAAGTCCATGAGACTCTTATCTCCCATAAGCCACCAGAAAACCAGAAAATGGCGCCGTGGCTCAAGTGGTAGAGCTGAAGAGCTGAGGGACAGCGCCCAGGCCGAGTTCAAGCTCCAGGACCAGGAAAAAAAAAAAAATTCCCTTACAAGCCATGTACTGGTGGTTCATGTTGACAATTCTAGCTTCTCAGGAGGCTGAATGTAAGAATTGTAGTTCAAAGCCAGCCCAGGCAGAAAAGTATGTGAGACTTTTCAACTAACGAGCAAAAGCCAAAAGTGGAGCTGTGACTGGCAACATGCCAGCCTTGAGCAAACAAACAAAACAAAAACAAACAGAAAAACAACCAGGGGAAGTACCCAGGTCCTGAGTTCAAGCCAAGGACTGGTGCACACAAAAATGTTTTACTAAGATATCGAAGCTATTAATGATTTTTAAAAAATGGGAACACTCTACATTCCACACTAAATTCTAAAAATGCTGAAGAGCAGCAAGATGACTGGCAAAGGGCTGCTGCTACCCTTTGCTGGGGTCATCTGCCCATGAAGTTCTCCTCCTCTTCCTCCCCCTGCCACCCTCGCATCAGTCACCATTGGCACAGATAGCCTGATCTGCAGGTTGGCACAGGTCTGGGGGAGTGGAGGAACAGTGAGGAATCAGGACAAGCCAGACCTGTCGCAGCATCTTACGTTATAGAAGAGTTATATGCCACACTGTCACTCCTGGGTCTGTATTTGTTTCTCTTAGCCATTGGGACAAAGTTCCAATGATAGAGCACACTACATCAATCCTTCCAGAGAAGGCAGATCGCAGGTCAGCATCCAGCACTCAACATCACTTCTCATACTCCCCCATCTTTCCCAGGGTTTCCAGTGAGCCCATCTGATAAGGAGGCATGCCAATCAGGTTCCCAATCAGGTTTCCTCCCATTGCTCAACAGCACGCACAACAGGCCAATAAGTCCTTCAGGTAGGAAATCCTTCTCCAGGTCTAATCAGATGCTATGGTAGTGTTGCATATTTATTTCCTTTCTTTGGCACTTATATGCAGATAGAGAAGTGCTGCTTGCCCTTTACCCCATACAACCTTTCTTGACTTCCAAATCCCTGGGCAGCACCTGGACAGGTTTTCTGTATGCCTGCTGTATCCTCAGCATGGTTCATGCACTGACCACACCACACTGAAAGGCTAGAAACCATCACAACGTCCTGACAGATGGTCCAGGGATGCACAGGGCTCGTGGAAAGAGAAGTCAGGATTGCAAACAATCTCAAATGCAGGCAAATCTCATTTTCTGGTGGTGACCTGGGGTTCTTCCAGTCTCTCTGTAACCCACTTTTCCTGTTCTGGGCTCTTGGGGTCCTCTTCCTCCTACCTCATGAGATTTGACCCATTCTACGTTGCTCCTACTTTGTGCCCCTGAAGGGGCTGGGAGAAGGCAATTTTTTCCCCTTACACTAGTTGCAGCAAAAAGAGAGTAAGATACAAAGCTACCTGTGCTACACCCAGGCCTGGGTATGATCTGTGGCCTGCTATACACAACTTCTTGAAGTAAGGACCTCCAGAAGGTAGGACCTCAGAATCTTCTGCCACCCTCAACCTTCCTGGGCACACAGAGCCAAGGCAGAGCCCTCAGGGCAGCACCAGACAAGCTGCCACTCCCATCCTGACTTGGCCTCAGTTTCTCCTTGAAATGTATCCTTCTGTGTGGATGAATGTGGGTTAGTGGAGCAACTCAGTGCAATCTCACATGGTGGCTAGCCACTGAGTGTGAGCAAGGCCCCATGGAGAGCCAGCTCCAGCTCCCACCTTAGCTCTGCACATGGGCTGAAAGCAAGGCAGGTATGTGCACAGAGAACTGTGACATGAGTGTGGGGGTTGGTGGCAAGTTGCTGGGTATGTTCCTTGGGACAGTGGGATGTCTCTAAGGGCTAGTTCTGTGCTCTGGTCATGCCGAAGTTCTTTTTAAGGATGGCTGGGCCAGAAGACCCCATCAGAGCCACACCCATCAGTGCGTTCCTAAATGGGCAGCTACCTGGGTGCCCTCTATCTGAGGCTCCTGCAGAGCAGGTGTGGGCAGGGCAATGCATGGGCCAGCCACAAGGGGCTTTCCTGGGGCAGTGTTACACAAGGGCTGCTGACAAGCTCTGATCCTTGCCCAGAGGACACAAGGAGATGGCTGCTCCATGAGGGAATAAGGTTTCAGAGATGAGGCCCAGGGTAGGTGTTCGCACTGGCAGGAGCACAAATATGGATGGGTAGGAGCTACCATGAGCCATGGGCAAAGGCAACACCTTAGAAGGGGCAGGGTATTGTGAAGGACAAAAATTTGGCCAACACTGCAGGAACTGTATCATCAGCCAGCCCTAAATAGCCACCAGAGAGAAACAAAATTTCATCTTGTTCATGCAGCCTATGGCTTATTCCTAACAACCTTAGTCTTTGATGCTTAAAACCCAAGCCTTTTACCATTGAACCAAGGCTCTCCCAACCACAGCAGACCTCATTTAAATCTAGGCTGCCAGATTTCCTGCTTCCTCATGCAGTGGATGGGGTACAGCAGTCAGGTCCATACCTCTGCCTCTTATCAGGAGGTATGGCTCTGCCACCTCCTGTGTAGCTCAACCAGCTTCTGACCTCTGGCTTGCTCTGTGACATATACACTCGCTGTCTGTGCTGGGTATCTCTATACACCTGAGTCCTGTCCTTCTAAATAAGTGTGAGACCCTGGAAAGCAAGGCCTTAGTGTCAGGTTCTCTTAGAGCTTTGTACCAGGACTCTGCTAATACTGCCACTGGGTGGGTCTCCAAGAAATCCTGCCCGTAAATGCCCTGAACTCCTCTGCCTTGGCTCTGAGCATCTTCCCAAAGCACAGGGTATGTCCCAGCTAGACATAAGCAAGCTGTAGGACTTCCCCAAACTCCAAACACAGCCACCACAGGAACTGCCTAGGACCAGATGGTGCCTCACGGCAGTGAAAATGGTATTGACAGTGGTCCCAGGACTGTAGAAGGCCCCACCCAAGAAGCCTCCATCTCTGGATATATCAGAAAAGTGACCCTCATCTCCTACCTAGAGTTCTGCCCTCTGGCTCAACTCTACCTGCCATGAAAGGACCTCCATCTGGTCAGCTCAGAAGGGAGATAATGCAGTAGCCAGGTCACCAAAGGTCTCCCACTGTGCAGCCACATGGCTGCCAACAGAATCCCATTCAAGAATCTTATCAAGATTTCCTGTGTCAGCAACAATGAAACACACATTCAAATCTTGTAATGAGAGAAAACCATCCAAGACAGCTTTCCACCCCCGCCCCCTACCACCATGGAGCAAAGTGAAAGACCCAGACCCCAAGCCAACAAGCTGCTTCCCTCAGGACAACCTAGAGAAGGATTCATCCAATCAGTACAAGGGACTGAAGTAGTGGGCAGGGTCATGTGTTTCCCAGCAGCTATGGGACCAGGGGCTATGGAGTCTGGGCTGAGGCCGAGGCTGGGTAAGTGGTCTTCTGAGCTTTTAATGCATAGACTCTGAAATGCATGGATGAGGATCAGTGGGCCAGCTGGACCACTGGAAGATGGGGGCCCACAGGTCACTACGCAGGTCTGGAAAAGCAGCTGCCTCACTTCCCTCCACTCCACACATCCCACTGGGGATCCTTCACAGGACCTTACAGGCCATATAGAAGGCTCCTGGCTTAGCTGGTGCACTGGGAAGATGGACAGACCTCTGGTGTCCTCCTACAGCTGCCCCCATCCCTCCCTCTGAAGATCTGGAGGGAAGTGTTCCCCTTCCCCCCAGTACCCCAGTAGCATCAAAATCCAGAGTCTCGGTGTTTAGGGCGGGGGTGGTCCATCAATGTGAGCTCATGAACCTCCAATTCAGTCACCTGGCTTCCTGGGTAAAATATTCTACCATCATGAGGGTATGTTTCAAAGCATCTCTCCATTGCCTCTCAGTGCACACCTGGATTATTTCCAGGTGTTTGCTATTACATTTATTACTACTAGAAAGACTGAAGAATAAGTATGTTTGAGGCAGGGTACTTCACTGCAGCCAAAGAGATACAGACAACACCCTGCTGTCTCTTCCATCTCCCTAATTGTCCCACATCCCCACCTCTCAGAAGCCACAGAGACCCTAGGGACCAGGCCAGCCTAGGGACCCAGAGAAGCAAGACCCCCGATGACACCCACCCCCTACACAACAAGCACAGAGCTGGTCCCTTACCTGCTGTGGGGGAGCTCGTCCTCGGGGGAAGGAGCAGCTGGTGTCTAGCTGCTTGCTGCAATCCGCTGTCCACTGCAGGGCAGAAAGGAAGAAAGGTCAGTGATGGCAGGACACACAGGCACAGCCTCACTCTGCCCAGCTCCCAGATGCCCCCTGCACCTCTGCAGCAGGGCCAGAAGAAAATCCTGACAAGGTATTTTCAATGGCAAATCCATCCCTACTATCAGGTCTAAGTACAGTTATATTCTGAAGCCAGCCACACGTGGTGCCAAGATCCTCAGATGTGTAGATGACCAAGCACTAGCTCTGATCACTTGACCTGGTTCTGTCCATCCACATGGGTGTGGCTGGAGCTGGAGGAGACACAAATGTATGTCTCTGCTTGGCTTGTTATGTCCAGTTACAGGTGACAGATATGGCCTCAGGATGAGCTCCAAACTGGCTGCCAGTTGCCAGGCTGAAGTCTATTGAGCTGGAAGGGCTAGTCTATTCCCAAGTATGATCTGATGAGTACTGATACTAGAGTCCCTAAAGTCTGCTGTATAGAGATTCTAGGTCTCACTCTCTACCTATTGATCTAGATTGAGAGGTTGTGGCCTGGGGACCAGTACTTTTGAGGAAAGTTAAGAGAGCTACTGACTCCCATGCAATCTCTCAGGCTTCATTCTATCATCTATGAAGTGGGGACACCATGCCAGACAGTGCTGTGAAGTAGAGATGAAGGCTCTCTATAAGAAGCGCTGTACAGCCACAACAACACAGTGGGAGCGTGGCAACTCCTCAGTCAAGTGTTGGCAGCCTTGTGGTGGTGTCTGTACTGTCTTGTAGTGCGATAGCCTGGAATGCTGCTAAATACGACCTTCACTCCTGTGATAGACACATACACATGAGATGCAGAGGGGTTCGGCTCTGTTTGACACCTCAAGTCAAAGCTGTTTGAGTGTGATGGTTCCAGGACAATACTGTCCTGGTTTTCTAAAATCTTGGTCCAGAACACCCGCCTGACAGTGAGTCAAGGGCATGCGCTCTGGATGGAAAGGCCTTATGATGTTGTGAAGGCTGGGTTCCAGTGTTCCACAGTTGCTCTAGTTTATACTTTCCTCAAAAACACTGGTCCTCAGGTCCTAGTCTCTCAGTTGCTCTAACAAAATAAAATGAGATCCACAGATAGGAGTCAGGGCTTGACTTTACATTTCCTATTAGCCAGGTTGTGTGTGTGTGTGTGTGTGTGTGTGTGTGTGTGTGTGTGTGTGTGTGTGTGTGTGTGTGTGTGCGTGTGGTGTATGCATGTGCACGCATGCACATGTGCTAGTCCTGGGGTTTAAATTCAGGGTTTGGATGCTGTCTCTGAGCTATTTTTGCTCAGGATAGCACTCTACTACTTGAGCCACAGCTCCATTTCTGGCTTTTTGGTGGTTAAAGATAAAAGTCTCATGGGCTTTCCTGCCTTGGGCTAGCTGAGAGTCATGATCCTCAGCTCTCAGCCTAGAGTAGCTAGTATTACAGACATGAGCCACCACAGCATGGCATTAGTAGTCAGATCTTTAAGAACAGGTAAATTATGTTAAATAATATGCCACACATAGCCCAATTATCCAAAATATTACCACTTCAATAGTGTTGATAAAAGTGAATTTTATTTATATTTCTGTCAGTTTTGGGGCTTGAACTCAGGACCTGGTGCGATCCCTGAGCCTCACTGTGCTCAAGACTAGCACTCTAGGGGCTGGGAAGATGGCTCAGTGGTAGAGCGCTTGCCTTGCATGCCTGAGGCCCTGGGTTCAATTCCTCAGCACCACATAAGCAAAATGAAAAAAGCCGGAAGTGGCGCTGTGGCTCAAGTGGTAGAGCGCTAGCCTTGAGCTGAAGAGCTGAGGGACAGAGTTCAGGCCCCATGACCGGACCCAAAAAAAGAAAAAAAGACTAGCACTCTACCATTTGAGCTACAGCACCATTTCCAGTTTTTGAGTAGTTAAGTGGAGATAAGAATCTCATGGACTCTTTTCTGCTAGATCTTGCTTTGAACCACAATCCTCAGATCTCAGCCTCCTGAGTAACTAGGCTTACAGAGTAAGCCACTAGTGCCTAGAAAAAGTGAAAAATTTTTATAGTTTAATTTCCATACTAGGTACTGAAATCCATTCTGCATACATCTGAGATAAGATGAGTCCCACTTTAAGTACTTCAGAGCCACATATGGTCAGAGGCTCCTCTATTGGGAGATGGCAAAGATGGTAGATCCATTCCATGTCCATTCTGCTCCATATTGTAGAAGTGCTGGCCTTCCCAGGCTCCTGGACCAGCTAGCTTCTGGCTAGACTTGGCCAGGAGACCAGAAGAAGGAAGGAGCCAGTGTACTTTCCCCCTCCCTTTTTCCCCTCTATCTTTCTCCTTTCCCATTTTCCCCACCTTCCTTTCCCCCCCTCCACCTACTCCTCCTCTTCCTCTTCCTCCTCCTTCTCCTCTTCTTTTTCTCCTCCTCCTTTCTTCTTCCACTTTTCTGCCTCTCTCCATACCCTTCTTTTTTTCTTTCTGTTTCCTACTCTTTACATTAACCAGTAACAACCTGGTCTCCTTCAAGGCTCTAGCCCTCAGCAGATACAAGTTACACTGACACCACATTAAGATATGATAATGGCTAACTATAGGTGCTAATTTATTTCCGTTAGCCTCTTAGCTCTTTTATCATCTGGGTAAATAATTCCCTAGATTAGATTTCTGCTTGTGGAGAATTGTAATCTCAAAATATCTCTCCCAGAACATTTTATTAATTGAAAAATAAGAAATCCATCAGTCAACACTTTAACTAAATGAGAGAGGTTAACAATACCAGTAGTAAAACATATCCACACTGTACGCTGAGCATGCACATCACTTTTGAAATATTTGCTCCAAATACTCAACCTTAATGTAATTACAAGAAATGCCATACAACCCAAATCAATGAATATTGTCCAAAATCAGTGAGCAGTGCTCAGACCAAGAAAGCATCACAGATCTAGGGCCGAGTAAGGAGAGATGACAAATGTAAATTTGGACCTTGGAACAGAGAAAGGGAAATTAATAATAAGTTGGTAAACTCTGAGTGAAAGTCTCCAGTTAACAGCTAGTTTCCTTGTTCTGATCACTGTTCCAAGGTTATGTAAGATGCCTGTATTAGGGGAAGCTGTGTGACAGTAAATTCGGAATGATTTCTGTACCTTGGTTATAAGCCTAAAATAATTGCAAAACAAAAAGTAATGTGCACACATATGTACATATGTACATTTGCACCATGTAATTTGGTCTGACCTAAATATAATTACAATGTATATACATGTGTGTATGTTTATGTATATGTTTAAACTACTGTACAAACAATCCCTCTGTTGTATATTGGTATGGTTTCTTGTCCCCTGGATGAATAAGGTAACTACTACTGCTGTTTCTTCCCTTCCCAGTGTCCCAGAGATTTCAATCACAGCTGATGTGGCATCCCATACAGCTGTGAGTCAGGGGTGGTCACAGCTCCTCCTGGGGCTGGTGTGGCCCCTGGCAGGGTGGGACCTACCACAAGAGACAAACCTGCATAGAGAGGATGGTGCAGCCTACATGTTTGCAGGCAGACTTGCTCTGCTTGGAGAAGTGTCCCAGAGTGCCAAGCTCCATGCAGAGGGCTTGCTTATCAGTGGTCAATTTAGATTCATACATGTCCACCAAAAGTCCTGGTCTCCTTCTGTGTGCCTCCCCCACCAAGAAAGAAGAGGTCCCCCAGCAGCCATGCAGGGAAAACAGAGGATGTGTGGTGGGAGGGGAGGTCATGGTCTCCACAGGGGCTGTGAGGGGAGGGACATGGGTAAGCCATGGTCCCCTGACAGGAGCCATCCAGACAGGTGAAGAGGAGGAAGGGATGCTGGATAGCCATGGACAGGGACTGGAGCTTCTGGCAAGGAGCAGTTAGACAGGCAGAACTTGCTCATGTATGGTTTCTTAGTAGCAGTGGGAGAGGTACAGGGATGGGAACAGAGAGAGATACGGAGTGTGGACCAGACAAGCAGCAGGAAGTGGGATAGTCTGTGGAGTACAGTGATGGAGCCCACAGGAAACCAGAGGGACCCATCAAGGCTGGACACAAGCATCACCCCCAGTAGAGGCAGAGGCTGACAGGGTGGCTTTCTTGACATCTAGGGAGGCACCAAGGAAGAATGGTCACCCTTGTCACCCCAAGCTCTATCCTCTAGACTTGAGGGGCTCCTACCACCCAGCAGCCCCAAAGCATCATCCTCTCCAGGTCACCCACCTGAGTGACTTCCACAAAGGACCCGCATTTTAGCCCCTGTCCTCAGAGCCCAAGCTTGGGAGCTCTCTCGTCCCTTCCAACCTCTTCCCATCTTGGCAGGGTTCTTCCCTCAGCATCTCCTTCCTTCTCATCCTCTGTCTCCCTTTGTTGCCTCTGAGTCACCTCTCTGAAATACCCAGACAGACCTTCCCAAACCATTTCTAAATGGTTCTAGAGTAGGACAGGGTTGTAGACAACGTGTCTGAACCCTCACACACAGGTCACACCAGCTTGCAGCTTGGGGCTTCCTGACAATGCATTCCCTTAAGGAGGTAAAGGTGGTGTCTTGAAAACCTCATTGATGGAGGCAGGACACATGGGAAACCTTTGTATATAAGAACAATGCATATGAAACTCACTAAAATAGTTTTAGGGCTTCATCTAGAGCCATCATAATTTATATCTTAACTGAAAAATCTGGAATAAATACTACACAGGATTAAGATCTGATAAAGCCAGGCACCGGTGGCTCACGCCTGTAATCCTAGCTACTCAGGGGGTTGGGATCTGAGGATCGTGGTTCAAAGCCAGCCCAGGCAGGAAAGTCCTTAAGGCTTTTATCTACAACAAACTACTCAGAAAACCAGAATTGGTGCTGTGGCTCAAGTGGTAGAGCTCTTGCCTTGAGCTGAAGAGCTGAGAGACAGCACCCAAGCCCAGAGTTCAAGCCCCACAACCGACCAAAAAAAAAAAAAAAGATCTGATAAATATAGATGTATAGACATGGATTCTGTACTTGAAATGAATGTTTGAAATGTATTTCTCTATCTATAAATCTATCTGTCTGTCTATCTATCTATCTATCTATCTATCTATCTATCTATCTATCTATCTATCTATCTATCTATCTATGGCTAGAAAGGGGTTTGCAATCAGGCCTGGGCACTGTCCAATAGCTCTATCACTCAAGCTGGTGCTCTACCACTTAAGCCACAGCTCCTTTTCCTGCTTTTTGCTGGTTAACTGGAAATAACAGTCTCATGGAGTTTTCTGTTTGGGCTGGGTTGGAACTATGATTCTCAGATCTCAGCCTCCTGAGTGGCTAGGATTACAGGTGTGAGCCACCAGCACCTGGCTCCATATGTTGTAAATATTTCAAAACAAAGCAATGAAGAAGATGGGTTAGTGATGCATCTCAGGGTAGGAAGGGATTTTGAGCAGATGTGGGAAGGATAGGGGAGAGCATGAAGCATAGAACTGGAGGAAAAGAGAGGAGGCTGAAACTCAGAGGGGAAGAGGCTGATGATGCTAAAGTTGAACTGGACTCATTTTTACAGTGTTTGAAGTCCCGCCAGGAAGTGGCCCTATCAGATATCAAAAACTGTGACCAAAGCAGATGGTGAATCAGTACAGGAACAGCAAAACAAATCAGCTGAGAAAAACATACCTTACACATATTAATGTACAAATGGGAACTTAATATAGAATAAGGATTGCAATAGCCACATGGAATTCAGACAACCCATGGGCCATTAAAGCAAAAATCCCTCTAGATGTCTACCTTGTACTGACCCTGGGGGAAAAATGCATTCCAATTAACATCTAAGATACAAGCTCAAACTACATCAACACTTAAAACTTCCAGGCATGCAACAAAAGAAATAGCTAAGAATAAAAGACAAAGGAGAGGCTACTTGGCAACATGGATAAGCAAAGATTAATCACCAGATGATATTTCAAGGCTCCACTTAAATGAGGGCCTATTCTAAGCCTGTTACACTGACAGTTCTTTTTAGGGTCTTTTAGATGCTCTACCTTTGCCCATCTGGCAAACACAGACACTGTCAAGTAACTTGTCCAGGGTTACACAACAAGAAAGTGGCAGAATAAACAAAAGGAATAAGTAGATCCAGGAAAAATGATTGATAACAAATACGATGCATGGTATTGAATTCCTCCAAGCAGAGTTTTTGAAAGCACTATTGGTAAGATTTAATGCTACTGGCAAGATTTAAATATCTAAATCTTAAATAAAATTTAATAGTTTAAGATTGCAGGCCCCAGTGGATGGGTGCTGTGGCTCACACCTGTAATCCTCCTCAGGAGGCTGAGATCTGAGGATCACAGCTCAAGCCAACCCAGACAGGAAAGTCCTTGAGACTCTTATCTCCAATAAACTACTCAGAAAAAGCTGGAAGTGGTACTATGGCTCAAGTGGTACAGCACTAGCCTTGAGCACAGAGAGGCTCAGGGACAGAGCCCAGGCCCTGGGTTCAAGCCCCATCACTGGCAAAAAATAAGAAAAAGATTGCAGGCCTGGTCCAAGTTGGCGAATCCAGTGATTGGGAGGCTATTGGATACTAAGGACTCTGGCCTAATGAATGGATTAATTCTCTGATAGGTTCATAATATGATGGCATTACTTATTTATTTTGTGCCAGTCTTATGCCAGGCTTGAACTCATTGTACTATCTCTGAGCCTTTTTGCTCAAGGTTAGTGCTCTACCACTTGAGCCATACCTCTACTTCTGGCTTATTGGTGGTTAATTAGAGATAAGAGTCTCATAGGCTTTCCTGCCTAGTTGGCTTCAAACTACGATCTTCAGATCTCAGTTTCCCAAGTAGCTAAGATTACAGGTGTGAGCTCATGGCTCTTGGATTGATGGCATTATTGCAAGCTGGAGTCTAACTGGAGAAAGTAGGTCACTAGAAAAGGTATACTTTGTCCCTAGCTCCTTCCTGTCTCTGTCTCCCTGCTTTGTGGCTGCTATGGGAGCTCTCCTCTGCGATACTCTGACTCACATAGGTCCAGAAACATGGAGCCAATCAACCTCAAACAGAAGCCTATGAAACCACAAGACTAGTGAATCTCTCTCCCTCTGAACTCTTTATGTCAAATATTTTGTCAAAGCCACAAAAAGTGAACATCATAGTTATTAATAATCTTTTAGTGGAACCTTGGTGAAATATAAGGTCTATAAATTAAATAATAGCAGGATATCAATGCTTAATTCCTATGTTACAGTTATATAAGATTTTATTATTATTAAGTAAGACATTATCCTTCTTAGGAAACACATGCTGAAGTGTTCAGGGTGAAAGGTTATCATGTATGCAACTTATTCCCAGATTTTATTGGTAATACTTGAACTTGTATACCATGCAAATGTATGCATATAGTTCTTATGTAATTAAAAAAACCTAAACAACACAAAAGTATATAATGATACTTCCCATGCTCCCAGAAACTCAATTTCTGGTAAGCCTTTCATGGCTGGTCCACCACTGAGCCCCTGTGAGCCATGACACAGGAAAAATGGAATCGAGGGTAGAGAAGATGCAGAAGTCAGACAGAAAAGGGATGAGCGAATGGTGAGTGGGTACCCAGCATGGAAGGAGAAACATGAAGGAAAAGAGAAAGAAAAACATAGTAGAGAAGACAGCATACTAATGTGAAAGCTTTCCTGCCCTCACGTATATCTGCTCTGTTATTTCTCTTTTAAAGAGCACTTTGTGACTTAGACAAAACCTAGGACTTTCACATGGCCGACAGCACCAAAAGGGCTGTAGGAAGCAATCTTAATCCTCCCACATTCTACCCTTCTAAGAGACAGCAGCAAGAGACAGCTGGCCTCAGAGAAAAGCGACAGCTGGGTCCCATGTGGGGACTTAACCCAAGCACCTATCTGAGTCACATTGGGGCTCATAAAAATGCCAGTGTCCAGGACAGGCTTCTCTCCATTCAGCTGGATCTCAGGGGAGATATCAGTGTTTCTGGTATCAAGCATCAATGGTTCTGTTTAATCAGTTGTATATTGCTCTAAAGTTTCCTGATCATTCTCCAGATCGCTCCATGACATCAGAAGTGTCAAACATTCCTCATCATAACCCTCTATTCTATTCCATACAAGGTTAATGCCAAAGAGATTTAGAGTCCTAATTTTCTTTCTAGAAGGAAGAAAAATATGTATGAACCACATAATTCCCTATCACAGCTCATAGCCAGAAGTAGGCAAAGTGAGATGGAGAGGGATGGGGTAAGGTGAAGAGGGGTCCGAGGATCAGCGTGGCACCACCAGGCGGGATGGTTTGGCCATCTTCCATCTCTGTGCTTCAGTTTCCTTCCTTCAGAGTATACTATGGTTCCCTTTCCTTCTAAGGATGGAATAAGGACAATTTTCAGGATAGAAAATTGGGACTTGGAATCATTAGAGAAAAGAATCCTAGCCAGGCGCTGGTGGCTCATGCCTGTAATCCTAGCTACTCAGGAGGCTGAGATCTGAAGATCGTGGTTCCAAGCCAGCCCAGGCAGGAAAGTCTGTGAGACTCTTATCTCCAGTTCACCACCAGAAAATCAGAAATGGCATTGTGGCTCAACTGGGAGAGCGTTTGCTTTGAGCTGAAGAGCTCAGGGACAACAGCCAGGCCTCGAGTTCAAGCCCTACAACTGACAAAAAAAAAAAAAAAAAGAGTCCTAAACATAGAAAAAGGGTGATAGGATAATGGACAAGAGCTGGGAAACCACATACATTCTTCTGGCTATCTATTTTTTTGGTTATCTATCTATCTATCTATCTACCTACCTACCTACCTATCTTTTCTCCATCAATTTATCTGTCTGTTGTAGTTTGGGTATAAAGTATCTGAAAGATCATGTGTTGAAGGCTTGGTCTTCAATCAGTGTGACTTTGGGGAAGTGCCTGGATCATGAGCATGAGAACCTGATCAGTGAGTTAGTTCATTGATGAGTTCATAATTGGACAGAAGGTAGTAGAAACTTATTGGAGGAAGGGAATTGCTGGGTGCATGACATTGAAAGGATTGTCCCTAGCCTCTTCCTCTGTTTCTGTCTACTTTCTGGGCATCATAAGGTGAGCCTGTTAGCTCTGCCACAACTCCCTTCCTCCAGCCCTTCTTTCCCCTGCCATCCATGTTTCCTTCCTAGTTGTGACTAGGGCAGGCACTAGGGAACACACTGAACAGTACCATGAGGCATTTTCTCCCTAGGTATCCACAGCCATTTATATCTCAGATGCCAAGTAATGACATCACCAACTGAGAAGTAACATTCTTCTCCACTCCCCCAAGCTTGCTCAGGTTTCCAAGATTCTTAACTATTTTCTTCTCTCAGAAACATCAAAGCACCACCACCACCACCACAGATGACAGACAAATAGGGACATTCTGTGTGTGTGTGTGTGTGTGTGGTGGTTGCTTTCCATTTAAAACAGTCATCTGATTAAATAAAAACAAGCAAAGTGCTTTAGCAGAACTATTTCCCACCAAAGCTGTGTCAATAGAGTTTTTTTGTTTTTTTTTTTTAAAGAAGTGTCTGAAGGAGAAACAACTAATCCCGGCCTAGAATCAAGTTGGCCACAGCTGTCCTTCCTCTGGAGTCTGTGGCCAGATGTGTTTGTGGTCATAGAGAGAGGAGGTAGGACTTGATGGGAGCAGATCTCCCATATAAGAGTGGGCCCGGAATCCTACTAGCCGTCTGCATTCACCCAGAAAACTTCAGTACATGCAGGAAGTTTAAGGTTGTACTCTAATATTACAAGGGTGGTGCTCCCCAACTTCTGCATCATAACAAATACCCTGTTAGAGCCTCTCCAGAGGCCTATACAACCTGATTCTGGGCATCCAAGCATGAGTCCCCTCTCCCAATCCCAGGAGCAGAATGAAAAAGTGCAGAGCAAGGCTGCAGGCATTGCAGTACCTTCTCTACCCTCAGTGAGCTCAGTTGTCCTACAGACAGATGAGAAGTGCCAGCAGATCCCTGGCTTCCAAACTATCCTCCACTCCAATGGTTGCTTTGGACACAGGAATTCTACTATTAGCAATGTTTTTCTCTGGAGTGAAGTTTCACAATTCCTTGGATTCCTCCTCTGGCAATTGCATAGTTCAGCCAGAGGACCCTGGGGGGAGGGGGAGGCTGCTGTTCTACATCACAGAAAAGGCAGGGGGCACAGGCTATCTCCAGGGGAATGTCCACAGAGTCTGCTCCCAGGAACATCAGCTCTGATGCTGCCAGAGTACAATAAGAATGAATTCACCTATTTCCTCTCCCTTTAACCAACTCAACCTGAAGAGATTAATTTCCCCACTCTACCCTGTCTGCTACTGTGGGCAGCACCTGCTTCTCTGTAGCTTCTATACCTCTAGTCCTCCTTTCCAGCATTCCTAACTCATCAGGATAATATCTATTTGCTAAGTAAAACTAAGCCTTTGACCCTGACAGCTTTACCCAAGGTCGCACAGGCAGCCAGAAACACATTTGAAACTAACTCTTGAAAATACCTACTGCCTTAGGATACAGACCCATGTGGTTGGGCATCAGTGGCTCATATTCATAATCCTAGCTACGCAGGAAGCTGAGATCCGAGGACCATAGTTCGAAGCCAGCCCTGACATGAAAGTCCATGAGACTCTTATTTCCCATCAACTACCAAAGAGCCAGAAGTGGAACTATAGCTCAAATGGTAGAGTCTGAGCTTTATGCACATTAAACTCAGGGATAGTGCCCAGGCCCTGAATTCAAGGCCTAGGATGCGTGTGCACATGTGTACCACACAACACACACACACACACACAGAAGCTCATAAAGATCCATGCAAGACATGTTCATACATTACTCAGAGTGACTGCATCCCAGGACACAATCCTGCAAATGAGGCCACCTCCTATCAAAAGCCAGTGCTGCCAGACTGACCCAGAAGGGGTGGGACCTGCATCAGGCTCTGGTCAGAATGCTTCATGTGTCTGAATGTATCGGAATGTGGAGCTGTGGGGAGGGTTTTGAGATATGCGATTCTTCGGCTACCAGTAACTGCTGGCTGCATTGGAAGTCAGAGAAAATGCATACATGATTGATGCATTATGATAAGCTCTGTTCATCTAGAATGTAAGCTTGTGGAGGGGAAGGGACAGTGGCTGAGCACAGGAAAAGTGCTCAATGAATGTGCTTTTCAAAGACTCAGAAGAGTCTGTCTGGGCCTCAGCTGCTCATGTAAGGATGTTATGGGTGGTCTTTAGAGGTCAAAGAGCACACTGCTGATGTGTGGGTATTGGCAGGGGGCATCTTCTTATCTGGATGTCAAAGCCTCTCCTCTAGGATCCTGGGTACTAGGCAGAGTGGGCCATCCACATCTTGGCAGTCTAGGGCCAGGTGACCACACTCTGCTGGAGTTGGGATCCCTGGTATCACATCTTTGATCTCGCCAAGGCCCTGGGTCAGGGCTCACCTGGGAGACGTGAGACTGTGTCCTTTGGCTCTCACCATCGCCCTCTGTCTTGTCGGTCAGCAGCCCCTGCACCTGGTACTCCAGCACGTAGCTGTCGATGAAGCGCTCTAGCTCCTCGATCTCCTGGGAGCGGCTGCTCCCTGCCTCTGAGGAGGCCGACGCTGCTGAGGAGTTCTCCATTCCTCTGGCTCAGGGGCGTGGGTGGGCTGGGGAGAGAGAGGACAGACAGGCTCCATAAGACACTGCTGGAGGCCAAGATGAAATATTCTCACCTCTGGCATGGTCAACCAATTGTCAGACAGGTCAGTGGTCTACAGGCTGATCTTTAGCCTAAGAATATGCTGGGTTCTCACCATGCACAGAGAGAGACTAAGGCTAGAGAATGCAGGTGATCTGCCTAACTAGCTAGCCTGGTTCCTCATCCTCAAAGGTTGCTGGTGAAGGGGAAAGAGAACAGCTCAATGCTGCAAGTACTCCTGCAAGCCATCATGGTGGTAATAACTTGCTATACAGTGGTAGAAAGCTAACTCAGGATGCTTCCCTCCCTTTTAGGGTGAGGGATCCCTTCCCTCTACTTTCCAAATCTAGAAATCACTATACTCATGAAACATCGGAGCAGTAGCAATGTCTTAGACACCAAGCAACATGTTCCAGGTCACACAGCAAGGCTCCAAGTGAGTAGTCACAGCCCACCAGTCTTTGACTCCTACCTTCCCATAGCCTACTACAACCTAAAGGATACCTCCCAGTTCTTCCTCAGTGCCACCCCAACAAGCAGTTAATACACTGAGTGCTCTGTGTGTGTGTGTGTGTGTGTGTGTGCACTCCCCTACTAAGTGCAGGTTCAGGAAGGCAGTCTTGAGCAGGTTCAATGCCTGACGCTGGACAGATAGCCTGAGCTGAATGGGAACCATAAGGCTGATGTCCAGAGAGGACTGAAAAGGAGCCACCTGCGAAGACAGTCAGAATCGAGGGCCACGCCCATTAATCCTCAAAGACTTCAGGTCTTATCCAGGGCTCCCTGGCACACCTGACAGGTACATCCCAGAACGGACAGGAACTGGAAGGAAGTTGTTTTCAGAGGGATTGAAGGATTCCAGATTCTGGCCGTAATCCAGGCTCCCAGAGCATCTGGCCCACTCTGCTGGGCTCTCTCAGGTACAACCCAGGAACTTGTGTTTGCCTCCACAGACATCCCTGATTTCCAGCCCTGCCCCTATTCCCTGTTAGGTGATGGATGGGGAGGAATAACAACAACAAAAACCACAGCAGGAGCAGGAAAAGTGCTGAGGCTGCACTTCTCTGTGAGGAGTGAGGCTGGGGGGTGGGGGGGGGGGGGAGAGACAAATGAGCACATGATGGGAAGGTCCCCGGTGCAGGAGGACCACGGGGCCCTTTGCCTATGAATAGAGCACAGGGCTTGGGGAAAGGGAAAGCCACACTGTCCTCCTGTGGCTGCACCTGTGTGTTAAAGGCCTGTGCTGCCAGGAGCCATGTCAGCCATTCCCCCCTGGAGCAGCTGCCACTATAGCCCTGGGTGCCTGGGCGCCTATTTTTATAGCCAGAAATGAAAATCACACTTGTTCCCTGATGGAAAGGCACCATTCCTCACACTGCTGGCCCCTCCTTCCACCAGCCCCAACATCCACCCGCTTCCTGCAGGCCAGCCTCCTTAGAAAGCTAGCACAAAGCACAGGGCACAGGGCGTTAGGTCCCAGTGTCTGTCTCTTCTCTACCCGCTGGTGCTGCCTGGCTCTGAGCCCAGAGGCTCACAGTGCTCTTGGGGCAGCAGATCTGGAGGAAAAGGTAAGGCTTACACTAAGGGGTGCCCCGCTGGCCCAGAGACAATAGCCAGAGCCTCTCAGGCATGTCAGGATCTTTTCCCACCAGCGAGTGACAAATGGCATTAGGAGCTACAAATTTAGCCAATCCTTTTAAGAACAGCCAGGTATTAGGGGCAGTACCTCCCCCTCCAATCCCCAGGGGTGACTTGGGATGACCTGCAAACCAGAAGCAGTGTCTTCTTGGCTGCCTGCCAGCCTCTGCCCTGCTGGAGGCAGCCTGACCTCCTGCGTTTTCCCTTCAACCTCTCAGCATTGAGTGAGCCAACCCAGCCCGGCACCCTGCTGAATCTCCCACAGAAGCTGGGATGATTCAAGGTCTACTTGTTCCTGGCTTGGATTTTGGCTTTGGGTTGCAGCTAGGGGCTTAGTTTCCTTGGATCCTAGGCCAACTGCAAGTGATCTGGGGGTGACATAGAAGG
This sequence comes from Dipodomys spectabilis, assembly GCF_019054845.1. Classification (NCBI taxonomy): domain Eukaryota; kingdom Metazoa; phylum Chordata; class Mammalia; order Rodentia; family Heteromyidae; genus Dipodomys; species Dipodomys spectabilis. Next base: position 25,641,116 of record NW_024870701.1, on the reverse strand, counting down.
CTTGCTTGGTGTTCCTGAGATTAGCAGCCTTAGGGACCCCACATTTGCTCCCCCCACCCCAGCTGAGTAGCCATCGTGCATCTAGGTAACACCTGAACTATTCTCTCCCCTCCCTGGCCGGTCCTCCTTACTCTTCTTTAATTCCACTCATCACACCCACCGGCTTTTTACCTCCCCCAGCCCACCAGCACTTTGCTCCAGCTGGCCCTGTCACACATAACCCTAGCTGTTGTCTGTTATACCCCATTCCCTCTGCCTCCTCTCCCCTTACCGCCTCCCCAGACCTGCACCCAGAGCACACAACTAGGGCTGGAATTCTCCTTCACCAGATGCCAGGCAGCTCCCAGGCAGCCCCCAGACAAGGGACTACCATGCTACCTGCAAAGCCTATGAGAGGAGAAAGGTCAGACTGCCAGGAGAGAAGATGCTCATGGCCACACTGAGAAAGCCATGGGAACACACTGCCTGCCAACTCCCTCCCCCTGTCCAGCCCACACCCCAGCCTCTGCACAGACAGAACACCATCCCCCAGCCCCCCCCCCCCCCCCCCGCCGCAATCTACTTCCACTGGGCTCAGTGCTGGCCTGATGACTCAGCCCCAGCAGTGTTTGTCAGAGACAAGCAGACATCTTTGGAAAGAGGAAAGGAGACATCTGTGACCACAGCCTCTGGTCCCCAACCCCCGGGAAGTGAGAAAGTTCAGAAACAGTACAGTGCTGGTGGTGGGTGACCTTGGAAATGAGCAACATTTATGGTCCCAGAAGTTAAGGTCATCTGTCATCCTCTAAATGCCTGACTAGCCACCACTGTCACCTCCAGTTTAATTCTTTGTTACACATCTGATGGGGTATTTTTCCAATTACAGGTGTTGGGGGACTTCATGGGCTGCACACCAGATGTTGTGTGTCATGATCTAGGTATTAAACAATGTATCACTACATAGAAACATACAATGAAGGTGTAATTACTGTTTCTGAGACTTTTGCTTCACCTGCCCAGTCTGTGTTTCTCTCTGTGAGGCAAGATAAAACAGCTGAAATCCACTGGTCCAGGGTGAGGCTTCCCATATTTCAATGACACAGGGGTCACAGGGCATCTTGTTAAAATGCAGAGTCAGCCAGTACCGGTAGCTCACAACTGTAATCCCAACTACTCAGGAGGCTGAGATCTGAGGATCATGGTTCAAAGCCAGTCTGGGCAGGGAAGTCTGTGAGAGTCTGATCTCCAATTTAACCACCAGAAAACTGGAAGTGGTGCTATGGCTTAAGTGGTAGAGCACTGGCCTTTAGCTAAAGAGCTCAGGGACAGCACTCAGTTCCAGAGTTCAAGTACCATGACCGACCCTCCACCCCCCCAAAAAAAATGCAGAGTCAGATTTCATGGATCAGAGTTGGAGGGCCTGAGACCCCCCCCTCCTTCCCTTCCTTTCCCCCCATTTTTCTCTGTGTCTGTCTCTCCCTGTCTCTGTCTCTCTGTCTTTTTGTTTTGAGACAAAGTCCTCCTGGTATCCTGGCACATGAAATCCTGCCTCAGCCTCCTAATTGCTGAGATTACAGGCATGGCCAGTAAACCTGGTGAATTCTGCATTTCTAACAAGTTCCCAGGTTCATTTGTAGGTTAGAGAGCTATAGCCCAGATCTGGATAATATCGTCAATCCTTTCTTTCTTGTAACTACCTTTTTCCCTTTGTTATTTTCCCCCACCCCTTTCATCCATTGTTCATATACCCCACCTACGGATAATGGTGAATTATCCCAGAAGGAGGAGGAGGGGACCACCCCTCCTTGGCTCACTCAGGATAAGGGCAGAGCTTGCACAGTTGGGACTTGGCCAGGCGGGGCTTTCATCTCCTGGTGGATGCCAGGCACCACTTCCACCTTGGACTTGCAAAGTCAGGCACATCTCAGCATCTGCCTAGAATCCTGCAAGACTGAACCTCAGACTTAGATACATCCAGGTGGCCCGATCGGCACAGGAGGGACTCCTGAGATCCACGCCACATAACCACAAGCTCACATGAACAGCCCAGCCTCTATTCTGTGCAGATGAGGATAACTAGGCGGAGGTGAGTCAGGCTGAGGCTAGTCAGATGCATCTGGTTAGAGACACAGCTTAGATATAGGCCTCTCAACAGCCTGCCATGGTAGATAACCCCACTGAGAATCAGCTTCCCCTCCTGTGACCACTAAGCTCTGTGACTGCACCTACAGTTCAGGGTTATAATCACTAATATCAGGCAGGAATGATGACAGCAGTGACACCCTTGCCATCCCATAGTCCTTATACCTCACTCCGTGAGCCCCATCCCAGGCGGGGCCTAGACCAAGCCCATGGTCCCTTCAGAGCATCATGGAGAAAGCTAATGAAGCCTGGACGTGGACCTTGCTGCTTGGTCCTGGGAGTGGCCCTGGGGTGATTGCAAGCCGGGCAGGATCCCCCTGAGGGAGGGGGATGGGGGAGCATTGGTAAAGGGAAGAGAATGGGGGTGTGTGGCTCCTACTCTCAACAACTACTGCCTCAGAGTCCAGGCCTCTATGAGCAAGTGTTTCTCCTGGAGGAGGAGGAAGACCTGAAGAACAGCTTCCGCTGCAGTGGCTGCACTAGGGACACCAGGAGGGACGGCATCATGGTGAGCTCTGAGGTTGAGCTTCCTGTGTTATTCCTGGATGTCTGCACTTCGGGCCTCACTGGCCGCTGGCACCGATCACCCATCCACTCTCTTGGCATCTTCTCACCCTCCCTTTCACAGTTACCCAACCTCTCTCTGCTCTTGAAATTTTTATGGGGTTTCCTCTTGTCTTGACAAGATGGTAAGGTCCTTGAGGATTTGATCCCCCTACACCTGTCTCCATCCCAGCTCGGCAGGAGCAGACTGGCCTCTAATCTCTCAGCCCTCACTCTCCTACTCCAGAGACTCAGGAGGCTGAGATCGGAGGATCAGTCCTTCTTGAGCCTGCTTCCTCAGCTCTCTAAGCCCGACTCATCAAAGCTAAAGGACGCTGCGGTCCAGCAACCTACTCTGGAACTGGGGCTCACCTCTTCCCTCAGTCTTCTGAAGCCTTCTCAAGACAATTCATCCCGGCTAAGATGTACTAAGTATCTGCCACACACTGTGCCCCGCAGATGCGAGGGGATATGGAAGCCATGGATGAAACAGACAGAGCCATAGGCTCCAGAGTCACTGGCCAGACACGTCCCTGGCTGAAGTCAAGGCACTATGACCATTCCGCGATGCGATTCTGGGTCCCCTGCTGGCTTAGCTTCTTGCAGCTGTGTGGTGTGGGGCAGGCTGACCATGGATGCATCTCAGAGTATCTTGGGGAGAGATAATGTGTGACAAAAATGCTTGGCTCAGCCAGGTATGCAGCAAAAGCATGGATATATTGGTTGTAGTCATCATTAGGTTCACAACCATCCCTGTGTCCCTCTCCTACCTCCCCACTTCTCCAAACCCCACACTCTTATCCTTGGAGCCCCCCTGCAGGCATAATTCCTCTAGGAAGGTCTCCTTGGCCACTCTGGCTACCACTGGTTATTGTGATGATCTCTGAATGCCAGTTGTCTGCAGACCTCAGCCTTCCCTCATTCCATGACCCGTGTGGACATCAGACTGGCTCTCTCCTCAGCCATTTTAGGACACATGGACTCGTGGGGACCATTCTCTCTTCTCTCTGGGCCCTGGGGTAGATGAGTTGGCTCCATCACCAGCTCTCAAAAATGTATCTGGACAGTTGGTTGAGTGAAAACAAACTGAAGGCATGCTGGGCAGGGAGACCATTCGTGTCCTGCCCTGAACCCAGTAATACACCCAGAAGAGGAGTTTGGGTTAAAGCCAGAAAGCTCCTTCAAGTTGGTGGCCCCAGTACCCTGGGCACACTTTCTCAGGTGACACTGTATTTCCAGCATCTCTTTCAGGGTAACCAAAACCCCCAATCAGAGCTCTCCCTCTTGGCAACAGCTTCCTGAACCAGAGCCCAGCTGGAGCCCCGACAGTACAGAGCCACTTGTGAGAAGCTGAGTCAGGGACTTGCAGATCTGTTCACCCTGGTCTTCATCATCAAAACCCTGTGCTGGAAGGTAGAGCTGGTTCACTTTTTACATGCTTATTCTTTTGTGTGTGTGTGTGTGCGCCAGTACTAGGGCTTGAACTCAGGGCCTGGGTGCTGTCCTTTAGCTTTTTTGTTCAAGGCTAGCCTAACTCCACTACTTGAGCCATAACTGCACTTCCAGCTTCGTGGTGGTTAATTGGAAATAAAGAGTTTCATGGGCCTTCCTGTCTGGGCTAGCTTTGAACCTTGACCCTCAGATTTCAGCTTCTCAAGTAGTTAGACTACTGGTGTGAGCCATGGGAGCCCACCCAGCTCACTTTTGAGAATGGCAATGCTTGCCCTCCCTTCCTCTTCTTCTAGGACAATACTACTCATCTACTGGCTGTCACCCTGACCCCAGCTGACAGAAGCCTCTCAGAACAGCTGAGATAGCTGCTCACTGGGCCCTTGGCCCCTGTACACACAGGCAGGTACACTCCCCCTCACCTGGGATGATACCTGACCACCCACAGAAGCATCGCCACAGGTAGAGATTGCCGTGGCTTATTTTGGGGAGGAAGGGGCAAGTTTGGATCATAATGCGTTTTGCTTGACCAGGTTTTTTAAATATTTGAAGCAACATTATAAATCAAAATGTTGCACATAAAAAATTCACATGCTTGGCTTTTCCTTTAAAAAAAGAAAGAAATGAAGAACTAGCAACATTAGCCCACCTTGCCATACTGTTACTATCAGTTAGAACTAAAGAGCACTGACCCATTTAAAGAGGCACTCAATCTGCAGTTTTCCACAGACCTGGCTTTCCCTAATGCCTCCCCACTGCTCACAGTCAGCACACCCATTGCACCCCTTGCCTAGACATTTGCCTTCTCTAGTCCCCTTATAGGCATCTGAGCTTGAGAATCCTCTGCAAGGAGTAGTCTATTGATATACAAATGATAAGTGCCCCCTAAGAACTTGGAAATAAATGAAGAACAGTGACAATATATGATACTCCAAACCAGAACTGTGCAAGATCATTACACCAAGGAAGAAAGGCTTCCGGAAGAGCAAGACTCAACTGAGCCTGGCAGATGATAGCCACAAAGCTACTGTGGAAAGATGGCATCACTCTGATGGGGTTGGGCTGCTCTGACCAAGAAGATAAGCAACCACAGAATGCAGTGCCCATCCAAGCTCTGTCCAAACACGGGGTACCCCTCCTGGTGTCTCAGGAAGAGTAAGGCCAGAGATGTCCTCTGCTCCCATTATACCCTATCATAAACCAGTTCATCTCTGTGTGAGTCAAGTAAAGAGCTAGCTAAACCACAGCCCTTAACAGATAGAGACCCATCTGCTCCTTCCTTTGGTCCTGTGGGAGCCAGGGCTGGGCTCATCACAGGTAATTCTGTTAATCAAGCCAGGTATTGGTGGCTCCTGTCTACAATCCTAGCTACTCAGTCTGGGGATCATGGTTTGAAGCCAGAATGGGCAGAAAAGTTTATAAGACTCCATCTTCAACTAACCATCAAAAAGCTAGATTGGAGACATGGCTCAAGAGCATCAGCTACAGGCAAAAAAAAAAAAAGCCAAGTAAAAGCACAAGACCCTGAGTTCAAGTACCAGTACCAGAAAAAGAGAAAGACAGAGGCACAGAGGAGGAAGAGGAAGAGGAAGATGGAGGAGGAAGAAGGAAGGAAGGACATTCAATTAATCTTTGGGAGCATGATGACAGATTCCCAGACTGTAGAAAGTGGCCAGCAGAGAACCACTGCTCTGTCCGCTGTGGTATCAACAGACTGGTAAGATGGCACATTAGACAGACAGCTCAGTCACCAGGTATGTAGGAGGCCCCTCTCCTGCTAGGTAGCCTGTCTGTGTCTTGCACAATGCCCGAGGCCTAGAACCATTCTTCCAGCTCTTAATAATCAAGGGCTACAGGCAGCCGAGGCCACACTGTGGCCTCCTCTCACAGATGCAAACCCTAGAACAGGATGTCCTGCTGGACAGGGCAGGACGATAACCCAGGCATCCCAACTCCAGCCTGGGATGCTTGCACCACTGCAGTCTCACTGCCTGTGACACGAGCCAATGAATCACTGGGCCTTCCCGGCGGGTTGAGCTGTGATGGCGCAAGAGCTCAGGATGAGCAGGAGAGTGACAGTGGAGGATAGGAGGGCCTGCGGAGAAAACGATGGCAAAGTTGAGCTGTGCAGACCACAAGCATTCACAAGCTATATCTTAAACCTTGTAGAGCTCAGAGTCCCAATTATGAAAGACTTTTTTAAAAACCCAACTCTGTATAAATAGAGAAAATAATCTAGTTACTAGGACTGGCTTAGGACTGTGATGGAGAGAAAAGAAAGGGTACAGGATGTGTTTGAGATGACAAAGGTGTGATATTTGCATATATCTGCATTATATTGAAAACCAGTTAATTGTGCACTTTAAATATGTCAGTTGCATGATGTATGACTTACAGCTTAATAATTCAGTTAAACAATTAATGTAGTACATAGGTAGGCCCAAGATCATTGCCTTGGCTTGGAACCTTCCTACCTGGACAGCTTGGCAAACTCTCGGGAGAAAACTGCAGTTGTGAGGATCAAGGAAGATCAAACGAGTAAAGGACATCAGAGATGAGGCTGAAAAAAAATGTGTGAAGTCCAGGCTTTCATTGTACCTGAGAGAACTGTTTGTGCCTTCCTTAAAGGGACTTTGTTGTCTCATCAAAGACGAGGATGCATCTTATGGTATAGCTCTATCTACACTACCATCCATCACTCATCCATCCATACATCCACTTATTCATCCATTTACCATCTATCCACCCTTCTCTACACCCACCCCCCACTCTCCCATACACCATCTATTCATTATTTATCTACTGTCTATCTATTCAACACCAACCCATTCATCAATGCATCTGTCCATCCACCCACTAATCAACTCAACTACCTATTCATCTACTATCCATCTATCTATCCACTCACTCATACATGTATCCATCTATCCATCCATCTATATACAATTCATAAATTCACCCACTTACCTACCTAACCATCCATCTATCTTTCCATCCACCCACCCACAAACCCACTCACTCATCTATACTTATCAACTCATGAATCCATCTACATATCCACCTACTCATCTAGCCACCTACCTATCCATTCACCCATTTATCCATCTATCTACCCACCATCCACCCATCACTCACTCATCTATCCATCCAGCTATATACATACCTACTCAACCACCCATCCATTTATTCATCTATCTATCCATCCATCCACTATCCATTCATCTACTTAATAAGCACTCCTGCAAGCCTGTGTTCACAATAGGAGAGGAAGAGAGGCTGCTCATGATCCAAGTCCTGCAGGGACACAGTAGAGCCGCACTCACACATAAAAGAGGCACCAACAAGGTTACTTGTAGCTTAGCAAGCTTAGCTTGCTCTAATTGTCAGAAAAATACAAATGCAATACTAGATATTGGAATCAGAAGAGACAATAGAAAGTACTCAATTGTAAGACCCACTATTAACTTATCAGCCACAAAGAAAAGAAAAGGTTGTCAACAGAACTATACCATAATACCTTCATAATGACCCTGCACACAGACCAACCAGTCACTAGGCCCAGGTGATTCAGGGGCCAGCTTGTCTCTTCTGAGGGATTTGCCATTTCCCTCACCTTGAGTAGCATGGCTTCGCGTACATGACGATGCTCACTGTTTTACAAGAAAGTGTGAGATTGCAGTCTTGTCTCTAACAACTTGTTAGTTCTCCTCCTATCAAGTTGGTTTCCTTGCTCTCTGCACAGTAAGAACTTTCAGTGTCATGGTGTGACCTCTCTGAAGACACACTGAATGACAATGATATTCAAGATGTGGGTAACCACACTACACTTAGATTCACCGAGTTCCCAGCAGCATAAAAATCAGGACCCCAATGACACAGGCTCAGGCAGTGATGGCACTGCCATGCCAGCCATGTGTCCCCAAGCCTGCAATAGAAGACCAGTCTTGATTTAAGACATGTTAGGTGGTGAAAAGAACATACCTGTAGCCCCCCTAAAATAAGCAAGCCACTCCTTCACACGACAGGTGGGAAATGCCAGCACAGAAATGACAGGACACACTCCAACTAAGAGCCTGGACCCAAATCCGATTTCTGGAGATTCCTGCCAATTGTTTCCTCAACTTTCAGGCTGCCACAACACACGAACATATCTAAGCTGTTTTTACATCTTTGTGTGTGTGTGTGTGTGTGTGTGTGTTTGCACATGTATGTGTGTGCATGAATGCTGATACTGGGGCTTGAACTCAAGGCCTGGGCACTGTGTCTTAGCTTTTTCACTCAAAGCTAGAGCTCTACCACAAACGGCTTTACTTCTGGCTTTTTCATGGTTAACTAGAAATTAAGAGTCTCATGGGCTTTCCTGCCTGGGCTGGTTTTGAACCAAGATCTTCAGATCAGCTTCCTGGGTAGCTAGGATTACAGGCATGAACCACCAGTGCCTGCTTGGTCTTGGTCTTAAATCTTTTTGCCATTAAAAACAAACAAATAAACAAAGACAAAACTGACAATAAAAAAAAAAAATAACCCAGCAGGCTTTCCAAGTCTCTAAGACAGTGAGATTAGCCCAGTCATGCATGCAATCTTGATTCAATAGGCTGCAAGGATGGGGGATGGGAGGCCTCATCTCAGTTCCATCTCAGGGGCCAGCTCCCGCATGCACGTGGGGGTGGAACACAGCTGGGAGGCCCCAGCTGCCCTGAGACCGCATTCCCACCCTGCAGGCCGCTACCCTAGCTGCCTTCTCACAATACTGTGCCGTGATATCAGATGAGACTGCCAGGTATTTCCTAGAACCCACACGGCCCTCCCTCGGGGAGAGCCCTCAGGACTGCCTCCGCAGCAGCGAGAGCGCGACCTCGACAGTCATCTTGGTGGATGCACACCTCCAGAGCGCACGGGGTCGAAAGACTGGTGAATAGATACTGAGTGTCCCCATGGGCTCCGCGCATCCTGCCCGCACCTCGGCCTTACAGGGCACTGACTCAAGATGGGGGATAACGCGTAGTTCTTTTGTGAGCCTGGAATTGGAACACTGGCCCCTTGACATGATCACAGATTAACACGATCAGGGCCTTGTTGCTCCCACAAAAGCCCCTTTTCTTCTCCTAGAGCTGGATAAAGAATGGGCCTATGGCTTAGCTAGGAGGGCTGACCGTAGTTCTGTACTCCTGAGACGCTCGCCCCTGCAGGCAGGGCTGAAACCTGAAAAGAGACAGTACTCTAGATGGAAGTGTGTCCGCCCAACTCGAAGGGGACCAGTGGCCCATGGATGCAGTGCATCTGTGCCACCAAGAGGCACAAAAAGACCTCTCTGATTTCAGCCGGATGATACCATACCTGGAACCTGCCTTCAGGTAATGGCACTGATGGGGGAAATGCTACTCTAGGGCTGGGCTGGAATACCTAGCGGAAAGGAGAGAATTAGTTGTTCTGCAAGAGCTAATGAATCGGCTCATCTCATCTTGTACCATCCAAGGGAGAGGGTGGACTTCCGGGGGAAAACAAAAATCCAGCCCTGCAGTCTGGCGTGCAATGCTAAGCCAAGGGCAGGGCTGGGGCCGCTGAGCCGCTGCTGGAGCTCAGAAAAGCTCTCCGGAGCTCACTCTAGTCCTGTGCTTCCAGCTCTGTCCTAGACACAAAGCCCAGCAAACACGTGCCACCAGCTCAGGGCCTGCTGCATCCTGTGCTAGACCGTGGGCTCTCAGGGTAACTGAGGCCTAGGTTTGGAGGACATCCTGACCCAAAGGTTCCTTGAGATGTTCCTTAGGTTACCAAGCAAGCAAATTCTAGAGTCCACCTAAAACCCTTGAACCTCCCAATTCTCTGGCACCTTCTCTTCCCAAACCACCTGCCCACCATTTCAGGGCCTCAAGCTTAGCATACGCTCACTGGAGGAGGAAGGACATGGCTGCAGGATATGGGAGCCAAGGCTGGGATGGAAAAGCAAAGGAGCCATGGAACAGAAGGTGCTAAAAAGCTCCAGGGCCGCTGCAGGTAGAGGTCTGTCCTGTGCATTGACTGCTGAGGCTTCTTGCCTGAATCAGCCATGCTATCAAGCTGGGGAAGAGAGAACAGCTAAGCTTACAAGGCCTTCCTTCAGAACAGAACTACAAAAGCATGTATGGATCTGCAGGTTACTGCCTGGCCCAGCCCAGCCAACTCCTATTCATCCCTCAAGTCCCAGCCTATAGATCCCTCCTTCCCTAGACTCATTTTCTGCTGAGTGACCTGTGAAGGGGTCATTAAGCTCCTCATATTTCTGACTTCTCTTAGATGCCTTGTCACTGATGTCTTTTTCTTTCCTATTCCTGGTGCCCCATGCAGAGTAGGTGAGCAGCGAGGTTAGAGCGAGGGAGAGGAAATTTAACAGGCCAGTTTATGGCACACATCATCCAATGCTTCCTCCTACACTGAACTTGAGCATTGCCCTTGAGCACGTGGTCTTCATCCCACCCATACGGCTCCTCCCGGAGAGTGGGGATTAGGAGCAGAGCCCACAGCGCAGTGAAGGCTGGATTTGGCTTCATGCCTTTGGTTTATGAAACCATAGGGGACACTTCTGGCTGAATCAATGATACCCATTCACTTCTTCCTTCCAAACAGAATCTTTATCACATTGGGGGAGACAACATGTCCAGGTAAAAACTACATTCCCAGTCACTCTCATAGACAAGATCGGCCCATGTGATGTAAAGGGAAGTGATGGTGTAGGAAACTCTTTAAACAGCACAGATGCGGTTGGCACATGCTTCTTGTACTTACCACTTTCTCACTCTTGCCTGCAATACAGACGCAATGGGTGGAGCTCCCGCAGCTCTCTTGAGCCACAAGGCAACGTGGAGGCTAGAAATCAAGCATTGAGCATGGGAAAGCAGAAAGACAGAAAGAGTCTGGGTCCCTTATGACCACAGAGTCTTTGCTTCTGTCATCCCAAGCTGTCTGTCTGTGGGCATGAGAAAGAAAGAAATGAGTGTGTTGTTTAAATCACAGTCATTGGGAGCCTGTGTCCTATGCTGCTGTGGCAAGCAGCTTTCTAGGATGTCTTTAACTATCCTTGCTGTGTAACCTCCTAGTGACTTACTTCTAGCAAATGGCATCTGAGCAAGCAAAGTGATCAGGGCCTCAGAGGCTGTGACTTCTTCCATCTCTCTGGCTCTGCTGCCTCCTCAGCTTGCACACTTCATGGTGCTTTGTTTGTTTGTTGGTTTGTTGGTACCAGTGCTAGAGCTTGAACTCAGAGCCTGGATGCCGTCCTTAAGTTTCTTTTACTCAAGGCTAGCGCTCTACCACCTGAGCCACAGCTCTACATTAATGTTTGTAGTAGTTTTTATTGGAGGTAAGAATCTCATGGACTTTCCCTGCCCAGGCTGGCTTCGAACCATAATCCTCAGTTCTCAGCCTCCTGAGTAGTTAAGATTAAAGCCTGAATGAATCACTGGGGCCCAGCTTGGCTTACGTACGTTGATGATGTACATTGATGATGTACGTGGAGGCCACATGTCCGGGGGCTGCCGCCGACGGCCCGCGAGGAGCTGGCAGGAGCTAAATGCCATCAGCAGCCACACAGAAGCACAAGGACCCAGCAGTGCTGCAGCTGACCACAGCCCGCAGCTAAGTTCCAGCCAGACTGTAGCGAAGATCTCCTCTCCTGTGCCGGGTCTCACATTCCACCTGGACTTAAAGCTATTCCTTTTAAACTTCCTGGGGCTGAAGATGTGTAACTATAATTATTATATGTTATAATTGATATCCTGATATTACTAATAATGGTTTTCTGGCACTTCATCACTTGAGCTAGAACTCCAACCTTTTTTTTTTTTTAATTCTTTTTGATTGTGTTAAAGTTTGAACTTGGGCCTCATGCTTGGTGGGCTGGCATTCCACCACTTCAGCCACGGCCTTTGCCCTATTTTTCTTTTATTTGTTTTTCACGCATGGTCTTGAATTTCTGCGCAGGGCTGGCCTCAGGCCCTCATCCTCCTACCTTAAGGCCTCCTGCATAGCTGAGACTCCAGGCACTCGTCACATGCTTGAGATGGGCTCTTGCTCACTTTTCCCTGGACTGGCCTCAATCTGTGATCCTCTCAACTTCTGCCACCTGACTAGCTGGATTCTATCCAGGTACCTCCATACTCAGACAGCCAAGTTTTTTCAAATGCACTACATACTCACCCTGGCTTAGAGTTTTTTAGAGCGTGCCCAGATCAGTACTGAAATCCCCACTGACTACTCCGTGTTTTCTGTGCATGTCTGCCCCTGGCACACTGAGCCATAGGACCCCCTGTAGAGCCCCTCCAGCAGCAAGCCCAGACTGCCAGGCCTTCTGGCCACCAAGAGGTCAAGGTAGGAGGGACAGTGAGAACTTGAAATTGTGTGATCATTTGCAAATGGTGTTGGCTCCTCCATGACAAGCCCTGATCTGTGGTCATGAGCTACCATCAGCCAGCCTGGCTGTGGCCCTGCCTGTGTCTGGTCCTGGAGAACATCAGTGCTACCACTCCCCGTCTGCAGCAGCAGGCTCTCCAGAGGGAGAGGAAGCCCTGAAGCTTGGCAGCCTCTCTTTTGTTCTCTTTCCCCAGGGACCTAGGAGACAAATACAGCAGGCTTGGCCACTGCTGAGCTCATAACGGTAAGCAATAGATGCATGGCACAGAAATGACAGTGCCCGGCTATGCAGCAGGCTGGAGTCAGTCATTAACTCAGTCACGACAAGTGAGCTTTTTACCCACACTGTGCTGCTGAGCCCAGCTACTGCATCTGCTCCTGGCTGCGCCAAGACCCTGGATGCCTGGATGTGGGGAGAGTGACTTCTAAACCACCCAGGGGAAGTACGGCGCCTGGCAGCTGAGGGCTTTGCAGCAACTTACTCACTGGTATCTACGCTAATGGGACCAGGGAGAACTGCTCTTGAGATCCACAGATGCTCGTGGGGCTGCAGTGGCAAGAACCCAGCCTGGGAATCCAAGGGCTGCTGCGTCTCGTTCCTAGACGGCTTCCACATCTGTCAAAGGGGACTGGCCCCACCCATATCCCAAGCTTTGCTGTGTGGATCAGATAAAGCTATAAGCATCAGATAATAGATACTGGGTGACAAGCCTTTAATTGTATTCCGTTCGTCAGAAAAGATGGGTCCATCATAGAGATGAGCAACCGGAGGTACACAGAGCACACAGGCAAAAGGGCCTGTGTATCTGGCCACGGGCTGGCTGCCATGTACCCACCTCTTCTAAAGGCTGAGCCTGCTCAGCCAGGTCCAGTGCTAGGAGGCAGTCACTGACTGGAGCAGAAAGCATAGCACCTGAGGACCCACAAAGGGACCTAGGTTCGTCATCTGTGGCCATCTGAGATGCACTGGGGACAGACAGAGCAGGGCCCAGGGCCTCCTCTCTTTCTGAGTTCCACCTGTTTCCATTAATCTACATCGTACAACATACCCTATAAATCTGTGTTCAACTCTCACTTTTTGGTCACTGCCCAGGTTCCCCTGGGAGGGGCTGACATTCATGTAATGATGTAAATAACTAACACAGGTTTCAATGTGAGGAACACAGGAATGCCAGGATTTGAATGGGGAGCCTGATAAGATAATGTCATGGCTTTGATAATGGCAGATAATTTGAGCCCAGAAACTCAAATCTAAAGACTCAAACTACACCACTATCTGTGTGATCTTGGACAAGGGGCTGCTGTGGCCACCGTGGTCTCTGTAGGAAGAAGCATTGCATGACTTCACCTCCATGGCCATTCTCATTCTAAGGCTTCTAACTCTAAGACTTCTGCTCACTTCTCTCTCTGCTGCTTGGCCAGCTCTGGACAGGCCTCACTTCCTAGCTGGGCTGCAAACAGCCCTGGCTGCCATGGCTAGGGGCCAGAGCCCCACCCATTCTGGCATCATTGTGGCTCAGAGCAGCAGCTGGCAGTGGATTCCAGACTAAATATGGAGCCCTAGACCCAAGCTACTCCCACCTGCAGGCCGCAGGGCCCAGATCTCTGCACTACAGCCTGTCATGCTATCCCCCTCTGCCACCTGGAATGCTGATTCAGAAACTGCATACAGGCAAAGGCTAGACAGGGGTCAGGAGGCCCAGGGCAACAATGAACTTCCAGAGCCATCAGAAAAACAGCAGCATACGGCCCTTGCCTCTAACGGGAAAAACAGGAGCAGACTGCCAGCTCAACAACAGAGAGGACAGAAACAGTGGAGCCCCGGGGCACGTGCGGGGTTGTGTGCCAAAGGGAAACAATAACCCAAAACATTAGAAACTAAAAACCATGCCTCTGCAAGGAGACTCGCCCTCTTCTAAGCTAGGATGTACAGCCAGGTCTTTAAAGAAAATCTGTGAACACTTGTACATCCATGTTCACGGCTACACAGCTCACCACAGTTAGGCAAAGAGCTCAGATGCCCTTCCATGGACAATTGGATCAAGAAAATATATCGCATATACACATACTGGAATATATACACATACACTGGAATTTTACTCATCCATCAGGTGACCCAGAAAAAATGTTAAGTGAAATAAGTACAGTTCAGAGAGACGAAGGACACATGTTTTCTGTCATAGTTGGATCTACGTTAGAAATATATATGAAAACCGACACAGGGTGACATGCATATATGTGCACATATTGACTAAAGAATGATATATGTAAGGTTGTGGCTAGCTGACAATTTAACAAAAGGAATACCAGGAAGCTGACGCATGTGTTGTCTAGAGATGGGGAAGGGTTGGGGGACATACAAATGCCGAGAGAACAATTGGGTGAATACAGCCTAATATTCAGTATGCATATGTGAAAAATGAACCAGGTAGAGAGGAGGGGTGGGAAAAATGATGGAAAGGGTGACACTGATCAAGATGCATTATTATAGTCAAAAACTAACGTGTTGAATCGAACCTCTTTTGTACAACTACTTAAAGGTAATTTTTTAAATAATATAAATAAAAACAAGAATCAAGAAAGCTCCTGGGGATGTCCTGCTCCATCCTCCAATGTGTAACGATTAGTGTTCCCAGAAGGGCAAAGTGCGTATTGAAGATCCAGGCCATCCTAGGGCAGCCCAGAGCATCTCCCACCTGAAATACCAGGCTGAAGAAACTCCAGGTGACCCAGCATGAACCACACCTCCCATAGACATCTCCCAGGCTGCCAGGGACTCAAGTGTGCCCCTCAAAAGAGGGGCTAGAACCCAGGTCCCAGAGAACATGACCTTAGTGGAAAGAGGGTCTCTGCCAATGTAAGCAAATTAGGATGAGCTCACACCGGATTAGGGTTGGCAGACACACCTGTGGCGAGTTGGAGGCCAGACCAAGTGGTGCAGCCCCACCTAAGGAATGCCAACCATTCCTTCGGGTGATTGCTGCAGAGGCTGGAGCTAAAGGAATGTGTGGCCCAGGCCATGGGCTTGAGGAATAAATTAGGTGATAAGAAAAGCAATCATGATAGAGAATGTAGACAAGAATCACCGGCTGGATTTAGGAGCCTATGGTCTGAAATGCCCAAGGCACAAGGGTTCTGCGGCAGTGAAATGGGACCTGGCCTACAGCCAGAAGACAGGTGTCACTTGTGTGGCATGTGAGCTTCCAGAGGGGATATACTGTAGTCACCAAGAGAAGAAAGGAGGAAGAGTTGGGTAAAGAGGGGATAACACTGTCAAGGGCATCCATGCCTTCTGCTTCATAGACTGAGACTTCCTATAGTAAAACACAGAAGAGATATATTGGCTATGTTGATGCATTCCTCTTTTCAGACACACCTTAAAACAGAGCACAACAGAGCTGGAGGCGTGCCTCAGATGTACAGTACTTGCCAAGCCGATGGGAGACCCTGAGTTCAAACCCCAGAAACCACAAAGACAGAAATCTCCAACAAAATAGAGCATAACTAAGTCTGGCAGAAATTTAGTGGGGGAAAAACATATGCAAAACCATATGCACAGGGTTTAAAAATGTTTGTTTTTATAGGACCCAGATGCTTTTAAAAAATGAAGCTAACCTCTCTTTTAAAAAACGTTATAATCTAGCCAGGTACTGGAGGTGCATAACTATACTCCTAGCTACTCAAGAGACTCAGAGGTGAGGATTGATGTTCAACAGCCAGCAGGGACAGAATGAGAGAATGAGAGGTGAATGAGAGACTCGTTCATCTCCAATTAATTGACAAAAAGCCATATGTGGAAGGAGGGCTCAAGCGATAAGAGTGCCAGCTTTGAACAAAAGCCAAGCAAGATCACAAGGTTCTGAGTTCAAGCCCCAGTAACAGCACACACAAAAAGGAAGACTTCTGTCATATTATTTATTTCCAGAGTCAGCTCTAAGAAGTTATGACATTGAAGCAAGAAAAAATAATCATTAGAGTGTGGGGCAAGGGAATGGGTGACACTGTCCAGAAAGAAATGTACTCATTGCCTGACGTATGTAAGTGTAACCCTCCTGTACATCACCTTTAGAATGACAATTTTTGAAAGAGTCTCACACACACACACACACACACACACACACACACACACACACACACACACACACACGAGTATGCAAGCCAGGAAAGGACATAGTAGCCATCAATGCAACCTTGGAGAACCTCAGCAGGTCCAAGGCTGGACTGTTCTGTGCAGGTTCCACACCCGGGAGACAGGACTAGCCCAAATGCCCCTTAGCAGAGTCCCAGAGGCCTCTCCAGCCTGGAGATCACATCCCCTAGATGCTAAGCCCCAAGCAGGGAAGGAGTTGATCATGACACCTGCTCTCTGCCACAGCTTCCCATCCCAGATGCACACACTCTCCAAGAGAGCTTGGAGAATGGGCCACCTGCCAAACATGCAGGGGACACAAGACTGACATGATGCCCAGCAGGTCACCAGAGGGGATATCTTGCACAAAAAGCCAGGTACACAAAAAGCCAGGGATCCCTTGCCTGGCTTCCTCGTGTGGCACTCCCTGAGGCAGGATGGACCTGGGGACTGACTGTGTTACCCTCATGGATTCGGGGGTGCTAGTGCCAGGGTGAAGGGGACCCCATGCCCAGCCAGCACGTTCCTTAAACTGGATGTCCTTCCTGCCACTCCCCTTCCTGCCCCATAAGCAAGCTTTACTCTTCCAATGGAAACTGCAAAGAATGCCACGCTGAGACACATCTCCAATTAACCAGCACAAAGCTGGAAGTGGAGGTGTGGCTCAAGTGGTAGAGTGCCAGCCTTGAGGGAAATAACCAACCAAATAAGTACCACAGAGAACAGCACAGAACTAGCAGAAGTAAGCTCTGCCCCTAAACCAATCTTATTAGGACCCATCATGTTTGTTTATGTGCCAGTACTAGGACTTGAACTCAGGGCCTGGGCATTATCCCTTAGCTTTTTTTGCTCAAGACTGGTGCTCTATCACTTAAGACACAGCTCCACTTTAGGTTTTTTGTTGGAGATAAGAGTCTCTCACAGACTTTCTTGTCCACACTGGCTTCAAACTGGGATCCTCAGATCTCAGCCTCCTGCAAGGCTAGGATTATAGGTATGAAACATCTGTGCCCAGCATCATTCCTCTTTATTTTGATTGGGGCAATGCAAGTAAAAAGCACCTGTCCACCTCTAGATTGCACACTTAAGATTCATGCAGATTAGATATCAGTAAAGCCCTGTTCATATTGAAACTGAATAAAAAGACCAATGACTCCAGAAAGTGGGAGGTTCTGCAAACAAAATGGTACAGAATCAGGTTGCTGGCCTTGGAGATGATCAGAGAACTGAGGTCTGCAGGGGTGTGTGCAGGAGATGCACATTGAAAGCAACAGAGTGGGTCATTCTGGAGGAGCCTCGGCAGGTTACCTCTGGGCTTCCTCTTTGTGCTCTCCAGCTGGGGAGCTTGTAAAAAATGCAGACTTCTGGGAGCTCTGTGGAGTCTCTTGAACCACACATAGTCTGAGACTAAGATACAGGAATCTGCATGTTTTTTGTGTGTATGTGTGTGCTGGTACTGGGACTTGACCTCAGGGCCTCAAACTCTTGCCTGTCCTTTGTGCTCAAGGCTGGTATTCTATCACTTGCTTGAGACAGACCTCCATTTCTAACTTGGTGCTGGTTATTTGAAGATAAGTATCTTAAGGATGTCCTGCTTAGGCTGGCTTTGAACTGTGATTCTCAGGTCTCAGCCTCCTGAGTACTAGGATCTCATGTTCTTTCTAGAAAGCATAGGGTTTCAGCCCAGGCTCCCTAAAACACGAGAGAAACATATTCAAAGCACTTCTTGTCCCACCTTTTCCCATTACTCCCCAGCTTCCTTCCAGGCTTCTTGTCTCTTGCCTTCTCCAACCATCACATGCCTTCTGCCCCTTTGGTTAGACTGTACCTGCCACCTTCCCAACTGCTCACAGCTTAGCTGTCCCCTGCTTTCCCCAAGCCCCTGTGACCTCCTGCTAGGATTGCCCCTCACACACACCCACACCCACACCAGGACAACATGGAGGATGGGGTCCAAAGTGAGCCAGGCAGGTTCCAAGCCTTTACAGACCTGCTGATCTTGTTTGAAGATGATTAAAACACTAATTACAATATGGTGTAAGTAAGGTGTAGGCAGCAGAGGGCACACTGTTAATTACAAACTACTATGACACCCTCTAAAAATAGGGTGACTCCCTTCCCCGCCCATCCAGGGGTCTAAGAATAACTAATGCAAGTGAACTCTCTGGATCTGGTGTTACTCGCATCCTGATACGTCAACACTTTACACTCTGAGACATGGAGCTGGTGGGGTGGTGCTCATTAAAACTCCTCTGCAAGCTGGGCATGGGTGGCTCATGCCTATCATCCTAGCTACTCAGGAGGCTGACATTGAGGATCATGGTTCGAAGTCAGCCTAGGGAGACAAGTCCAGCAGACACTTCTCTCTAATGAACCATGCAGGTATGGACAGCAGAGATAGAAAAAGAACAGGCAGAAGGCACTCAGAAGGAGGAGATCAGATGAACCAGGGCCAAGCCAGCCTGAAAAGCTGGGAATGAGCAGGATTATTTTTGAAAAAACAAGAAGCCAAGTCATAAGGAGGCGAAGTTATGCAACTGAGGCTGGGACATGGTAGATCTCAGAAATTTTTACCTCTCTTCACCCCCTGCCAAAAAAATCCAATTTTGTTGTCAGTCCTGGTATTCTGAAAGCAGAGGACTGTTGCCTGGTTCTCCTTGTGAAATGGAATATCTACACAAATGGAGAGCAGAGATCTGGCAAAGCCAGGCAGCATACTGCTCCACAGGAAGACATTGGCTCACTGGCTGCACGGCATCTTAGTGAGCCAGGCCTCGATGCCTCCAAGTGGGGTTGTTGCTACCAAATTCCCATCAATCTACCTCCCACCGAGAGTGGGCCAGGGAACTTGTTCAGACCAGGTGGGGAGCAGACCCAGACACCAGAGTGCAGGGCAGAAGAAACCCTAAGAAAGAACTCCCCACGTTGGGCACATGAGGACAGACAAGACCTGACCACCTAGGGAAGCCTGAGAATATAACCCCCAGCTGAGAGGGTCCCCAAAGGCTGATCAAGGCCCAAATGCCAAGTTGCTGAGTAGTAGTGAGATTCTCTTAAAGGGATGTGGGGCCCAACATTGTTCAGGTTGGGCCCAATTTCAGGATGCATCGAATACAGTGGATATTGGATGTGATAGACTTGGAGGTTCCAAGGATGTTATTAATGAAGCAGGGTGCTCGGCACAGTGCTCTGAGTGGCCATTTCTCACCAGTCCTCACTGCCATTCTTAGGTACTAAATTCTGAGGGCCAGAGACCACAACCCATACAAAATTATCCTTGGAGTAGAGGAATGGAGAATCCCCCCAAATCACCCTATCCTCCTCTTCTTTAACTCTTGTTTTCCAGACGGAAGATGTATCATTGGCTTTCTGAGAACACCCACCCACCAAAAAGACCCCAGCGCCAATGATTAAACACCTGCCAGTGAAAATGGCCAACATCAACTCAAGACTCTGCTTTTATGGCCATTTGGCTCCTTGCAAGGATGACTTTCTAGAATATTCTTTCCTCAAGGAACAACTAAATCCACAAAGATCATGAAGTACAACAGGGAGTCATACTCAATAGAACAATGTCTTTAAGAGTGTGTTTGAGCAGACCGAACAGACATCTTCAAATAAAATTTGGTTTTCCCGGGGACAGAGTACTGGCAGGTAGTGCAGTCACACCTCAGCTGGTAACACAAAGGATTCCACCTTCTGCAGTGGCTTTTTGCCTACTTATTCCTGGTGTTTCTCTTGGTCATGGAATTGCAGAGCAAGAGGAATCAACAAGTAGCAGGACACCAGGATGATGGTGAAGCCAGAGTGGGGGACAGGACCCAGAAGGGCCCATCTCAGGAAAGGTCACCAGTCCTGGGTTCCCAGCACACGATTACTGTTAGTGTTTCTATAGTTTTGACTTTGTTTTCTATGACCATGCCACAAATAACAAACAAAAAACAAAACAAAACAAAAAGGCATGCAAACACAATCCTGCATGAAGCCCTGCATGGGCTGACCGCCAACCAGGGCACAGCCCCAAAAGGTCAGACATTTGACCTTCCCTGGTGAGCCTCAGGGTGAGTGCTCAACGGTGAATACCGGCCACTCCTCAGCACATGCCAGCCAGGGTGGGGTGGGTGGCACACCTGGGCAGCCTGTGACCCAAGGTCAGGGTCAGACAACCACAGAACCTTACTGTTCTTCAGCGAGCTCTCTCTGAAGCTGATTGTTCCACAGGGCACATTCCCCCCTCTCCCCCTCTGCCTGTCTGGCATACCATGGGCCCTCCACAAATGTTTGTGGTTGGATCTTGGGAGCTAAAAGCAAGATCTGATCTGAACTTGACCGCCTTGTTTACAGAGGGCCCATCTGGCAAAGTCCTTGCTTTGACAGCTCGCCTTGGAAGGAACCTCACGATGTGGAACCTGCTATTCCTGCAACACATGCCCACGGCGTTAATAGAATACCCACTCTGTGGGGAGCATTGATGACCTTCCTGGTCTGAGCACAGGGCACCATCCCAGGGAAGCAGGGCTGAATCCCCACTGGGACCCCATGGGTCATTCTCTCACCCCCCCATGGGGGTGGATGGAGGGGTGACCTCAGGCCTTGAGGGTCCCCATACTGGGCACCTCACTTCCACTCAGTGCAACCATGTGATCCAACTATGTCGTGCTTCAACCTCCCTCCCCCAGGCAAAAGAAAAGTGGAAATTAATCTAATTAAACTCAACAGTGTTCACAGGAAGGAAAATTCTGGTACTTTGCCGAGAGTCACTTTCCTGCCAAGCTTTCTGGGAAAAAGGATATGGGTTTTGGAGCTGGTGGGCCAGAGCTGGAGCTCTAACTCTGTCACTCAGTGGATCGCCAGGGGACAAATGTCAAAGGGGCAGAGTGTTGCGTGCTTTACAGAAGGGCGGTGAGGACACAGAGGAAAGTCGGGAAACGTGTACGGCTTTCAACCCTCAAGTGCTCCGCTATCACACATTCCACACAGATTCTCAAAGGTTTTTAAGAATAATTAGCAATACCTATAACCTTCTAGAATATTCTCCTCTCGCCCCCTCATTCTCCCCCCCGTCCTGCCACCATGCAGAAGGCCAGAAAATAGAACAAAAGCATACAAAAGGCAATCCGTGAACCCCCAACATATCTAATTTATGAACAAAAACGGGATTAAGTTCCTGATAGCATTTTTAAATGGGCATGTCTGACTAGACCTGGCCTGTTGGTGGCGCTCTTCCTCAGGAGGAAGAGCAGAGACAGTAGTCCCACTCGCAGGGCATGCTCCAGGACTCCTGACAGAAAGGCAGGGCCCCTCCCCCCAGGGGGAACTCCCCAAAGCCACGCCCCCCAATATCTGCCACTGCAGTGACTGAGATGCTCATCTCAGCTGGTCCTCGAAGTAGCCCCGTGAGGCAGGCAGGTGATGAGCTAGTTTCCCCTTTATCTCCATTTTAGAGCATCAGAAGGGAGCATACACTGAGAAGTCACACAGGAAGACAGACACTCCAGAGCTCCCAGTCTGACAGTCCCAGGTCATGTCTAATGACACAGGCAATACAAGTTGAGCATTTGGGTATTATACCACCTCCCTCTGGATGGCACAGAGTCCATACTTCCTGTGTGTGACTGGATGGGCGGTAATACAGCATAGGTAGCAGTGAGCCTTTTTCAAGCCTAAGCTGGAAGAAAGCCTGGCAGCTGCCACTTCCATGTCCCATGGCACATGTTTATCAAGCCATCCATACCAAGACCACCATGTTGAAAGGAAGCTCAAGCCAATCACGTACCATGCTTCACAGAGGATAAGAGAGGTCTCAGGACGCCCTGGGCAGACGTGGAGTGAGGCAGAGATGGCCCTCATCTCCTCCATTATTATTTTTTTTTTTTGGTCCGGTCGTGGGGCCTGAACTCTGGGCCTGAGCGCTGTCCCTCAGCTCTTCAGCTCAAGGCTAGCGCTCTACCACTTGAGCCACAGCGCCACTTCCGGCTTTTTCTTTTTTGTTTATGTGGTGCTGAAGAATCGAACCCAGGGCCTCATGCATGCAAGGCAAGTGCTCTACCACTGAGCCACCTTCCCAGCCCATCATCTCCTCCATTATGAGCCCAGCCCCAAATGTACAAGTGTGAGGGAAAAACAATGAAAATATTGTCTTCGGGCAATCGTTAAGAGCAAAGATAGATCTGTCAAAGAAGGAATTATGTGTCCAGATTAAAACAGAAATCCTGCCTGTGTTTCCAGCCCTCAGGCCTGCAGATTTGAGAGTAAAGTGTCAACTTTTACCCACATTCCAGGCTGCCCTGCAAATCTGACTTGCCAGCCATGCAATCACACAAGGTGCTGCAATCACACGAGCTAGCTCTTGAAAATCTGAAGACATCAACTAATTTAGCTTCCTTGAGGCCAGGAACCAAGTGTGAATTGCCTTTGAGCATCCAGTCTACATGAAGAAATATTGGAAAGAAAAACAAAATATTATTGAAAGTTCCATCTCTTGGGGCTATGTTTTTTAAAGAGTTCTTATCTTTTGCCAATGTCTACTGAATTATTTTTGATTAAAATGATATGAGGACAGGAGTTTTCTTCAAATGTCCCATAGTTAGGGAAGAAGATAGGGAAGAGAATCAAGTTTGAACACAATATGGAAACTAAGGAGCCCTGTCTCTAGGCCCTTTGGCTTTAGTTGTTTTTCAGATAATGTCATGCTTTTGCTTGGCGCTGCCTTGGATTTTAATCCTCCTACCTCAGCCTCCCACATAACTGGGATTACAAGCATGTACTACCATGCCTGGCTTGTTCTTTCAGACTGGATCTCGCTACCTTCTTGCCTGGGCTAGCCTCAAACCTTGCTCCTCGATCTCTGCCTGCCATAAAGCTGAGATTAACTGTGCAAGGTACCATGCCTGACCTTAGACATTTGAAAGTGATGCATGTACAGTTCAGTGGCAGTTGTATTTCCACTGTTGAGCAATCACCATCAATATCTAGTTCCAAAATATTTCCTTAGCTCATAAAACAATCCTCTATTCATAAAACCCTCTATTCATTACTGCCCCTCCCCCACTCCTCCCCATCCCGTCAGCACCAATCCAAGGATCTGGCTACCGTTCTACCAGCCCAGCATGGGCTCACATGGAGGGTCTGGTACACCCTGTGACTTCTGTGTCCAGCTTTTTTTACTTACGTGGATATTTCTGAGGATGCTCCATTCCATAGCTGGGCCAAACCATCCTTTTTCACAGCTGACTAACACTCTAGTGGACAGATGGGCTGTGCTTTGTGTATCCACTCATGGACTGATGGACATTAGGTCATCTCCAGAGCACATCTGCTTCATTCTGACTTTACTTTTGAACTTTCTAAGCATGAGGCCCTCTTCAAATCAACGCTGCTAATTGGTGAATATGGGCCACAGAGAAAGTAGGGTGTGGACAGGAGCAGAGTCACTAAACAGTGAAGGAACCTGGCAAAACTTAGGGAGAAGCATTCACAACTGTGAAAGCAAAGTAGGTAATAAATTCTAATTGCTCCTCTCTGGGGGTGTGGCTCCCATACTCTCTAACTGCTTTAAGCTGAAGAACTATTGGAAATTTTGTTTAGGCAAATCACAGGTGAATGAGCCATTCTGGCCCGGCTGGTCTGGAAACAGGGCCCAGGCAGTCACAGTGGGACCTGGGGAGTGAGGGTAGATGGCTGGGGGCAGGGCAGCCAGTGGCCAACTCATCCCACCTTCAAATCCCAGTACTGCCCAAAGAAAAAGCTCTATAAACACTATACTGGGGAAAGAAGGCTGCAGAAGACCACTTTACATTGTAGCTCTCAGCCTGGGAAAGCTACTTGCCTGTTTTCAGAGGAAGATAGTAACCCTCGCTCCTAAATATTGGAATATTAGGAACTCAGGACTGAGAGAGCTCCCAGGGCCTTGGAGGCACAGAAGAGACATAAATACATGTAACGGACCTCAGAAAAGTACCAGAACCTTCTAGACTGCATCTAGAGGAAGAAGAGTGTGTGAGGAACAATGGGTCCTGTGGAGTGAGCAGGACTTTGCCTTTCTGGGGGTCACACCAGCAGTCCTGTCTCCGCCCCTTGCTCTCAGCATGCACCCATCTTTGCTGACCCTTAAATGTTCAGAATCACCATTACCAGGCTTCTGCCCTGATACAGAACCTCCGATGGCCCTCAAGGGCGGTCCACACCAGCCCCTATGGGAGCTAATATTTTGCTGAAGCTAGCCTCGAACCATAATTCTCTTGATTTCTATCTCCCAAGTAGCTGGGATTACAGGCATGAACTACCGCGAGAGACCAACATTTTTCTTATTACAGTCATTCTTAACCCAGGGACAGAGCCAAGACCCAGAGTTCAAACCCCAAGCCATCAGAGGTGGGGGCGGGGGAGAAGAAGAACAGGAGGAGGAGGAATGCAGTCATAAGATTCAATACATATCTTACAAAATTAAGAAATCTGAGGGAAGAAGTAGAGTTGGAAGAGATGGAGAGAATGATGAAAGAGGTGTAGCATTGATTAAGATGCATTATATTCATAAATTCCTTTGTTGAATGGCAACTCCTTTATACAATTGCTTAAAATAATAAAATACCTTGGTGCAGTAGATTTTTTTTCTACCTATAGCCAATGATATCCCACAATATTTCCACACTATCCCTCACAAGGGAGATCATGGTGAGATACAAAATAGCACCTTGTATGGCTATGAACCAAGTCTGAATTTTAAGGCCACCATACCCAAGATAGCACATTCCTCGTGGGCCCCTTAAGCAAGATGAGGGAAGCAGATGCTGAACTCTTGCAGGAGCCCCTCCTGTCCGACACTTTCCCAGTATGTACCCAGAAGTGGAAGTGGTGATAAATGTTGAGTGCGCACGCCTCCTAGGCCTGCACAGCTTAAGCTCCCGTTTACCCAGCAGCCACTGTCCAAGTCTGTAAGTGCACACAAATTTGTCCATTTCTTGTGGCTCCCATCTGTAATGCTGGCTACTCAGAAGGCTACGTTCACAGGACTGAAGTTCAAAGCCAGCCCAAGAAGAAAACTCCATGAGACTCAATTGCCAGTTAACCAGCAAAATGCTGGGCTGGAGGTGCAGCTCAAGTAGTAGAATGCTAGCTATAATTAAGAAAGCCACAAGAGTAAGCAAGCTGAGTGAGGGTGCGAGGCTGTGAGTTCAAGCCCTGGTACCACCACCACCACCACCTTCCTTCTGACTGTTCAAAATTCCTCTTACCAAGATGTACCATCCTGCACCAGCAGGAGGCTGTACCACCAGGATGAGATGATGGGAGGCAGAGCCCCGGCCTGGGTCTCACCAGTAGTTTCAATCTGTTCCCAGAACCTGAGCATGCAGATGCCCACAAACCTGAACCAGATGCTAGTGAGTAAACCATTAAGCTAACAGGATTAAGGCAGGCTGGCTGATGTAGGCCGGGGATCCATTTCTGGAGGGAGAAGAAGGAAAAATGAGTGTTTCAAAAATTCCTGACCCTCAGCACTGGCCCCATCAGCCAAACCTGCGGGACGTGACAAAGCAATCCCCATCAGCACGGGTCCCTGCCAGAAGCGACAGAGCAGATCCGGACGTCAGACATCACTGCATGGGCAACTACTACAACTAAACACATCTGGTGGCCAGGCAGGGCACACAGATGCCAGCCAGCCTGTGACTGCAGAGAGATACAAAGCAGGATGCCTTTCTTTTTGCTTTCTGACACAGCTCAGGGTGTTCTAAGCAGACACAAGAGACAGATCAACTTCATGCTCTAATGATCATTTTGACCTCTTGTGTCCTTCTGTTTGGGGACAATCCAAGCCTTGAATTCTGCAGCCACTTCCTTGATCTCAGGCTCAAACTAAAGTCTCAGCAAATTCCTTGAGTATGGCAAAGGCTGAGGGTCCCAGTTGGTGATGACATCAGGAGCTTGCCTATCCTAAGGGAAGCCCTATAAGGGAACAGTGTGGGTAGTGTCAGCTCCACCCACTCTTGATGGACTCACACATTCTTTCTGAATCACTTCCGGGTCAGCTGTCACCACTGCTGCCAAGCAATTCTATGTCTACGCCCCAGTAGCTGTCTGAAAGTCAATGTCATTCAATCAGTGGTATACAGAGTGATAGTACTAGACACTCACTAAACACCAACTCTTTGCCTGGGATTCCCGAACTACTGACTCCCAAGCTGACATGTGTTCTGGGTGTGGGTGGAAGTCTATCATGGGCACACTGTCTCCCTTGTGATGGCCAGAAAAGCAGAGTCAACTGCTGCTCAGAACTTGCATACTAAGCAAAGCGTGGTAGTACACACCTATAATCCCAGCAGTCAGAAGGCTGAGAAAAGAGGATGAGGAGCTTGCAGTGAGTCTAGGCTGCCAGAGAGACCAGGTCTCAACAACAGACAGACAGACATGAGAGAGAGACAGACAGACAGATCACAGACTGCCTGTGTAGCCAGCTCTGTCACCTAGGTCCATCCTTACAAGCACCTGCTGGACTAAGATGGTTAGGACACTTCAGCTTGACAAATTAAGGTTCTACTGGCAGAAAACAGAAGGTTGGCAAAAGGATGGAAAAACCAGGGTGTCAGGCAGAAATGGCCAAGAGGTGGCTAAAGCCATGAGGCCACTTCAGAGGGAGTGGCTTCCCATGGCCAGCTTGCTGCTCAGGGCTGGATTCCCACATTACGGGGGAAGGAGGGGCAGGGTGAGTGGCCAGGTGATCTACCATTGTACAAATTTAGCATCATAGGGGGTGAAAATGCCATACAGAGAGATATGGTGCCATCTGGTGTAGAGAACCCAAAAACAGAATCCCCACAGGGCACACCCATCCTTACAGGGGACCTAGAAAGATAGCTCATCAGTAAGGACCTGGCCTGATCAGGCAGGAGAGAAGGTTCTGGATTTCCCTAATGGATGGAGTTCATCATTAGACTTTTCCTATGGAATGAGCTAGAGGCAGGTTCAGTCCTGTGCCATGCTCTGCTTACACTTTCCCGATGTGTGGCAGTCTTCAAGATGCTGCTGCTCCTCTCTCCTCTCCATACCTCAGCCCCATCCACTGAGCCCCAGGCCAGAAGCTTGGCTCCAGAGTACAGAATACAACACAGGGTCAGAAGCCCCAGCATCTCCCCATCCCCCTAGACCTCCTGTCCAGAGTCTGGGAGTCACTGGAAGAACTAGCCTGGGGTCTATATGAGCTAATTTCTCCTCTGGGTCCCCCAGGATGACAAGTCTGGTAGATGTCCAAAGCCATCCGAGGCCTGAGGGTTTCCAGTTTCCTGGAAGATATTTTTGTTTTCCTCACTTCAAATCCAGGTTCAAACCATAAATCTAGCCCCGCCTAGGTCCATGGGTTCAATGCTATTTGGCTTTCTTCAAATCTCCCCTGTTGCCTATTGCTTGTCTCATCGGCAGTCCTGGTGAAGTCAGGACTCAGCCCCTCCCCCTTTCCCACCTCTCTTGCATTCTGGGAGTCCTGTGACAGAGCACTGCTGGATTTTCTACAGCGTCTTTTTTGGCGCTTTGTGTTGGAAGGCTTCCAGATACATCGTTTTGTGGGACTACACGCTTCTAAGCCCATGTTGGGGTGTTCCCATGGAGGCTTTCCCTAGCTGACCTCCCAGGGCCATGTCCCTGGAGAGCCCCACAAAGACACAGGACACCTACTGTGTGCCAGGCACTACTGTGGGTCCTGAGGATTTGGATCTCCAGCCCAGCCCAGCCCAGCCCAGCTCAGCTGCCGGGTGCAATGACACAGACAGGGCTCAGGGCTTTCCCATTTAATTAGCATTCTAGTCTTGGCTCAGCTTGTTACAGCTTTTTAGTGGCTTCAACTACAGTGCCTGCTCCAGGAAGCCCCATTTTCCCCGCCCAGTGCTCTTGCTTCAAGGGTCTCAGACAGGGCTCTGCAGGGGTTAAAAAAATGAACACGCCTCTCCCACTAACTTGCTCTGCTGCTTACAGTTGAAGCCTGCTCTCCTCTCTGGCTCTTGGTCATTGAATTCTGCCAGCTGGGCCTCCAGCATGACACAGCATCCCAGCCTGGCTTCCCTCAGGAGCCCGCAGCCCTGTGTGACAAAGGATTCGCTGACAATGGGAGGAAGAGGTCTGCTCTCATTGTCTAGGGCAGCCGCCACCACCACCACGGACCATCATGGCCACACTAGGGCAGATATCTATCTCCCTACTCTTAGGATTGTTGGCTTCTGCCTGGTGTTGAGGATTGTCAGTGATTTCAGCCCAGGCCCTGGGACCTGGAGCTCACCACGATCTTCCTCTGGCTTCCCTAGCAGCCAGAAGCTCGTGTTTAGGTTGCCATCTGCCCAGCACTAAGCCTGGGAGACTCTGGGGCTCCTCTCTTATCCCCTGAATTGAAATAATCCCACAGACTGTACTTCTCAATTATGTTTAACATCGGACCTTGCTAACATCCCTGGGTTCCAGGCCTAGAGCCTCATCAACCCAGTGGCTGCTTGCTCTGGGTCACATCTCCTTCTGACCCAGGGCTGCCCAGTTCTACTCTGCTAAAAGCCCTATCCCCCATGCTAGACTGCAGACTCAAGATGCAGGTCCTGGCTGAAGCCTGTCTCCCTCATCGCCCTTGCATTTGACCTCCTGCTTATATTCTCTTCCCACAGCCAGACAGCATCTGGCTTTAGTGCATACCACCAATTGCCACCCGCAAGCCTTTCCTTCAACCTCAATGCCCTTCTCCTGTCTCTTTTCCTGGCTAGCTCATTTCCTCCCCTAAGACTCATTCCTGATTTGTCTCCTTCAGGAAGTCCTCCTTGGTTGCAGGTACCCCAGGTCCTGGAGTTTCCCTAGCACTATACTCCCCAGAATGCAACAAACCAAAGCTTGTATGTCTCTCCCACTAGAGAGCAGGCTGCTTGAGGGAGGGCCTCAAGGTCCTAACACAGAGGCTAACATAGAGACTGGCACAGAAATCAATAACTACTGAGAAACTTACTGACCTCAGGATGATCAACAAAACCTCTTTGGTCTTCTTCACTAATACTTTCAAGTTTTTCCTTATCTACTTTCAGGCTTCTGCCCCAGTCTAAAACCCCATGGACCACACACTCACAGTTACTCTTCCATAAAATCATGCCAAATGCTGCACTTGCTGTGTTGTTGCTATGGAAACGGCCTCCATCCTTTCTCTCTCACCACCACCCATTAATTAGCAGTTGGGTCCAGCTCCCTAGCTGATTAAGCATTAACAGTAGACATAAAGGAGTTCTGAAAGGTTCAAGGCCATGATGACCATGTCAGATGGTGAAGCTGCTGTGTCAGCTCTGAGCACTGAATTTAGAGTATGGAGAACAGAGTTCAGATCCCTGCTTTGCTGTTTACTTGCGACTTGGGCATGTTACTAACTCTGGAGACTTAGCTTCCTCATCTGCAAGATGGGGATGGGAATAACAATGCTGATGTTTGATGCTGCCCCACTTGCTGAAATAATAATACATAACATGGGGGCTGGTGGGGAGTCTATGTGGACACTAACTATAGTACTAACTATAAAGTCAAATCAAGTGCAGGGTACCCAATGCCAACCAAGCCTCTATCTGGCCCTGCTGTCCTCTTCTCCCACAGCAGTTTTATACTTCCTAGAGTCAGCAGAGGGCCCAATGATATGTGTGGTTCCTCTTGCTGGGCAAATGTGAGGACCTAACAGCTTTGCAGACACGTAGGGAAATTCCTAAGGACACTGCTACTGGGCTCAGAAGCCACAATGAAACAAGGGATCCAAAAGAGGTCCCCAGGCCACCACCTCTCCCAAGTGTCCTTCATTCCTGGATGGAGAAGGACGACATACAAGGCAGCCAAGGCCTATTTTGGAAGGAAACAATCTCAAATGACTAGTGGAACTTTTTGCCCTCTAGAATCCTAGCAAAAGGATAAAGACAAAAAGTTCTCTTGGGAAAATATGGACCCAATTTTTTTTCAGTAAGCCTCTGGTGTAGAGAAATATGATTAGATGAGCTATGAAAAACCAAGACTTCCTGGTCTTATTCGCCCAAGGACTTGCCATGCCCTTAGGCAAGTCATTTCATTTCTGGGGTTCTCCGGTTTCTGGAGATTTGATCATCTGCAGCTCTGTGATGCTCCAGGCACCTAAGCTGTAGGGGGTGGGTATATTCATACCCTATTCTGAACCACAGCTCAGCCTGGGCTTCGTGCAAGAGAAACTCAAGCTGCAGCTATTCTTTAGGGGTGCAAGAGTGAGTAGGAGCACGAGTGGGAGAGAAATCCTCTTCAAAGAATAGCAAAAAGGGCACCCATATGACCAAGCAAGTTCCACAGCAACACCATCAAGTTTGTAGAACTTTCAAAATTACAGTTTGCTGGGTGCTGGTAGCTCAAACCTGTAATCCTAGTTAACTCAGGAAGCTAAGATCTGAGGATAGTGGTTCAAAGCCAGCCCAGGCAGGAAAGTCCATGAGACTCATCTCCAATTAGCCACCAGAAAAACTGGAAGTGGAGCTGTGGCTCAAGTGGAAGAATGCTCGCCTTGAGCTAAAGAGCTCAGTGATAGCGCCCAGACCCAGGGTTCAAGCCCCATGACTGACAGACTGGGCAGAAAACATGATGAGGCTCCATCTCCAATTAACTATCTAAATGCTGAACTGAAAACATGGCTCAAGGCCCAGTGCCAGTGGCTCCCACCTGTAATCCTAGCTACTGAAGAGGCTGAGATCTAAGGGTACTCGTTCAAATCCAGCCCAGGGCAGGAAAGTCCTTGAGACTTTTATTTAGGTTTTCCCAGAAAACCAAAGTGGTGTTGTGGCTCAAAGTGTTAGCCTTGAGCAAAAAGGCTCAGGGACAGTGCCCAGGCCCTGAGTTCAAGCTCCACAACTGACCAAAAAAAAAAAAGGCTTAAGTGGTAGAGCATCAGCCCTAAGCAAAAAAGCCAAGTAAGCATGCAAGGCCCTGAGTTCAAGGCCCAGTAGCAGCACAAGAGAAAAAGAGAAGGGTAGGGGGGAAATGGAGGGAGCAATGAAGGAAGGGAGGGAAGGAAGGAAAGAAGAAAGGAAGGAAGGAAGGAAGGAAGAAAGGAATGAAGGAGAGAGAGAAAGAAGGAGAGAGAGAAAGAAGAATAAAGAAAAACTACAATTTGTCTATGTGTTCCTCCTCCTTCTCTCTCTCTCTCTCTCTGGGTGCGGGATTCTCTCTCCAGCCTGACCATCCACCTCCTGCTACCTTCTTTACAATGGAAGCTGTGAACATAATAACCTTACAAGGACAGTGGACTCCCAAGTTGAAAGAAATTAGAGGACAATGTCAGGAACATCAGAGGTGAGTCTGAGAATAGATTAAAAAAACAAAAACATGGGCTGGGAACGTGGCTCAGTGGTAGTGCACTTGCCTTGCATGCATGAGGCCCTGGGTTCGATTCCTCAACACCACATAAGCAAAAAGAAAAAAGCCGGAAGTGGCGCTGTGGCTCAAGTGGTAGAGCGCTAGCCTTGAGCTGAAGAGCTGAGGGACAGCGCCCAGGCCCAGAGTTTAGGCCCCACGACTGGACCCAAAAATAAAAACTAAATAAAATAAAAAAAAACAAAAACAGAGCCATGTACTAAAATATCTGTATAGATCTGTAGGAGAGATTTTGACCAAAGCCACCACTTCTTATTGAATCAGCAGAGGAGAGAGTGGGAGGAACCAGAAGAGCAGCAGAATAGCTCCTTACCTGTCCAAAGCAATCTTTCCCTGTCTTCAAGGTCAGACCTGTGAACTGCCTTCCTCCTGCAGAAGGCCATGGTGTTGGGCCTATCTGGGAGGGTTCAAACAGGGCCATAGGGGCCTTCACTCCATTGCTTCTTTCTGTGTTTGCTCTAAGAGAAGCAGCAGCATTATGGAACCCCGAAGCTAACATATGGAAAATTGATTAAGTACCTAGGTAAGTGCTCTAAAATATTTATGGTTTGTTCTCTCCTGCAGGCTCTATGATTGCGTAGTGACTTCACTGTTCCTGTTCTCCTACTTTTGTGTGGCTGCACCAGCAAATTATGCAGCCTGGACAGGTGTTACATGAACACTTGCTGGACTTAAGATTCTTACATTGGTCTCTAATACTAGACTGTAACAGAGAAGGAATGTGTTTCTTGTACATATTTCGACATATACAAAGTTACAGGTGCCCTAATACACACTTGGATATAAGGAGTGATTAGTTGATCAACCAAATTAAAAAAACCCTTCAAGCTGTGCCTGAGAATCTTCAGTCATATGAACTGAATTCACACAGGCCTGTGGGAGCTGTTCACTGCTTTCAGGGCCTCCCAATTCCTGGGCAGGAAGGAGGGCAGAGGGACAGTCTGGGATGGTTCCTCAAGGGTCTATTATTTTAATCTGATGCTATGAAACCAGTAACTAAAGAAAAAGCCCCTGTATTCAATTAGAACTCCAGTACACAGGCACATGAGCAGACATGAGTTGTGTAAACACACATACCATATGTATTTTGTGTATGTCAATACTGGGGCTTGAACTCAGGGCCCAGGCACTATCCCTTAGTGCTCAAGGCTGGAACTCTACCACTTGAGCTAGTTCTACTTCTGGCTTTATGGTGGTTAACTGGAGGTAAGAGTCTCACTAATTTTCCTACTTGGGCTGGATTTGAACTGCTATTCTCAGATCTCAGCCTTCAAGATATGTAAATGAGTGACTAATTCGCTAACAGCAAGTCATTAGCTGAGTGACATCACTTCCTGTCTTCAATCAAAAGTATTTGGAGTAAGAGCAAGTAGTAGCAAAATTTACCATTTACCCAAGTAAGTGGTCACTATTGAAATATAAAGCTATGGGCTGCCTGGAGAAATCAGAGGGAAGAATGTTGCCCTTGGCCTACTGGGAAGCCCCAGCTTCCCACTGTCACTTCCAGAGGCTCAGTGTGCTTATCTGTAAATTGGGGCTGATCGACCCTGACTCCCAAGATCCTCTTCATAAATGACTGCTCAGGGGAGCCGCCCTGTAAAGTCATACCAACATGTTATTATGTTAGCAATCTGCTCATCATAGCTGACACTGAACACCAGAACGCATTACAAATTACTGCCTCCGAGTGTTCCTCATGCAGAACACACACTTGACACACGATGATGACATGAACCATGCGTAAATCAAATCCTGTTTCAAACACTCGAGGTTTCCTCGGACCAGCCCACAGTGTCCTGGCCACCTACTAGAGTCTGTTCAGGGCTTTCAGTTCCTGAGGAATTGGATTGTCGAAATCCAGACAATTTCCGCGTGGGGCCCAGGCCTGCGGCGAGCTGAGATTCCAGAGGTTTTGGCCCAGCCCTGGCGCTGGGCAGGAGGAACCCTGGCCGGCTGGGCGCCCCTCCCCGGCGCCCTGGGCGGCTCCTTCCTCTACTCCAGCCCGGCGCGGCAGCGGCAGCGCTAGAGCTCCGCCACTTTCCCCTTGCAAGGCTCCAGACGCCGCCTAGCTTGCAGCTCCAGGGCCTCTCGCCCGGGAGGGTGAGGGGGATAATCCCCGGGTCGAAGAAATGAAAGCTGGACCCGTGGGATGCACGGCGGCGCCCGGCCACGGGCAGCCGTGGACAGGGCCTGGGCAGGAGTAGAAGCAGATCTGGGTCCCGCACTCACCCCAGACTGAAGAATTGGGGAGCTTGGAGGAGGGGTTGGGGACGCACAGCGCGGATTTTTCCAGCGCCTGCCCAGACAGCGGCGGGCGCGCGCAGGCCGGTGCACCCACCGGCGCCTCGGTGCAAGGGTCACCGAGGGAGGGGGCGGTGACACAAGTGCTCCCGCCCGCGGCTCCTCCCCGCTCCCCGGGGCCGGCCCAGCGCGGGGACGGGCGGACTGCCCTCCAGGTTTTGGGGGATGTCAGGAACACGGAGAGAGGGGCGGCACCGATGGTAGGGGACTCGCACAACTGAAGAACACAACACGACCCCCGGGTCTCCCACAGCCACGGCCGCACCATGCCGTCTCCAAGTAACACCAGCGCGCACGGACACGCGTGACAACAAGCCCAGCTCCGACGACCCGGCGATCCCACTCCGGATCCCGGCCCACGGAGAGGGGAGGGTCCCCACTCTGCGACGGCCCGCCCCCTCCCCGGGCGGAGTGTGCTCACACACAAACAGCGGGGCGGGGAGGCGACGCCTCCCTCCTCCCAGCGGAGACGCACGCGCGGCGCCGCGCCCTCCCCTCTACACGCCGCGCCCCCTTTCTCTGTTCACACACCCCCATCCCCAACCCTGCGAACTGCGCGAAACCCGAGCCACGCCACCCAGACCAGGGACTTGGAGAGATTAATTATCTAATTTGAAATCCACCGAGAGAAATGAGCTCAGCCGTCCCGGGGACGCCTCCTCCGGTCTCCTCCAGGCACCGGCACGCGGCCCTGGGGGTGGGGGCACGGAACTCCGCCGCAGATCCAACCACCGCCCCCCTCTCGCCCTCCTCCACGACCCGCGCCCGAGACAGTCACCTGCTCGTTGTCCCACCGCTCGAGTCACTCGCCTCCAACACAGCCTGTCAAACCTGGTTCCTCCCGGCGTATCCGTTCCCGGGGCCCGATTACACCACGGCCACAGGAAGAATTTTTTTTTTTAAATCCTACAGAATCACAACCATGGGGAAAGATCAAATGTGTCACCACCGGGGATGACCACCAATTCCGTTTCCTCTCCTCCCCCCGGGGACAGAGGGAGGGGTCTGCTGCCTGTCTAGACGCCAGCCATCCACAGACGTCCCCGAGCCCGCGGGGACGGGCGCGCGCTCTCTCTCTCTCACACACACACACACACACACACACACAGACACCATCCGTCACCGCGACGGGGAGGGGCGGCGTGGAGACACGCTCCCGGGGTCCCCCTGGCTCCCCGAGTGCGGCGGCCCCGCAGTCCCCCAGGCCGCCTGCCACACGAGCCGCGCTCCCCTACCTCGGCGGAGCGCGCTCAGAACAGCTGCAAGTTTGCCGGGTACGGGAGCAACTGCTCGCTGCAGCCAATGCGGGCTGCAGAACACAAAGCAGAGGGATCGCGCCCTCCTGCTTCCTCCGCCGGGGTCGGAACCCGACCCGTGACAGCGGCTCCACCGCGCCGCGCCAACGCCGGTCGGGCACCAGCCGCGCGTCCCGCAAAGGGGGGGGCTCCAGGACCCCGGCTCCCCACCGCGCGGGGAACCGGTCAGGGAATGGAGGGAGCGAGATCGTGGGGGCTCGGGGGGGGGGGCGTCCCCTACCAAGGGGAGGGAGGAGAAGGGGACAGTGGATGGGTGCGGACCAGCCGCCTGCCCAGGCAGGCGCGGGGAGGGGGGGCGGTGGAAGGCGGCTAATTGTTTGGGGCGGTTTTCCCGGATTTATCCGTAAGCACGCGCACGTCGGTCGCGCAGCCCTCCTCCCGGGTCCCCGAGTCCATCCACAAGCTGCGGCGACGAAACGAGGAGGGTGGACAAGGGATGCTCACCTCGGGGTTCCTCTGCCTGCCGCGCCAAACCCTCGTCGGGGGTGGGGGAAGGGGACCGGGAAAGGGAAGGGAGGGACCAGGCTCCGGAGAGCCGACTCCGGCCTCGAGTTCGGCGC
This sequence comes from Dipodomys spectabilis, assembly GCF_019054845.1. Classification (NCBI taxonomy): domain Eukaryota; kingdom Metazoa; phylum Chordata; class Mammalia; order Rodentia; family Heteromyidae; genus Dipodomys; species Dipodomys spectabilis. The sequence goes on along the minus strand of NW_024870701.1, from coordinate 25,604,928 downwards.
GTCCCAGCTGCGGAGGGGGATCCGGCGCCCGGGCGCACGGACCCAGCGGAGGGGGGGAGGGGGGAGGGGAGGGAAAGAGGGAGGGAGGGGCGGGCAGGGGGGGAGGGAGTAGAGGAAGGGAAAAAAAAACGATCCCTGTTCTGACACAGGGAAAGAGAATGTTGGAGAGTGACGTCCAGGCCCCGCCTCCCCCTCCGGCCACGTGCAAGGACTTGAAAGGGAAGAGGGCGGCGGCAGGCCTGCTGGGTAATGTAGTTCGCCTTTCTTTCCCGGGATGGCGGGCCCTGGGGAGCCGGGTGTCGCCGGGACGCCGGGGATGCCGCCTGAGCTGCCCAGACAGCCCCGTCGAGTGACGCTGGAGTCAGCCCCGCAACGACCCTCGGCGCTGGCTTGGTCCTGGGTGGGGACCTCTGCGGTGGGGGCCTGGGGGGACAGAGGTGTGATCCGGGTTTGTGGGGCAGGGAATCGTTTGGTTTTTAGAGTCTGGAAGGCCTTTAAGGACACTGACTTGGGCCCTTTAAAGTGCACAGTCTGTCTTCGTCGCAGATCAGAGGTAGCTTTGTGTATGAGCGTGGGGGGGGGGGCGCTACGTGGCGTTGTTAATGCTGTATTAAGTGCCACCGTCAGTTGGCTGAGATGCATGTTATAATTAACATTTGAGCATCGCTGTGGCTGGGGCGGGATGTTGTAATTAGATATGCACTTTGCAACCAATTAATTCTCCATTGGCCATGCTAAAGACTGCGATATGGTAGCTGAGAGAATTCGATGCTCTAATTCAGTCATCGCTTTACCAAACCCCCACTGTTTTGGCAAAAGCAGGCACAGAGGTCTTTAGGAGAAATAAGGGACGCTGTATGCCCTACAGCCAGAGGCCAGGGGAAGGCTTTGACACACACACAACATTGCAGAAATCTACCAATGATGAATTCTTTTTTTTTTTGGCTCTGGTCGTGGGGGCCTGAACTCTGGGCCTGGGTGCTGTCCCTCAGCTCTTCAGCTCAAGGCTAGGGCTGTGCTTGCGGCTTTTTTTTTTCTTTTTTCTTTTTTTGCTTATGTGGTGCTGGAATCGAACCCAGGGCCTCATGCATGCGAGGCAAGCGCTCTACCACTGAGCCACCTTCCCAGCCTCCCGTAGTGATGAATTCTTTTATGGTTTGGTGGGCACTCTCCTCAGACCAGCCACATCTGGTCAAGCAGAGAAGGGTAAGATCCTTGGTTTGTGCCCTGTAGGAGCTCAGTTCAGTGAGAGGGTCATAGGCTCTAAAAAGAGAGGGGATAAGTCAACACTTAAAGGCCACATTCCATAAAAGGATGGAGGATGAACACTTAACACAGGGACAAGTATGAAGTACTTACTGTAGAACACCTGGGAAGTAGTCAACTAAGATAGAGAGTGGTCAGGGGTGGGATATATCTAAGAAGGCTTTTTAATGAAGGTGCTGGAAGGGACATGTATTTGACTAAGGCTCCAGGCGCCAGGCTACAAGTATAAGACAAGAGTTGATCCCGAAGCTCCCAGATATTTTGGTTGAACAGAAAAGGCCAGGTTGCCACTGGGGGTGGGGATGGGGGGAAGGCAGTCTAGAAAGCAGACTGAGTAGAGAATGTATCTAGAGGTTGTGAAGGAACCTGGGATGGCCTCCAGGATGGGGGTGGGGCTTGGGATGGACCTGGAGGGATGGTGGGATTTTGTTTTGTTTGGAAAGCTTGTCCTCTAAGCTTGAAACATGAAATGAACTTGGTGAGCACAGAAGCATCCAAGGCCATATCCTGTAAAGAGTTTCTTATGCCAAAGGGCATGGTGGGTGTCACACCCCGCCATGTCACAGCCTGATCCTCTAGAGGAAGAGGACAGGCCCAGTGACAGGCAAGAATTGGTAAGAAGCAAAGTGCGCTGAAGCCAGCTGTGTGGGTGCCCCAGTCCTGTCCCCCACCCCCACACGCACACAGACCAAAGGAACACATTTCCCCACACCTGACTCTTCCTGCTGGTTTGTCCCTCCTGGCAGTTATGCCTCATTGACTCAACAGTGAGTTATTTTTATGCTTTAACATCTGGATGATTTCTTGGGCTTACAGAATATTAACTAATAATGCAGGGTTCTATCATTTCAGCAAATTCCCATTGTCTTGCTTGCTGTCAGTGCTGGCTTTGCGCATGAGGTGACAGGGCTGCCACCTGCAAAGGAATTGAGAATGAAATTGTCTGGTCTTGGCTTTCCTTTTGCTTGAAATTGCAGAGGTGAGGAGAGGCTGAGCTACTTACAGAATGTAAAGCGTCCATGGAGAACACAGAACACCTGGCTCTCTGCTGGGGAGAGGGCCCCCTGGAAGGGAGGTGTTGGGGAGGGGGCAGGCAGTAAGGACAGCAGGCCCTGGAGTCAGCAGCCAGTCTGACCCCTTGGGTTCAAATCCTTCCTTATTCTGTGACCTTGGGCAATGAACAACACTTCTTGGCTTTAGGAGAACCTGTGGTGCCCATGTATTTATTATACTAGATCTGTCATACGGAAGTACTTCAAGTCTCCTTCCTTTTCCTAGGGCTTCCTGGACTGTGAGGATCGGAGGATGGCTTTTTTTTCGGGGGGGTGGGGGAGGCTCAGGTTTTACAGAGGGAATCCCAAGGTGTCTCACCTTCACATATAGAAGTTTTGTTTGTCTTCAAGGAACCTTGACCCAGTTCTAGCCTTTATCCCCTATGTCCTCCCCTGCTGGCTAGCGAGAATTTATGGTCTCCCCTTCCCCACTTTGCTGTCAGAGACTCCCATACTAACTCACCCACCAAGGCTGCCTTCTCTGGCTGTGCATTGGTGCTCATTAAACTTGCTTTGTGCTTATTGTGTTATTAGAGCCTGGCTCTCTGTTTTCTCCCCATCTAAGACACTTTCATTAACCTCCTCCCTTTAGACATATTCTCACATCCCTGACTGGTTTTTATTTTTGTTTGTTTGTTTGTTGCAGGTCCTGGGACTTGAACTCAAGGCTTTGAACTCTTGTTTAGCTTTTATGCTCAAGGCTGGCACTTCATCCCTTGAGCCATGCCTCCAGTTGCAGCTTTTTCCTGGATACTTGGAAATACGATTTATTTTCCCAGGCTGGCTTTGACCCTCTATCCTCAGGTCTCAGCTTCCTGAGTAGCTAGGATTATAGGTATATGGCACCCAGCTAAATTTTTGCTTGTTTTCTCAATACTCTTCAGAGTGAGCTCTTCAGAGTCTTGCAAGATGGAATGGAGAGCTTGGGAGGAAAGTTTTAAGGCTTCAGATTGAAGTCCCTCTTCCCTGTAGTATCCTCAGTTGTACACCCACTCTGCAAGCTAGAGGCAGAAAAGCTTCAGGGTGCAGAGTTAATCAACTGAAGAAGGAGAGAACATTTTAGGGGAAATGATACTGGCATTGGGTTAACTAGAGTTGCCAGGAATGGCCTTTGTCTGACTTGTCACATCACCAAGAAGTGAAAACCAGCACATTTCTTTCTGCTTTAGGCAACTGTTTGCTTAGAACAGTAGCAAAGAAAATATTTCTCCTTCTAACCATTTTTTTCTCTCTGCTACCCCATGGCCCTCCAGGGAAAAAGTTACCTCCATCAGGCCCCACATATTTTCATTCATTCATTCATTCATTCATTCATTGTGCAGTACCACTCCCATAGACTTATGGCAGGGTGCTGGGGAGAGAAGTTAGCTGCCTCCAGAAGCTGTAAGACCCAGCTGACACCCAGGAAACAGCTGTTGAAGGAGGACTTAGGTGAACTAAGGGTGTCCAAGAAGCTGCAGTGGGCAGAGAAGACTTCTGGGAAGAAGAAGAGACCAGAGCCACTTGTGCCTTCCCGCTGGGAGTAGGTCAGCAATGGCCCAAGCCTCTGTTGTGGTGCATTGGTTTGGGAGCAGAAGCAGTGGTGTCTGATGGAAGTTAGATGTTGTTTGATGGCAGTTTGTTTGGTGGCTGCAGACTCTGCAAACAGAAAGAAGTTGTGGCTCTGGTGTCTGTGCTGTACTGATGTTGGCCTAGAGATAGTGGCTTGATAGAAACAGCTTCAGTTTCACCATGCTTCAGATCAGCTTCCACGGCACAGCTGTGAAGACTGTGAAGCCCATCAGCAGCTGAAAGCTGGGTGCAAAGCGATCCCAAGCTTACTGTCAGAGGTGGGGGGGGAGAGGAGGGGGAGGGCCAGAAGCAGACTAAGAGACAAGCCAAGGAAAAGAGCACAAAAACTAAGTAAACTAAGTAAACCAAGGGCAATTTCTGGAAACAAGCTACATGGAAGGCATGTTGAGGTTCTCGCTGACCCCATGATGCATTGACATTTCCTCCCCCTGGGCCTCAGTTTCCACATTTGTAAGATAAGACAGATTCTTGAAGATCTCTTAAGATCATCTTTGATCTGAAGCTCTCCCTTCAAGAAGTTCACAATCTCCCTGGCAAATGAAACTGTGGAAATAAATACCTTAAATGATGAATTCGAGGCTGTTTGATTTCAGCACAGCCGGAAGGGCTGACAAGGTGAGCTAAGGGCAAGAAGAGGAAGGAGGAGGGAGAGAGAAGGAAAAGAGCTATCTAGAGTAGCTTGGTTCCTAACTCTCCTGGGCTCTCCTGTGCCTCTCTCAGACCCCTGGTCTCTCGGAGTCCTTAAAATAATGCATTTTACTTTGTACTTGGTTGTGTGAGTGTCTCATCCTTATAATTCAAAGACCCAAAGTGCAGAGAGAGAGAGGCTCTAGCCCAGATGCTTTCCTTCCCTTCTCATCCCAGCTGGCTCCCTCTTCAGACGGTTTATCATTCCTGTCTAGTAAAGTCTTACTGTGGAATGTCTGAAAAATAATTGGGCCTTGAACCTTCCACCATTTCTCTTTTTTCTTTTCTTTTCTTTTTTTTGGGGGGAGGGGGTCTGGTCGTGGGGCCTGAACTCTGGGCCTGGGCACTGTCCCTCAGCTCTTCAGCTCAAGGCGAGTGCTCTACCACTTGAGCCACAGCGCCACTTCCAGCCTTTTTTTTTCCTGCTTATGTGGTGCTGAGGAATCGAACCCAGGGCCTCAAGTATGCAAGGCAAGCGCTCTACCACTGAGCCACCTTCCCAGCCCATCTTCCACCATTTCTAAATTCGATTCCCTTCTTTCTTTCCTTCCCACCCTTCCCTTTTGGCCATTCTAGAATTTGAGCTCTTTACTTTTCACTCCCTAAACAAGCGCTCTACCACTTAAACCACACCACCAGTCCTTTTTTTTACTTTAGTTATTGTTTTGGATAGGGTCTTGTACTTTTGCCCTGGCAGGTCTTGTATTCCTCCTACATGTTGCCTCTTTCATAGTTGGAACTACAGACACTGACCACTACGTCTAGTTTATAGATTGAGATGGGATCTCACTAATTACTTAACTGGGCTGGCCTTGAACCTCAGTCCTTCTGATCTCTGCCTTGTGAGGAGCTGGAATTACATACATGAACCACAGCATCTGGCCATCTAAATTCTTTTTCAAAGAACAATACTTAATCAATTAATTGAGCAATTACTGTTGCCAGGCAATCAATGTTTTTGATTTTTTTTTCCTTATTAGCTGACATGTAGAATAAGCTGAAGCTAGAGGGAGTGAAGGAATGTGCTCAGGGTTGCAAGGCTCTAAGAGGTGTCTACTCAGATTCAGGGGACCTTCGACCAGAGATATCAGGATACACCATCTCTGGGTCCCCAGCAAACCTGAGACATGGTTCTTCCTTGCTGATACTTTTTTTTTTTTCTTCTTTAAGTATGGGGCTTCAAGGTATTCAGTGCTGAAGAACACTGCTTCTTGATCATCTATCTACCCACCAGTCAAAGAAAGAGACCAGTTCTGAATCCCATACCCATTCCATCTGTTTGCTTATCTATTGTTTATTTCCTAGTATAGGCACTTAGAAAATATGACATTTCAAATCATGTAAAGATGAAATGTTTGTTGTAAATTTTTTCTTTTTTTTTTTGCCAATGCTGGGGCTTAAACTCAAGGCCTGGGCACTGTCCCTGAGCTTCTTTTGCTCAAGGCTAGCATTCTACCACTTGAGCCACAGTGTCACTTCTAGCCTTTTCTGTTTATGTGGTACTGAGGAATCAAACCCAGGACTTCATGCATCCAGGGCAAGCATTCTACCACTAAGCCACATTCCCAGTCCAATTCAAATTATTTTAAAAGTAATGGTTCAGCTTGGTGGCGGTAACTCACACCTAGCTACTCAGGAGGCTGAGATCTGAGGATTGTGATTTGAAGCCAGCCCAACAGAAAAATTCATGAGACTCTTGTCTCTGTTTAACTACTCCTCTACCCCAAAACAAGCCAGAAGTGGAGCTGTGGCTCAAGTGATAGAGCTTTATGCAAAAAAGCTCAGGGACAGTGCCCAGGCCCTGAGTTCAAGTACAAGACCAGCACACATACACAAAAATTAAAGCTGGGCCCTAGTGGCTTATACCTGTAATCCTAGTTACTCAGAAGGCCTAGATCTGAGGATCATGGTTCAAAGCCAAGCTGGGCAGAAAAGTCCCCATGAGAGTCTTCTCTCCGATTAACCATCAGAAAACTGGAAAGTGGTAGAACACTAGCCTTGAGCAAAAGAGCTCAGCAACAGTTTCCAAGCCCTGAGCTTAAGTGCACAACTGACAAAATACAAATAATGGTTTAAAATCTTTTTGCTATTAGAGAAATTTACTTTTTCATTGAATATTGAGATTACAGGCATACCACTCCCCCAACCTCTTTTGTTATACACACACACACACACACACACACACACACACACACACGCACACACACATTTTTTCAGGACTAGTGTTATAACTGAGGGTGTCACACTAGCATATTTTACCTGCTTTGCTGGCTGGGCTGGCATTTTACCCCTTAGGCATGCCACTAGCCCTGATTTTTGCTGGTTATTTAGGAGACAAAATCTCACAAACTTTTCTGCTTAGTCTGTCCTGAAACCTTGATCCTCTGGATCTCAGCTCCTGATTCATAAGGATTATAGGCATGAGCACCAGGGCCTAGCTTCTTTTCATCTGTTTTTCACACAGGAGTAAACATCACAATATTCTCTTCTGTACCTCATGACTCATCTTGCAGTACACACACCTGGAGCCTACATCTTACACTGTGGAATTTGAATGCTTACCACATTCTCTCATTTGTGTAGTAAAAATGGTTGCAGGGAACAATGAAAGTGGGGCCATATAAATGTAGGTAAGTTTTCATGCCTTTACTGACATATATTATCATAATATTTTTAATTTTAAGCATATTTTAGACCAGTGATTTATTATGTATAATCATAATTGTCCAAGTGCTGATATATTTTGCATTTTCCATATTCACTTCATAAAATTAAGAGCACATATTTTCTGTCTTATTAAAAAAGCCTTTAAGACAATTGAAAATCACTTTAAGGACATTTTTAGCTATAGTATTTATTAAGTACATGCCATTTATTTGTAATATCATGACTGACAGAAATATACACATAAAAGTGGATGTTAATCTCAGCTGACAGAAACTCCCAGTGTAGTTCAGAAAATGACAGATACATCTGAAACAGAAATGGCAAAGATTTAAATTCAGGGTTGGGATGTAGCTCAGTGGTAGAGCACTTGCCTAGTATGCATGAAGCCCTGTATTCTATCCCCAGAACTTCCAAAAACAGAAAATAACAACAACAAAAAAGCCCCACTAAGTTGAAATTTCCAACAAGCCAGTCAGTGGCTGTTAGGAAAAGGTCATGTACAAAAGCTGAAGTGCATCAGGGGACAGATCCTTGAAGGATCAAGCTGGAATGGCCAGGCTTTGGGGCTGACTGTGCTGGGGCTGGGAGGGGGCTGGGCAGGGGCTTTCCCCATGGTGGCTAGGCCAGAGGCAGGGAGCTGAGCATAGGAAAAGAGGCAGCAGTAAATCCAGAACATTCTGGTGTGTTTGGGCACTGAGCTAGGAAACAAGCAAGCCAAGAGGGATCTTACCTTTCTCTTTACAACTTCTTCACCTCAGGCTACTTAATCCCCTCTATAAAAATAGGGAAATCCTAGAACATATCTCAATGGTAAGTTAGCACTGGTGGTGCTAATTCCTATCAAGCATCAGCGTGGAGCAAGCCCAGCTTTTATCTTCAGGTTATTTTTTTGGAGGGGGAGAAGGGAGGGTGAGCCACTGGTGCTTAGCTTTTGTTATTTTTGGCTATTCTATGGGTCAAATAAGCAAAAATGTGACCAGCCTTTGTTATATGACCCCTCCAACCAGCACCCCTCATCCTCATCTTACCCTGCAGTTCAGTGAAATGAGGAGCCAACCTCTTCCCTTCCTTGCTCATAGGCACAAAACAGAAGTTTGGTTTCTATTTGAACCATAGGGATCATCAGATTTGTTCATACTTGACTCTTTCCAGAAAGGTCTGATGACAGCTTTTCAAGTTCTATGATGTATCCACTATAGGAACCTAAGTGTTGACACTGAAAACACTCAAAGAATCTCTTGGAAGGTGACTCTTATCACAGATAGAGTAAGCCTGTTTTTTTGTTTGTTTGTTGTTTGTTTTTGTCAGTCTTATGGCTTGAATTCTTGGCCTGGGTGCTGTCTCTGAGCTTTTGTGCTCAAGGCTAGTGCTCTACCACTTGAGCTACTGCTCCACTTCCAGCTTTTTTGGTAGTTCCAGTGGAGATAAGTCTCAGCCTGGGCTGGATTTGAACCATGATCCTTAGATCTGAGCCTCCTGAGTAGCTAGGATTATGGTGTAAACATGGGGTCTTTACATAGCAGTTCATCTGGTGTGAACATCCCAGACCAGACTTTCTAGAACATGTCTGTAGTATCAGCCTGGCTCCCAGCTTTGCTCTCCATCAACATCATCATCATTATTATTATTTTGTAGGCTAGAACTCAATGCCCTATGCTCTTGCTTAGCCTTACTCAAGGTTGGCAATCTATCAGTTGAGCCACACCTCTACTTCTAGCTTTTTGATAGTTAATTGGTAATAAGAGTCTTGGATTTGTCTGCCTGGGGTTGGTTTTGAACCAAGATTCTCAGCTCTCAGCCTCTTGAATACCTAGCAATATAGGTGTAAGCAGAGTTCAAGATCTGAATGAAGGTACATGAAACTCTTTTTTTTTCTTTCTTTTTGTCAGTCATGGGGTTTAAACTCAGGGCCTGGGCGCTGTTCCTGAGCAATTTTGCTCACGGCTAGCACTCTACCACTTTGAGCCACAGCATCATTTCCCTTTTTTGAGTGGTTAATTGGAGAGAAAAAAATCTCATGGGGACTTCTCTGCCTAACTTGGCTTTGAACCATGATCCCCAGATTTCAGCCTTCTGAGTAGCTAGGATTACAGGTGTGAGCCCCCAGCACCCGGCTGCATGAAGCTCTTGAATGTACAGTATTCTGTATATTGTGCTGAGGGAAGTAGGGGTGGAGGTGCTGGAATCTGGCTTAGAGATCACCGAGCTTCCAGTATATCAACGGAGTCAACGTGGAGGGAGAAGCAAAGGAGGTTTGCAGAAAAGCAAACCCCTAGATTGGGAGGCCATTTCAGAGGGAAGAGAACATTATAGAGGAAATACCTGAACTGCTGTTCTCCTTGAAAGGTAACACAAAAGCAGCCAGCCTTGATCTCTGACAACCTCAGAAGACAGGGGAGTAGCTGGTGACAGGTCTCCTGTCCCCTCCTCACCCCTAGAAAACAATTTTGGTCTGATACAAAGATAAGATGTAAAACATTCCCATTTTGCTATACTTGACTTCAGGCTTGTTGAACATACCCTTTCAGTGGACATGTTGCCATGGAAACCTTATAGTCACTAGAGGGCATCTATAATGAGTAGAAAATGGTATTAATTTAGTTACCGGTTATTTTTTTTTTCCCTGGGAGGAGTTTTAGTCTTAGGTCACTTATAGTACTCAGATGTGATCTTCCTGCCTGAGCAGACTAATAATCGCCTTGTAATTTAATTACTAAGCTGGCAACAAGGAAGTCTTCTACTGTAAGCAGGGTTGTAATTTTGGGATGCCAGCTTCTTGGGCAGGGCCTGTCTCTGGAAGCTGTGGTTAGCCAGATGCTCTTAACCTCTGTTGTGTGTCAGGAACTAACTGGGCCCCTCTTGTGAAATGCAAGAGTGTGCTGAATGGCCATCAGGCAGGTACAAGGAGGAAAGAATTGAAAGAATTCATTTCCACTCAAGAGCATCTTGTTAATAAGATGTATATACCATGGAACTGACCACTTTCACGTTTTCTTTTCTTTTCTTTCTTTTGTTGGTGCCAGTAATGGGACTTGAACTCAGAGCCTTATGCTCTCATTCAGCTTTTATTTTGTTTTTCTTTTAAATTGTTATTATAAAGATGATGCATGGTGGGTTACAGTTACATTACTCATGTGCAGAGTACATTTCTTTACATATTTTTTATTGTAAAGATACTGTACAAAGAAGTTACAGTAACATGAGCAAGGTAATGAGTTCATTTCCTATTGAGCATTGTTACCCCTCCCTTTGTTTTTCCCCTACCATACCTTTCCTTCCCACCTCCCCACCTCCTCCCTCCCCAACTCCCTCATCCCCTGAAGTTGTAAAGTTCGTTTTCAACATAATGTCTTGTATATCTTGTTGTTACAATGGGTAATCCTGTTTCCTTGCTTCAACATTTTATTTGTTTATTTTTGTCCATCATGGGGCTTGAACTCTAGGTCTGGGTGCTGTCCCTCAGCTTTTCAGTTCAAGGCTAGCGCTCTACCACTTGAGCCACAGTGCCACTTCTGGTTTTCTGGTGGTTTATTGGAGATAAGAGTCTCACGGCCTTTCCTGCCCAGGCTGGCTTTAAACTGCTATGCTCAGATCTCAGCCTCCTGCGTAGCTAGGATTACAGGCATGAGCCACCAGCACTGGGCAAGAGTACATTTCTTTTCTTTTCTTTATTGGTCATGGGGCCTGTACTCTGGGCCTGGGTACTGTCCCTCAGCTCTTCAGCTCAAGGCTAGCACTCTACCACTTGAGCCACAGCACCACTTCTGGCTTTTTTTTTTTCCTGCTTATGTGGTGCTGAGGAATCGAGCCCAGGGCCTCATGCATGCAAGGCAAGCACTGTACACACTGAGCCACCATCCCAGCCCAAGTACATTTCTTTTTGGACAGTGTCACCATTTCCCTCACTCTCTCCTCATTCATTCAGCGTTTTCACTCACTGCTGGTATTTTGCTACTTGAGCTATGCCTCTGCTTCTAGCTTTTTGCTGGTTATTTGGAAGTAAGAGTCTCATGGATTTGTCTACCTGGGCAGGCTTCAAAACCTCAATCCTCAGATCTTAGCCTCCTGAGTAGCTACAGTTACAAGCATGAGCCAACAGTATCTGGCTCACTTTACCATGTTTAAATGTGCAGTTCAGTGGCACCTTGCTCCCCTAGCATCTTCAGAATACTTCATCTTGTATAACTGATAGAATCCATTCACTGCTAATTCCCTATCCTCCCTCCCTCTTCAACCTTGCTTTGTGTCTCTGTGAGGTTGGCCATGTCAGCTGCCTCAGAGAAGAGAAACTGCACCATGTGACCTTTAATGCCTGGCCCCTTTCCCCACTTTGTAGCCTATGTGAACACAATGGAATATTCCATTGCTGGTATGTGGGTAGCATATTTGGTCGAGACACTGAATGATTACATGGACAATTGGGTTGCTTCCAACCTTGGGCTATTGAGAACAAGGCTACTGTGAACCCAGGTGTACGGATATATCTTTCGATTCCTGGTTTCAGTTCTTTGGGGGTATATCATCAAAAATGGAGTCACCAGTTTATCTGGCAAGCTACTTTTAGTTTGTTGAAGAAACTGTTCTATGTTCCATGTGGCTATACCATTTCATATTCCCCCACAGTGCCAAAAGTTCCAGTTTCTCCATATTTTTGCTAATACTTGTGACTTCCCACTGGTTTGCCTGTTGTGGATAGCAGTCATCCGAATGGCTGGAAGGCAGTCACTACCTTCTTAGGAGGATGCCCTGTATACCCTGCCAGGTAATACTGTAGCTATTATAGTAGCTGGCATACATTGAGTGGAGGGTTTGTGGTTGGCGCGCTACTTGTTCTCATCTGATCATCGAAACAACCCAATGAGCAGTGTACTGCTAACACTCTGAGACTCAACTTTTATGCCTAAGATCCCATGTGTAACCCAGTAATCATTCATGTATTCCTGAAGGTAGATACTGAGGAGTTCTCAGTTGTCTTCTTTGGAGTTCTCTTCTAACTGATGGACAACCTATAATAATTCAATACTATATTGTTAAATTTCATCATGCCTAGCCAGGCATTTGGTGGTTCATGCCTGTAATCCTAGTTACTCCGGAGGCTAAGATCTGAAGATTTCAGTTTGAAGCTAGCCAGGGCAGAAGAGTCTGTGAGACGCTTGTTTCCAATTAATCAGCAAAAAGCTGGAAGTAGAGATGTGGCTCAAGCAATAGAGTGCCAACCTTGAGCAAAAAAAGCCGAGAGAGAGCCCCTGCCTTGACTTCAACCCCTAGTACCAGCATGAAAAAAAAAGTCATGCCTTACCAGATAACAACAAATAACAATGAAGATGATGATGTTAACAATGGCAAAGAAGAAAAAAAAAGGGAAAATCATGAATAGAACGTTCCTATGTAAGAAAAAGCGAAATCCTCAATATTGAACATTTTGTATTCATAGAGAACAAAATTATGGTGGTATTATTCATCTAATAGAAGTATTTTCTTTAAGGAAGGAGTCACTGAGTTATCATCTTCTGTGATGAGCTTTCCCCCATTCATTTAAAGTAGGAATTAATTTATGACGTGTAAATAACCCCCTGAGATTGCATCTATTGCTCAATATGATGCCAAATGAAGTCACTAAGATGATTTTGGTGACTGGATAATGAGAGCAGGGATGTTTGCTTGCTTCAGCATTGGTGGGGTCCAGCCAGGGGAGGATTTGTAGACGTAATTCTCAAACCACTGCCCTTCATCTTGGTAAAATGATAAAGACCACAGGAATGCTAAAATCATGTGAACTGTTTATGATACAAATGTTTTGGGAACACCGGGAAGAAATTGCCATTGAAGACTCCATAAGAAGACAAAAATAACACGAGGAGTCAAACTTTTCCTGTGTTGCTGGTGCTAATGGAGAGCTGGAACAGGAGCGATGATTTGTCTTACATTTGACACTTTCTCATGACCATTTTACAAAGGGTTCGTGAGGAGCACTGTCTTCTGAGTTTTTCTTTAAGATGACAAAGGTGTATCCTAGAAACCTTGGCTAGTTTATCAACACCATATTTTCACCATCTTGAACTGGAGATGTGGCTGGAGTGGTAGAGCACTGGCCGGGCCAAAGCATAAGGCCCTGCGTTTAAGCTCCAATACTGTCACAAAAAGGAAAGAAAAAGAATGTCTTTTTCCCTTGAAGAGACATACTGGATTATCTATGAATGGAAAGAATATAACACATGGCCTTTGTGCTAATGTGATCTAGGGGGGAAAGCACAGTGGAGGGACGAATGAGACGAGAATGGCAAAATATTAGCTGCACATCTGCATGAAAGATACACGGATGTCCTCCTACTCTTGTCTGTACTTTTGTATGTGTTTGAATTGTATGTTAAAAAAAGAATTCATAGGGGATCCAGTGACATCAGCCACTGGAAGCTAAGACTTAGAAGATCATGGTTTAAAACCAGCACAGGCAATGAAGTCCATAAGACTCTATCTTCAAAATAAGCAGCAAAAAGTCAAGCTGGAGATGTGACTCAAGTAGAGCTCCAGCCAAACAAGCAAGCCAAGGGAGCACAAGGCCCTGAGTTTAAATCCTGGTGTAGGCAGAAAAAGGAATTCTTGCCCACATTTCATTTTCCATCCTCATTTGCAAAAGAGGCTAGGAAATAGATTTTTATTTAGGCATCTGTCACACACAACAATTTAGAGTCCTGTTGGTGAGGAAGAAGGGGACAGGTGTATTTAGTAGGCAGCCAGCGTGCTCTACCACGTTCATTAATAATGGCCTATGAAAATTGCTACTCTGGCATTTCCTTCAAAGCCAGAAGCACTGTGGTCACCAAAGCGTATTTTGGATATCCTGTGGGATGGACCAGCCAGCACACTTAATCATACTCTTGGTCTCACTGAGCCTGAAATGTTCTCCCTGGGCCATTGTTCATGTTCCCTCCCCCCTTCCCTGGCTTCATGCTCCCCATTTTTAGGGCTAACTCACTGGCTACATCCCCCCAAAAGGCATTAACTCTCTACCTTCCCACCCCTCTTAATCAGTTTAAATTTCCTTCTGGGTTCCCACATCTCTCCTGCGTCTAATACCTACCAAAGAACCTGCTACAGAGTACAGAATAAGACTCATGAATCAGCTTGCAGATTGCTAAGTGTTGTCCTAGCAACAATATTAGCAATAACAACAAATAACCTTTCTTGGCTATTTAATATGTGTCAGATTTATTACATGCATTATCTCGTTGAATTCTCATAAGACTCCTATGTGAATGCATTCTTATTGTTTCTATTTAACAAGGGAGGAAACTAAGGCTTAGAGAGATTATTTTGTGGGATTTCTAAGTGCAAAGCCTGGGATAGCACTGTAGGATTGTGACTGCAGAGGGTGAATTAATCGCTTTTCCTTTATTGCTTCTTTGTTGTCTTCACTCCTGATGGCTGTGACAGGAACCAGAATTAAGCAACCTAAGATGCTAGGCATGTCCTTATATGGTAATGGCAGTCAGTCCTGGTCTACAGATGTGGCTGTGTTCCCTATATGAACCATGAGTGGGGAAAATGCTGAGATTGAGGCCCTGAGTTCAAGTTCCAGTAACAGTGCACACACACACACACACACACACACACACACACACACACACACACACACACAAGTTTACAGAATACAGAGCACTTTTGGATTAGAGCAGGACTTCTAGCTTGGGCTTACCCAAACCCCAGTGGAATGGTCTAGAAGGCATATCTACCTGATGCTTTGCTTATACTGCAATGCTCTCTCTCTCTTCATTTCTGTCACTAAGAAAGGAAGCTGGGGTTCCCTGGTTGGGCTGGGACAGAGAGGAAAGCTGTTCTCCCCTTCCCAAAGGCTGCCTCTGTGGCCTGTGTCCCAGCGACCTTCTGGGCAGCCGGGAGAAAGGCAGCTGTGTGAGCACCCCATAATAGAGTCTGGAGGGATGCTGGCTTTTGCAAACCCTCACCTCTCCATTCTCTCCCTGGGGGAGCATGGGGATAATTGGGTATTATGTGCAGCCTCGAAGACACAGGGCCTTTCAGCCTGACCATCCCTGGGGGAACGGGCGTTTTTGTCTCGCCCAGCAATTTTCTCTGGGCAGGGGAAAGGAGCAGGTCAGGCCCGGTGCTGCCTTTACAGAGCTGGGAATCCTACCTGGGTTTGGGGACTGCGGTAACATTCAGAGCCACACAAAGCCTTAACAGTGGAGGCTGCAACAATGACCACACCGTGTAACCTTACCACTAACCCCCTTTCTTCTTCCCTTGGTGGAGGCTGAGCAAAATGGTAATGTGGTTGCTTTCCACGCTTGTAAAGTGGGACAAACTTGTGCATCCAGCTATGTTTGTTTCTTTCCCTCCACTTTTCTCCAGATAGCCACATCTTCCTCCTCATCGCTCTTTAGCTAGGAAGACTTCTTGTTCCTCACTCAATCTCAGCTGTGAAGAAGAAGAAAGTGACTGAGAAGGAATGGAGAGGCTGAGGAGCTAATGACCCTGGTGTTGACCCTGGGTGTCCTGCCGACCAGACATATCCAAGAAGTTCAGCACTTAAGTCCATGGAGTTGCCCCAGGTCTAGTTGATTCCAAGAAGGAAACCCTCTGGGGCCTTTTCTATCTCCCCAAATGACTTTTGTACTCTTGTACATGAAGACAATGGTTTTGTTGTTGTTGTTTTATTTGTTGAAGTGTGCCTAGCTTGGGTCAAGCTAGGCAAGTACTCTGCCATATGCCTGAATCCCAGACTCTGTCTATTATTATTATTATTATTATTGCTGGTCCTGGGGCTTGAACTCAGGGCTTGAGGGCTGTCCTTGAGCCTCTTTGTGCTCAAGGCTAGCACTGTACCACTTGAGTCACAGCACCACTTTCACCTTTTTCTGAGTAGTTTATTGGAGATAAGAGTCTCAAGAACCTTCCTACTCCGGCTGGCTTTGAACTGTGATCCTCAGATCTCAGCATCCTGAGTAGCTAGGATTAGGTGTGAGCTACCTGCACGAAGCTTTGGTCATTATTCTTATTCCTTTTGTCCCTCCCTCTCTTCCTACCATCCTGTCTGTCTCCCCCCCTTTATTCTTTCCTCTCTGCCTCATTCCTCCCCTTCCTTCCTCTTCCTCCTCCTCTTCTTTCTCTTTCTCTTCTTCCTCCTCCTTCTTCTTGAGATAGGGTCTCACTGTGTAACCTAAAGCTGGCCTATAACTCTATGTAACCTAGACTGGCTTGTAATTCATAATCCTCCTACCTCGGCCTCCTGAGAGCTAGGACTACAGATGTATAACACCATATCCAACATCTGATTTATATGGAAACCTCTCCTGGCTCGGTCTAAGCCTTGCGGAATGCAGGATGGACATTCCTTGTGGAAACTGTTCTGCCTTCTAGCTTTCCTGCAAGCAGGAAAGGGTAAAACCAACACCAAGAGAGACCACATTCCAGAATGTGGTGATTACTGCCAAGAAATGCAAGGGAAGACATGGTTGGAAGAGATGCTGATCTGAGTGCCTACTGTAAGTTCAGAAGGGCAAGTTCAACATGGATGACCAGAAATGAGTTAGCTTCATGCCTCCTGCACACACTGGGTATTACCTGCATTTGTGGTCATTATCACTGAGGCCCAGTAACAGCCTTAGGGTCAATTATGGGAAGCCGAGGTTCCCAGGTGGCTCAGAAAATGAGGCAGCCAGTGTCCTGAGTGAGGAGGGAGCCGGCGCTGAGTACTGGCCTGAGAGCTGCCGGAGCAGAGGCCCTGGGAAGAACAACATTACTGTTGCTTTCTCAGGGAAAGAGATGATTAGTGAGGAATGGTAACTGACAGGAATTGCCAGGAAGAACTGGTGACACTATAAAAGAGCTTCACATTCATTGACAGAAAAATACTAAAATGGCATTGACAGATCACTGTCTCCTGTCGCCTTGTGAAATCTATCTATCTATCTATCTATCTATCTATCTATCTATCTATCTATCTATCTATCTATCTATCTGTCTATGTTTTTTGGCTTTGTTTCACTTTGTTTTGTTTTAGATAAGAATGTTGCCATATAGCCTAGGCTGGCCTTGAACTCACGATCTTCCTGCCTCCACCTTCTGAGTTCTAGTATGCATCAACGTGGCCATCTTTGATATATTTTTAAGTAAAACTGTTGCTTGTGTGGAGCCTTACCAGGACAGCCCTGCCTAGACTTCACTTCCTATACTGGGGTTGCCTCCAGGCTCCCCCATGAGAATCCTGGTGGAGAGAGGGTGGGACTTGGTTCCCTATGTTCACAGTGGGGACATTTAAAAGAACAAAACCAAGCAATAGTGCCTGGAGGCTATAATTAGGTGTTGGCCCCTGTTAGCTACAGAAGGATGATTGTGAACATGTTTCACAAGGGTTTCCAAGTGGATCCATAGGGCCTGACAAGTAATCACTCATAAATATGACCAAATCCACCAAAGGCCATGGATTAACAACCCTCCTCATCCCTTGCTTCTAGTCCTGGACTCACATTCTCCAGCAGGATACTTGCATGTGAGCCTTTGTCACAGGTACTGCTGTGTGAGAACCTGGGCCTTACCATGGGGACCAAGAGAGCAGGCAGACTTAAACAAACAGGCCAGATAACCAAGAAATGTATGCCAAGCACTTCACTATTTGTTTTTAATTGTGTAGACTTTCAGCTTAGCTGGTAAGTCCAACTCACACAGGGAGTTTTGTCAAAGCACACTCGTCCTCCCTCTGAGATCTGATAGAGGCCTCACTCATGAGGAGAGATCATTTGTAGGTGCTGCTATTTGTATGAGTATATAGGGAAAAATTTCTGGGTAAGTTTCCATGGTGATTGGAGACCTTTTCACACTTAAGGAAAATATAACAGGAAGTTTACAGACTACTGTTATGAAAGTGTTGACTTGATTTTATTTATTTAACTATTTATCTATTAATGGGCTGCTCTTGAACTCATGATCTGGCTACCTCTACCTCTTGAGTGCGGGAATTACAGGCATGCACCACCATGCTAATTGTCCTAGTAGTAACTAAATTCATGATATACAAGTAAAGTTTTATTTCTAGAAGAGTTAGATTTTATTTCAGTGTGCTAGGGCTGCCACAACAAAGTGGTTGATGCAACAGCCATCTATTTCTCACAGCTCTGGGAAGAGGCAAATCCAAGGGTCATTTTCTTCTTGCTCCTTAGCTTTCAGATGACTCTTTTTTTTTTGTTTTTCTGGGCAGGTGTGTTTCTAGTGACCTCTTTTCTTATAGGGACAACAGTCATACTGGATTGAGGACAACCATAGGACTTCATTTTACCTTAGCTAGCTCTTTCAAAGCTATGTCTCCAGATGTAATAATCTGAGTTTCTGGAGATCAGGGCTTCAACACGTGGTTCTTGGTGTTGCATTCCATGTTGAGGAGGCCTTGAAAGGTAAGACTCATTTGTGTAGGGAAAAGGACAGAGTTTCTACCTCCTGTACTTACACACTGTTGTATTCAGACAGTCTCATGGACATTAAACCTTTTCCTTTTGCCTCTGGTGAGAAAAATGTAGAGAAGCACCTGGCTGCCTTAGGAGGAGGAAGCTGAGACAGGGAAGGTGGCCTGACCCTAATTCTATCATCTTGTGATGGCTGGGATCTCTCTAGAACATCCTGTGTGATTACTTGAGTGTGGATTCACCAGATTATTTGTGTGTGTGCATGTCTCTCTGTGTGTACAGGACTTGAACTCAGAGCCCCATGTTATCGTTTATTCAAGGCTAGTAGTCTGCCAATTGAGGCACACCTCCACTTCTGGCTTTTTGCTGGTTAACTAGAGATGAGAGTGTCCCAGACTTTCTGTCCAGTCTGGCTTTGAGCCTCAATCCTCAGATCTCAGTGTCCTGAGTAGCTAAGATTACAGGTGTGAGCCACTTGTGTCCAGTGACTTTTGTGATCATGAATTGGAAGAAGCTTCCAATTGGGTGATACAGGCCCTTTGAGACCCTCCAGTGAATTCACTCCAGGAGACACTCGCTCCAGAAGATGCCACCATCCATCTTGACTCTACAAGGCTGAATTGAGAAGGGGTCCTGGTGCTAGATCTTCAAATAAAGAGAAAGAAATAAAGTTCAGTCTGAGACAAAGAAGCACTGGGAACAAAAGACCAGAGTTCCCACCACCAGCCACAGGAGGTATGGGTTGAACTGGGGTCACTGGGGACCTCTGGCATTGGATGATGTCCTTGACCTCTACCTCTGGGAATCTGGTGGCAGCATACTTCAGTACCCCAGAGCTAAAAAGGAAAGAGCAGACAGCGCCTTGCCCATTGCTACTATCCCATTGTCTGGAGCCACAGCCCCTCTACTGCTCCCCTTGCCTACCCTCCCCCTCTTCCCTGTCAACTTCCTGATTGTGGTCAAAGCCTGACACAGGGCAGGACCCTCTTTCTGGGGTGGCTGACAGGAAGAACGAGGTTACTTCCACTCAGAAGGGAGATGCTTGCTTCTGCTACAAAAAAACAAACAAACAAAAAACCTCACTGCCTTCCATCAGCTCTGACAGTCTTTTGTCTGTGGCTGACACTTGTGCCAAGCTTTTGCCACATCCTGCTGGGGCTGATTAACAAAGCTGAGGCCCACTTTCTGGTCCTGGCCAATAGAGAAAGAGCTGAGTGAAGGAGGAGGGGCGGGGCTTCCTGTCGGGAGGTGGCAGAGGCGGAATCCTCCAGCTGGGCAGTTTGGACTGGCATGCAGCATCCCACTGGGCCAGCTGCAGGTGTGCCAGATGGCCTGTCCTGAGTCAGCTCATCTCCTTTGCCAGTCTTTGTTTATGTTCCACACCACCATCCCTGTCCCCACAAAACCCACCGTGATGCCCAGGCACACCTGAGTGCAGCCGCAGATACAGGTGGGGTTTTAAGGATTATTTCTTTAAAAAGGTAGGACAATTTCGTTGTGGAAATTGAGTCCAGAGAAAGGGAATTGGACTCTAGAGGGTCTGTTGCCTGCATTGTTAGGAGCCCACAAGAATCCTGTATTTCTTAAACGTGGAGCATGCTCTGAGAAGTGACATCACTCTTACGTGACTATCTTAGGGTGTGCTTTCACAAATAAAAGCAGCTAGGACATCATTAGGTGACACAGTCTTATGGGACCTCTTCTGTGTAAGTGGCCCTCACTGGCTGAAAGATACATTGAATGGACAAGTAACTATATTATAAAAGGAACTTTGGCCAAGTATGGTGGTACACACTCAGCCTTTAGGAGAATGAGGCACGGTAGCAAGTTTGAGGCCACTCAGGGATAGATAGTGAGACTCTGCCTTAAAAGAATTAGTGGCTCACACCTGTAATCCTAGCTACTCAGGAGACTGAGATCCAAGGATCCTAGTGGAAAAACTAGCTTGGGCAGAAGTTTCTGAGACTCTGATCTCCAGTTAAACACCAAAAACAAAAACAAAAAAAAACAGAAATGGAGATGTGGTAAGTGGTATAGCACTCTTCTTGAGCAGAAAACAAAAAACAAAAACAAAACAAAACAAAAAACAAGCAAGAGCATTAGGCAATAGGTTCAAGTCCCAGAACTGGTGTGTGCTCATGCAAAGGCCCACATGTGCGTGCGTGTGTGGGCGTGAGCATGTGCGCACGCTCGCACGCGCGCACACACACACACACACACACACACACACACAAAGTAAATGAAGTATATTTGTGCAGCAGTTTTTTCAAAGTGAAAACTAACCCAGAAGTCTCAAGCAAATGGTCACTGATCTTCAATATTACTGATAGGTTTAGCTAAACATAGATTGCCATATAATTCCCTTTAAGTGAAGTTCAACAATAGACCAAGCTAACTGAGGTGAGGGGAATCAGAAGAGTGAAGAGGAGTTGTCTGGGAAAGAGGCTTCTAGAAATGATCTCCATTTTGATGTGCTAGTGATTACAAAAGTGCACTTACATGGGAAAATGAATGATGGTGTACATCTGATTATTGCTTACATACACTGTGATAAACCTCAGTACAAAAGGTAAACCATCAGGGTGTCCTACTCTGTGCCAGGCACTGTACCAGATCTGTCCAGTATACATTCTGAAACACAGACAATCGGAAGATCAGAGAACAGTGCTTAAGAGCAGCTTAGCAGGAGGTGCTGGTTGTCTGTGTGTGTGTGCACTCCTTCAGTGGTAACAGACCCAGGACCTAGCTGGAGCTTGGCTGCCCAGGATGTAGATGATACTCTCTTGCCTTCTGTTCCTAGGTGTGGTCACCTGATCAGCTCTGGGCAAGAGTCTGGGAAGCAGTGTGGACCAGTCAGCTGCAGCCATTTGGGGTTAAGAGGTGATCTTGAGGGGGAGAATCCTTCAGCACTGATGTTGGAGAGGTAAGTGAAGAGAATGATCCTGATGACCTTGTGGAGCTGCCTGGCTGACCTTGGGCTGTCTACCACAGGCAGTTGTTTACAGGAGGGTATGCTCTTATACACTGAACTCAGTGTGGTTTACTTAGTACCGGGCTGCTTCCTGCCCAGCTAATCACAAGTTAAGACCAAGTTAATCACAGGGTTCCAGGGGAAGTCTGGTAAGACACAGCTCAGCATAAGAGCAAGATGATATCAAAGACCATTTTTTTTTCCCACAAGGTGCTACCTGGGGTGAGTCTTGGCAAACAAATACAATTTGACTGAAAAATAAGATGTCTTTTTTTAAAAACTCTTATGAGAGTTCTACCTGATATGAAAATCTGTTAAAGGTCCTTCAAATCCAGCCAGAGAAGTTCTCTTACCTTGAAAGAGCCAATAATCTGATCTACTGGGTAAGTATGAATTAGCATTACCTTACCTTTAGTGGTTATTTGAATATTTTGTGATAAAATGAATTCTTTATTTGACTTAAAATCTACCCTGGTAAAAATAAATAAAAATAAAAGACATATTTAATGATCAAATTGTCATTTTTTAAAACTCCCAATAAGGAGGCACAGATATGACCACTGTTCTAAGAATTATGACACAGGGGATTATTTTTCTCCAAACTGATCTGAGATTGCACACTATCAATCAAAAGCCTAACAGAGCATTGACAATCTTATTGTAAGGTTATATGGAAACATAATGTACTAAATCATTTGGTGATAAAAAGATAGTTATGTTAGGAGGCTTAAGTCACTTGACTTAAGAGATATTTATAAATCATCTGTTTCAAGAGACACTTATAAAGCTACAATACTGAAAGACAATGAGATGTTGACATAAAGGCAAATAAAAAAGATCAAAGGAACAAAATGTGGATTACAGAAACATATCTATATTTGTATTGTCCATTGATTTTCAGTGCTGTTACCAAGGCAGTTCAGTGAGGGAGAAGAAAATCTTTTCAGCAAATGGTAGTTAAACAGCAGGATATTCATATGGCTTAAAAATTCAGTTTGAGCATGGTTGCACACACCTGAAATCAGAGTCAGAGGCAGGAGGATTATAGTCCAAGACCTTGAGCAAAGTTAGCCAAAGACCCAAAGACAAACAAAAAAGTGGTATGGCTCAAGTGATAGAAAACTACCCAACAAGCATGAGATATTGAGTTCAATCTCCACTACTGGGAAACAAACAAACACCCCCCCCAAGTGAAACAAGCCCCCCAAAGCTACTACCTCACACCACATATAAGATTCAAACTGAGGGGCTGGGAAGGTGGCTCAGTGGTAGAGCACTTGCCTTGCATGCCTGAAGCCCTGGGTTCAATTCCTCAGCACCACATAAGCAAAAAGAAAAAAGCTGGAAGTGGCGCTGTGGCTCAAGTGGTAGAGCGCTAGACTTGAGCTGAAGAGCTGAGGGACAGCGCCCAGGCCCAGAGTTCAGGCCCACAACCGGACCCAAAAAAAAAAAAAAAAAAAAGATTCAAACTGAAACCATAAAGCTTCCCCCATGTTTTCTTTTGGATACGTTATAGTTCAGTTCTTTAGAAACTCAGAAGCTGCTCCTGCACTGAAATTATGATTTCTTTCACCTTCAGAAGTGTTTGGGTGGCTGTGAGTTATATGTCATCCTGCCAGGATCCCCCATCCATTGATCTTGCAAGTTGGGGTGACAGGATTTGAAGGCAGGTGACTCTGAATCAGAACTACTGGAATCACAAGGTTGAAAGTCAGAACATCCTTTATGGAAGAGCCAGGAATTCCCTTTTCTCTTGAGACCTCTGCACAGGCTGCATTCCTGGATGTTCCCTAGTCCCGGACTTAAGCATTCAGTCTTCTCTGTATGCAGAAAGCCTCTTCTTCTTATCGACTTCCTGTCCGTCCTGTTTTGTTTTTTATTCTTTGCACTTTCTAATCTCCCTGGTTCTCATTCTGAACCTTTGACAATATTCTCATTTAGAGTCTCACAATCAACATTTGAAGACAATATTGCCTGAATTCAAAGAGGTTATCTTGGACCTTTTTCACATAAAAAATACCCATGATCCATCAGTACGTATTGGCCTAGAAATTTCAGAGGGATGCACTGGCTCCAGGGACATGAGGAGCAGCTCCTGGGGGATAAGAGGAGGCAGGAAGCTGGCATTTAGTAAGTAAGTCTCCATTCCCTCTGCAACTTCCCCTTCCTACCTCTGGGAAGAGTCGGTCCTCCTTGCTCAGACCTGGCCAATCCATGACTAAGGAACACAATCTGAACCTGCGGGACATTCCAGGGCTCTCTTTGAGGTGTGATATGGACACATTGTCTCAGCCAGAGTTGCTGAATGGGAAGAGAGGAAGCTTGGAGCTGTTGCTCTTGGTGGAGACATGGGAGATAAATGTCATCCAAGAGAAAGCAGAGCCAGAGCAACAAAGAGTCCTCATGACTTAGGTTTCTCTCTCCTGCCACTGAAAGTGTCTTGATTACCATAAGCCATTCTCAGGAAGCTTAGTGATAGTGAAGTCATCACCTGGACTTGTCCAATGGATCCTGCCCCAAATGGCAAACAGTATAACACTACTGGATGCTGACAGAGCTGGAATGACTGCAAGGGTGTGCCACCAAGAACTGCACATATCCTTCCCATGTCCTTCTTGTGTCTTAGGTAGCACATCCACACAAGAAGTGAGGCCTGTTTTCCACTCTGGGCTCTGGCTGGCTGATGACTTAGCATGGACAGAGAAGGCAGCAAAAGTGACACAGTGCAGGTTCCAAGCCAAGGTCACTGAAGTGGGGGAAAGCCATTATGTGGAGAAAAGCTAGGCATCCAGACTACACCTGGGAGGCACTAGCAGAGACACTGGACCTTCCTTCCCTGGCCTCCAATGTGTGAATGGCTCCTGTGAAGACAGAGGACCATTTGGCTGCGCCTACCCTGTAGAATTGGGGGCTGAATGCTGGCGGTTGTCTTCAGCTTGCTAGGTTTGAGGGTGATCTGTTTCCTAGCAGTTATGAACAGATATTCCTTTTATAGGATGCACACTGTAAATGCTAATGGAAGCCCACATTGGAGACATTTCTGACTGGGAGTTCTGGTTCTACAATGACTCCCTGTTCTGGTTCTACAATGTCTACCTGTAAGACCTTGGACAATGCTTTCAAACTATTGGTACAGATTTCTCACCTGTACAGTGCAACTCTTGTTTGAATACAGTGTGCCACCTTGGAAATTCATGCTGAAAGTTGATCGACATTGTGATTGTATTGGAAGGTGACCAATAAGAGGTGATTAGGGCCTGGGGAGGACTTAGTACCTTTCTCGCAGGGCTGGGATTAGTTACTGTCTGAGTAACATAAAGCAAGATCACCCCCCTGGTGTCTACCTTCTACAGTGCCCACTCATGTTATATTGTAATATGAGATCCTTGCGAGGGGCAACCACCCCATTTTGGATTTCCTGCCTCCAGAACCATGAGCTACATAACTTCTGTATGGACTAAGGCAAATGGGCATAACAATAGCATTTATGGAGTTCTGGTAAGACAAATGTGTAGTCACTATAATGCACAGTGCCTGGCACAACAGAAGCTTGACCATGTGGCGTATATTATTATTGCCACAGACAATGTCCATGAGCTCAAAATTGCGGCTGTTAGACCTACTTGACAACAGGGAAGACTGAAACTCAGAAATTCCAACATGTCCTGAGGTTTCCAGATGCTGAACCTTCCAGAATCAGAGGCATAGGATCTGTGGGTACAGCCCAACCCAGGTGAGCTCAGGTGAGCTGAGGCCTGGCTGGGGCCAGGGTGGGGAGAAGAGTACTTTCCTACTCTTGGAGAGACTCTAGGCCTGCACTCTGTCAGGAACCCAAGCCTGTGAACAGGAGAGCAAGGAACACGGAGGTCCCCCTTCATAGTCAGTTCAGCTTTTACCCTCCAAGAGAGGTGCAACCCCCTCCCCCACAGCCACCATCTCATTCAACTTCCGGCACTGGGTCATCAGCCAGAGTGTCTGGGTTCTCTCTGCCCGATCCAGACAAGGCCAGAGCAATGAGTCATAGGAGAAATAGGTCTTGGACTCTATGTTCTTCCAAGACTCAGAACAGTTCCGGTCCAATTCTTACCACCAAAACGATGCCCATACACAGATTCTTGTTTGAGAGTTTGCCTGATTCTCCTTCCCTCTCCCCTACTCTTTTTCCTTCTGCATGTTTTATCTCTACATGTGTGCACACACAAGCATTCAAACAGCCAGCACTGGCACACCTACACTCAGGTCACTGTGTGCTCTTACCACAATAGTTCTGAAACACCTAGTTTTCATTATAGGCTTCATTTTTATTTGTATTACTTACTTTGTGACATAGCTCCTACTTAGTCTCCTTCTCCCACTACAATCTAAAGCTTCAAGAGGGACTTTGTGTTCCTGATGTGTGTCTACTACAATGGTGCCTGCCTATACTGGCATAAGATGTCTGTTGAATGCGTAACGAGTGGATTATATGTGTTGGTGCCAGGGTAGAAGTGAGGAGTCAATACATGGCATTTGGGAGGAAGAGTGATGAATAGAGGATCAAAAATCATGTGCCTTTATCTGGGCATGGTGATATATACCTGTCATCCCAGCTCAATGAATAGTAGGATTAAAGCCCAGGTCAGCTGGGGGTGAAGTGGGGGAGTAAAACCCTATTGAAAAATAACCAGGGCAAAAGGGGCAGGGGCCATGGCTCAGGTGGTAGAGCACTTGCCTGGCAAGCAAAACAAATTCAAATCTGTTGAAAAAAATCATGTGCTTTTAAAAGAACTTTTAAGTTTTCAAAGTACACAGTCAACCATGATCTTATGAGATGCTCACAACTCAGGAAATAGATCTGTGAAGTGATTACTAGCTCAGATTTCTATAGGGAAAGTTAGATTTCACGCACAGTTTTTAAAAAGCACAAAATAAAGCCACAAGAAAATTAGAACTCATCTTTTGAATGAATGGATGGATGAATGAATGAATGGATTCGATGAACGATTGAATGAATGGAGCAGTGTTTACATATAGGATGAAAAGAATTATTTAGGACTACATTTTCTACCATTTCTACTTTCCACACAAAGTCAATTATTTCTACCTTCTACACAAAGGTTTATTTTCTCCACCATCTTGGATCTGTGCAAAGTCACACCAAGATGTTAATGACTAACTTCTATTTAGTGTAGCTAACAGAATGGCCTTGATTATACTATTATTACAAATAACAGCAAAACCTTGAGGACTTAATACTTCGGGTTTGTTTCTTCCTTACACTGCATGACCATGAAGTAACATCTACCCTGGGACCCAGGCTGGTGAAGCTTACAAAACCTGAACCAACCACTGCTGGTCTCCGGGACAGGAGGAAGGAGACAGCATGTGAAAATCTGTACAGTGGCCTGCAGCATTTCCAACTGGCCATGACCTCATCACAGCCACTTACATTGGTCCATGGAAGGTCATGTGGCCACAAAGAACTCCACAGGACAGGATGTGCTAGCCTACCACGGCCTTGATGGGCAGCTGGACAGACTTGGTAACGTCCTTCGTGATTTCCTCCGGTGATATTTGTTGTTTTGCCAGAGGCCAGTGACTTAAAATGGCTGAAAGTCACCCAAATGCTCTCTGAAGGTGGAATTTCAGGGAGCAGTGTTGAGTGGATAAAGAGAACAATTTTGAGGTTATCTATAGCTTTCCCCCACCAAACAAGACCCTGGTTCTTGGCAGAACTTGTCTGCTGTCAGTCTACATTCCTCATCCTCCCAAGTTGTGGAACAGATGCTTCCGTTTGCACACCTCTAGGGGGCGCTTTGCATGCAAGGGCTACAGGTTCTGTTGCTCCTCTCTTTCCCTTTGTAAAGAGCTCAGGCTAGTCTTGTCTACAATCTTTTATGATAGTCATAAGGCTGCATTGTGCAGTCCACCTGGGAATCTACTTACAAACATTGTTGCCTCTCAGGGAATAGCCAAGTCTTCTATTTTGTTCTGAGTCAAAAAAACTTTTAGAGGCTGGGAAGGTGGCTTAGTGGTAGAGTGCTTGCCTTGCATGCATGAGGCCCTGGGTTCGATTCCTCAGCACCCCATAAGCAGAAAAAGCTGGAAGTGGCACTGTGGCTCAAGTGGTAGAGTGCTAGCCTTGAGCTGAAGAGCTGAGGGACAGCACCCAGGCCCAGCGTTCAGGCCCCAGGACCAACCAAAAAAAACAACAAAACAACATCAAAAAAAACGAAAAACCTTTTAGGTTTGAATGCTGTCACTGTCTAGTTGTGTAATTTTGTGTCTGTTCCACTTTTCCTCAGAATAGGGATCTTAGCATCTACCTTACAGATTGAGCCAATAGACCACAATGCTTTCTAGCCATGTAACCTCAGGCAAGTTACTTAACCTCTCTGTCCCTTTTCTTTGTAACTCAGCTGTTCCAAAGTGTAAGTGAGTTGTTATTATAAAGAACAGGTATACTAGTGCGTTGCACATGCAGTCTTGCTCGCTATTGGTTATGATTAATATCAAGACAAGCAGAGCAGCTGGTGCATAGCAGCCTCTGCTAAAAGTGAGTCCTCATCTCTCCTCCCTCAGCTCCACAGGCTTTGGCAGCCATATCCTGATTTCTCTGAAGCCACCACCGAGTTCCAGGCAGCCCATTTAGCTGCCTTTGAACAGCAAATGGCCTCAGTTCACCTTCAGATCCAGAAAACTAAAGTAACAGAGACGCCTAGTGGACATGCCAGGGAATGTTCTGGAAGTACCTCCCTGTGGAGACTCGGGACAGTAATGCTGTGGGCCTCATCAATGCAGCCTTCACCAGCAGAATGCCTGATCACCAGTCCTCAGCTGGACTTCGCCACAGAAGGCCCTGTTCCAAATCACTGTCTCAGGACAAGGGGTCTGTCATGTCTTCAGTTCACTCTGGTGGACCTGCTTTAGGCTACAGTCGGGGGACCCAGGACATAGCCGGGGTCCTACCTTTGAGGAGTTCACAGCACACAAACAGGCTAAGTTCTTTGTTTCACATGGACAAGCTTAGCACTTTTATTTATCTTTTTGCTGTCTGGGCTTGGACAAGTGGATTGACATGTCTGAACTCAGTGGGTCAGTAATAGGGAGGGTGAACATGAAAAGGAGTCATCTGAGTTGGTGCACAGAGATCACTCAGGCACTGCTATTCTTGTCCTTTATAGCAGATAAGTGTACAAGTCCATCCAGGCCCAAGTAGAAGCGACAGGTTTATCCAAGGGGTTAGTGAGGCCTCACATAGGAAACCAAATCCCTCAGTCTCCATTGGCTCCCACTGGCCACTGCACCATGGGGAAGGAGTTGGTTGTATACTTGCTCAGACTTGATCCAGCAGCTTGGTGATCTCACAGGGACCCCACCTCTTGTGTGTGTGTGTGTGTGTCTGTGTGTGTCTGTGTGTCTGTGTGTGTGTGTCTGTGTGCATGCTGGTCCTGAGGTTTGAACTCAGGGCCTGGGCACTGTCCCTGAGATTTTTAGCTCTCCCACTTGAGCCACAGCGCCACTTCCAACTTTTCTGGTTAATTGGAGATAAGAATCTAACAGACTTTCCTGCCTAGTCTGGCTTTGAACCACAATCCTCAGATCTCAGCCTCCCGAATAGGTAGATTATAGGTGTGAGCCATCAACACTTGGCTCCCGTCTCTTCTTTTAGAAACTCATTGTGACATGTAAAACATACAAAAGGATTTTGAAAGCAACGTGACATTCACTTTAGGAAATAACAGTTATAGCTGAAGCTTTCTGGTGCTTCTCCAGTTGTGCTTCCCCTCAGCCATTCCCCTGCAAAAGGAACCACCATCCTAAATTTGGTATTTATCCTTGCCTTGCATGCATTTTCATTCTTACTACATATGTATGTGTTCTAAACAACATATGGCGGAGTTGCATATGGAAAACCTTTGTGTAAATATATCATGGAGTACGGATCTGTGTCGGTCTGCCAGGGCTGCTGTATCATACCGCAGAATGAGGAGGCTTAAGTAGCAGGTGGATGTTTCCTCACAGCCATGGAGGCTGCAAGTCCAAGGTCCAGGTTCCAGCTGACTCAGTTTTGTTGAGGACTCAGACTCTCTTTCAGCCTTGAAGATGGCTCCCTTCCCACTGTGCCTTGCATGATCTTTCCAGTCTGTGCATGCGGTGTGTGTGTATAGATGGGGTGGGAAGGAAAGGAGAAAGAGAGGGAGAGAAGAATGGCTCTTCAATATCCTTTTTACAAAAGGATAATAATCCAATGGCTTCATTTAACCTTAATTACTTCCTTGGAGGCCCCAATGCTAAATACAGCCACACAGGAAGGAAGGTTTCTCAGCATGTGAGGTTGGTGAGGAGGGGCACAGACACTTGGTCCATGATATGGATCTACACTGATGCAGGAGTGGTCACCAGTGGTTTAGTCAGATGCCAAGCAAGTGGAAAGGCTGGGATGGAGAAGGAAGTCTAGGGGAAGTTCTGTGGACCTTCAGAAGGCTAAGACTCAAGCTTCTATGTCTCACATGGCTGCTCATCAAAAATAAATCTTTACACGCCGGGCGCTGGTGGCTCACGCCTGTAATCCTAGCTACTCAGGAGGCTGAGATCTGAGGATCGTGGTTCAAAGCCAGCCCGGGCAGGAGAGACCGTGAGACTCCTATCTCCAATAAAACCACCAGAAAACCAGAAGTGGCGCTGTAGCTCAAGTGGTAGAGCGCTCGCCTTGAGCTGAAGAGCTGAGGGACAACGCCCAGGCCCAGAGTTCAAGCCCCACGACTGACAAAAAAAAACCTTTACAGGGGCTGGGAAGGTGGCTCTCAGCACCCCATAAGCAGAAAAAGCCAAAAATGGTGCTGTGGCTGAAGTGATAGAACACTAGCCTTGAGCTGAAGAGCTGAGGGACAGCGCCCAGACCCAGAATTCAGGCCCCACGACTGACCCCCCCCCCCCAAAAAAAAAAAAATCTTTACAGAGCAGGCAAAGAGGAACTGAGCTGGGCCAAGTTCTATGCTCTGTGAAGGACAATAGCCATTTTTCCCCAGTCACCTGTGCTTCTCAATGGACTCCTGAATAAAGTGATCATAAAAATGGAGATGGAGGCTGTGCATGGGCCCAAGAATGTGAGTTTCCCTCGACAAGTCCCGCCTGGCTTGGTTACTACTAAAGCCAAATTTTCCAAAAGCAGAAACAAATGCCAACTCCCAATATGCTACCATTCCCTCCCAGTGGCAAGGTGGCCACGTGGGATCCTGGATGGGGATGGAGATCTGTCCCCTCTGAAGTGGGCTCGCTTGCTTGCCTGGGGTGCCCTCTGCCAGCCTTGCCCTCTGCCTTCGGTCTCACTTGACAAATCCATTCTACACTCCAACCTGATAGGCAGCTCCAAAATCTTTTGGCATTGTTATGTCTAGGCATCAAGAAAGCTCCATAGCCACGCAGGAGAAAGAGCTCTATGTCCTTGCCAGACTTCTAAATCCCAAGTCACAAGAGAGCACTTCCTTAATGTATCCCTGTATCTCTCCATGTCAGTCAGGGGTGTGCAGAGAAGCAAAGAAGCAGAAGCAGCAGGATGGATACAGGTATAGAGGAAAGAGATGTGATAAGGAACAAGTTCAAGGAATTATTGAGACTAAGAAGTCTAAGACCTCAAGTCAGCAATCTGAGACCCAGGAGAGCCTGTGTGAAGTTCCAGTCCTAAAGCAGGCTGGTTTGAGAACCAGGAAGAGTCTTAAGGCAGGAAAGGATGAATGTTCCAGTTCCAAGAGCCTATCGGACAGAGTTCTCTTCTAGCTGTAGGTGTAGGCAAGGCCCACCCACATCAGAGAGGGTAATCTGCTGGTCTCAGTTTATGTGTTCAAGGGATCGTCTCATCTAGGAATACTGCACGGGGACACTCCAGATATCTGGGCTTGCCCATTCAAGCTAGAATGCAAGCGTACCTCATTATGGGTATGGAGCCAACCAGGGAGAAAGGGGGTGTAGATCTAGGGTGGGCTGGCAACATCTGTGAGCTTCCTATTTGTTGCTGTTTCTCTAAATAGTGTATGAGCAATGGAAGGCTCCATCCTCTACGAGGAGAGGCACTTACGACTGACGGGAAGGCTCAGGGGAACCCAAAGGTCCAGCTTCTCGGGGGTAACTCCCAACGTCACCATTCTAGGCTCCGCATTGTATTCCTTTCCTGTCAGGACGTTAATATCCCATTGCAGCCCCATCACCCTTACCAGTAAGTCCTGGGTTTTTGGGCAGCCCTCCCTCTAGCTGTGGGATGTAAGGTCACCTTAAACCTTTTGGTTTTCACAATGTGCTCTGAGTTGAAGCATGGCCAACCTGATTGTGCTACTGTACTCTTAGAAGATGTCCAAAACAGCCAACCAATGCTCGTTTCCTCCATAACCAGCATCATTCTTGATGTTCCTTTCTTTATCTTCAGGTTCTGGAACCTCTGTGTAGATAGTGCGCAGTTTTGCTAGGGCTCTGGTGTTACAGGATGGAACACAAGGTGTCTGTCCATACCACCAGCCTTCAGCCATGTTGGCCTGGTGCCATCTGGCCCCCAGAGGCCCCAGTGACAACATGCAACTCTCAGGCTGTCTTCTAAGGCCAATATTAACACCAACTCCACTTCAGCAAGGCTCCCCTGACAGCAGAGCCCATGATGGACTTGTACAGAAGCGTTCTTGCGTGGTCAGCTCAGGAAGCAAAGGAAGATGTGTCTTCAGGGTGGGCCGTGGGCACTTGATTCCATCAGATCTCTAGAGCAGAGGGCTGGAGACGGGCTGAGGATCACTTTAAGGACACGAGTATTCCTGCAGTTCTGGGTTGCTCTGACCTGGGAGTAGAGAAGGATCCTGTGCACTCTAGAAAGCTTGGAGGCAGGAAGCAAATGGATCCATTGCCTACTGAGGGCTATCGTCTGTGGGTTAGGCTGAGCTTCTGAGAACGGTTTTGTGCTGTGAGGCTGGGGTGAGAGGGTCCCTACAGAATCTGCTACTATCTATTTGGTTTTAATCTCTGGAAAGATAAGTCAATATGGAGCTAAAATCCTCATGCTAAAAGCTTGTGGATTTCTGAGGCCTTAGAGAAGGTTCCTTCTGGGCTGGGAGGGTCTAATGGTGGTAGTGTGGTTCTGGAGGGCCTGGGCTGGGCAGATTTCCCAGCTGCAAAGTTCAAGGTCATCTCTGAGTTACTGCAATGTCACACCACTCAGATTCAGGCCAGTGTCTGCAGCCACCGTTTGGGAGTCAGGTTCAGGGAGACTGTCTGTCTGCCTCTTGCCTGAGCTTGTGTTGGTCCATCCTTGGGTCTTAACCTTCAGGTCATGCTGCTTCCTGCAACGTTTGGATGCTGAGGCATTTTCACTGCCCTTTGTCCTCTGCCCTTTGCCCCCTCTTCTCGACTCCCTCCCCTCTGCCTCAGTGTGCCTTCTCATTCACGCACTTCATGTCATTGTCATTGCCCTGCTCTAGAGATGGCCTCTGTTTCCAGTAATTTCCCCACCCAGGAGGTGCTTTCCTCCTGCAAACACCCTCTTTGCTCCCTCTTTCCCTTGCCCCTGAGACTGAGCGCTTACTTTCACTGTCTCTAGGGGTGGGGGCAGGGGTAAAGGGGGAAAAGCTTTTCTTTCTCCCACAGTCTGTTCTCAGATCTTCTGGTCCAGGCTTCTGCTCAGGGTGTTGTCTTCAGCTTTTAGGGGTGAGAATGTTTCACTCTTCTTAGCCAAGTCTTGCTGTGGTTGGTGTGGTACATTCACCCACACCTTAGGGTTTGACAGATTCCCTGTCATCTCCTTTGAATGAAGATGTCAGAGTCTTGTAATCCCAGAGCATCCTAGCTGGATTCTAGTTCATACACTTGTCAACTGTCTGTGTCTAGCATTGACCCTGGAGATCAAATACTCCAGAGGTTTTTGGGCCAGTTTTAGCAAATAAACTCTTCTACACAGGTACAACCTCTAATCAATCTTTGATATTAAATAGATTAAAAAAAAAGAGGCGAATGGATCAGAAGTTAATTTTTTTCCAACCATATGTTGGTTGAAAATACAGTGTGCCTTCATGCAACCTGTTTCTCCGAGGTCTCTCCAGTGTCCTCACTCTGCAGAGAAGGAAATGGAACCTAAAGCAAAGAAGGACACCAGGCCAAGCACATGGGAACTGGGTCTCCACTAAAGTAGCTCTTCCTGCCTCCAGGTCTGCCCTATAGTAGCCAGGACTGAGAAGGAGTAAGTTCCTAAGTGGTACTAGTCTAGATCTTAAATGTCTCCCAAAGACCCCTGGTGCTCAGTCCCTTTTTGTGGTTGTAACAACTGCCTCAGAGAAACAATTTAAAAAGAGGAAGGATTTATCAGGGTTCAGAGGTTTATGGTGAGTCACCATCCATCAGAACATCATGGTAGAGAGGGATATGGTAGAGAACAGTTGCTCATCTCATCGCAGAGGAAAAGTAGAAGGAGCTAGACAGGAAAGGGCCAGAGGCAAGATAAACCCTTCCAAGGCACAGTAACCTACGTCCTCCAACCAGGCCCCATCTCCTATTTTCCACCACCTGCCAATAGGCACCCGATTGTGAATCCATCAGGGATTCATTCGTTGGTTAGGTTAGAGCCCTCAGGACTGAATCACCTCTCAAAGACTGGGTTCCATTATCTGGGGACTAAGTCTTCAACACATGAGCCTTTTAAGGGTCATTTCATGTTCAAACTACAACAATGGGACCTAGAGGGAGGCCCTTCGATCATTGGGGTGTGCCCTTGAAAGGAATAGTGGGATCTAGGCCTTTCTACTCACTCACTTTTGCTTCTTGGCTTTGTCACAGACTCCCATCATAATGTTTCAGGCTCAAAGCATCAGGACCAATTCAATCATGGACTGAAACCTCCAAAACTGTATGTTAAAACCTTCTATAAGTTCATTATGTCAAGTATTTTGTTATAGTGATGGAAAGCTCACACTTGAGTTTCAAATTGTTCCTCCAATGCATTCCAGAGAGCACCTCATACAAGGTGCTCTTTTAAGAGTAAGTTGTAGTGTGTAAGTAAATTTTGGAAATGCTATCTCATAATCCCTTATACTGATTCTCATGGCATATTAGTGTCTGTAAGACTAAGAAGTCCAGAAATATAGAAAAGTCATTATCTTTGCTTAATCCAGTTTAAGTGTGTGTGTGTGTGTGTGTGTGTGTGTGTGTGTGTGTGTGTGTGTGTATTTAAAGGTGTCACCTGTGTATAGGCCTTCTTTAGAGCCTTTTATTCTCCAAGGAGTAAATCCCTATGGGAGATATAAGCACTAAGCCACCGGGTGCAGGTTTTCTGGGGTCCTCATCTGCATGTTTTCTTCTACCTGGGAGCTGGTTGTCTGTCCTCTGCAAGGTGCAGGGTAAACACAGAAGAATTCAATAGCCTTACAGTAAAAGTGGAGAAGCTGTCTCCAACATGGCTCTAAATTGTAAATTCAGGGAGAGGAGTGGTCTTGAGTGCTCTGGATGCAGCCAGGGGTCTGCGACTAGGAGATCTCCTAGCTGTTCTCTCAGTGTTTTCCCTCCTTTTTTTCACTTCCCTCTTGAAGGGTACCATCTCCCATCTAGGCACACCTGTTTTTGGATCCTTAGTCACCCCTGCTGGCCTCCAGGCAGAGGGTGCACTCTGGGTGGGCACTGCCTTGATCTTCCTTGCAGAGCTGATGGGTGGAAAGTTATCCCCTGGCATCTTTCATTAAGGGAGGTTCCCATGCTCCAGCGTGAGACTTTTTCCCCCATCCAGCATTTAGGAACACACAGTTCCAATTCAACTCATCGCCACCAGAGGGCACAGTGAGCCCCAGGTAGCAATTAGGCCTGTGAATAGAGACCACAAAAAGTCATTAACTGAAATGCTTTTTTCCTTGTGCAGCTCACAGTCTGGGAAATAGGAAACATTCAAATCAGAAAAGTGAAACATGGAATACTGTGACTTTGGTCACTACTTGTGACCTCTTCATTACCTTTAAGTAGTAACACAACTTATGCCACACCATTTCAAGTGTCTGGGACTCCCAGCTTTTTAAAATGTACCAGTAAGGAGTATGTAGAAGAGGTTTTCAGCCATGTTTCAGCAATGTGAATTTTAACAATGGCTGTCTAGGAATGAACAGGAGGACTGGGGAGGGAGCACAGGGTATGGTAGAGGCTGTCATGGATTCCCCTTCAGAAACTGGGGCTTTGACCTTGGCTTTAATGTCATATACCAGTGAATCAATGACTTACTGACAGTGGATGTCCATTGAGCAATTACTATCTGCCAGTGGCCTGGGACTGGCTTCTTGTAACCATTATTTCTCATGGCTGTCATTAACTTGCACAATGGTTCTTTTTCCCTTCCTTTAACACATACAAAAAGGATGGTCAGCCGGGCGCCCGTGGCTCATGCCTGTAATCCTAGCTACTCAGGAGGTTGAGATCTGAGGATCATGGTTCAAAGCCAGCCCAGGCAGGAAAGTCCGTGAGACTCTTATCTCCAATAAACCACTAGAAAATCAGAAGTGGCACTGTGGCTTAAATGGTAGAGTACTCGCCTTGAGCTGAAGAGCACAGGGACAGCCCCCAAGCCCTGAGTTCAAGCCCCACGACTGACAAAAAAAAAAAAAGGGATGGTCAGAGATGTTGAATGACATGCACCAAGTTTCATAGCTAGCAAGTCATTGAGCCATGTATTTGCTTCAAAGCAGGTGACTTTGTTCACTATCTATATATTTTCCTTCCTTTTGATGTCTTGCTTTTTTGTACATTCTTATTTTTTTTTAAATAAAATGCACACCTATCTTCTTGTTTTGTTCAGGCAACACTAACTGTTGTTACAAATAATGTCAAGTCTTCAGTGGTTTAAGAAAATAAGAATTCTTTTTTTTTTTTTTAAGTAGTTGTACAGGGCTGGGAAGGTGGCTCAGAGGTAGAGCGCTTGCCTTGCATGACTGAGGCCCTGGGTTCGATTCCTCAGCATCACATAAGCAAAAAGAAAAAAGCCGGAAGTGGCACTGTGGCTCAAGTGGTAGAGCGCTAGCTTTGAGCTGAAGAGCTCAAAGTTCAACAAGTCAGACTATGTATCCAATTCATCTTGATTAGTGTGTCTCCTGCCATCGTTCTCTCCCATCTCTCACAACTCCATCCCATGATTCCACATTGCACTTTTCAAGTTAGAATGTTTTCTATTTCCTAGACGGTGAGCTGTAAGACAGAAGAACCCCCTCCCCGCAGCAGACACTTCAGTTAATGACTGAAAACAAAACAAGTTTCAACTTCCTGGTATTTACATGCAAAATATTTCTTGTTTGTGTACAAGTCTGATACAAGTCAGACAGAGGTCTCTGCTCCATCCAGCCACTCAGGGCTCTAGCCTCCTTCCATCTCATAGTGTTGTCATTTTTAGGATGTGGCCTCCCAGATCAGATAAAAATAGAGAGTAATATACGATTCATATGTGCCAGGCCCAGAAGTGGCAGACATCCTTTTCCATTTGTTTGTCCTAATGTAGCTCCAGGAACTGTTAGCCCTGGGTTTGGAAAGGAGGGGAGAAAATGAATATTGATGATATGTTCTCTCACATACATTCCTATCTTGAGAGATTAAGGCAAGGATAAAATAAAATGATTATCTGCTAATATGACCCTGGGGATTTACTCTGGAAGGAAAGGGCTGTCATGGAGTAATTGCAGACGTGAGTATGTCTGAATGGGAATTGTGATGGTCTGGCCCTCAGGCCTGCATTAAGGAATAAGGAAAAGAAACTGCAGAGGCTTTGCTGCTCTTCCTGAACCAAAGGCAGCCTTTCATTCATTGGCTCACACACTCACTCTAGTGTTCATTATTCATTTATGCATCCTCCAACAAATTGTTGTAATGCCCGAGTATTGTGCTGTGATGGTGTGTGTGTATGTGTGTGTAATTTCTTGTCTGGAATTGGTATCAATTGTAGAAAGGATGAATTTCCCTTTGCTCTGAAGTGAAGGTTTTTAAAAGAGTTTGGTGTCTACCTGCTGACAGGTGGCTGGCTGCTCAGCTCTTCATGAGCAATGATACCATTTCATTACTGCATTAACTATTTCATTAACATAAAGTCTTAACAAACTTTTGAATTTCTTTTAAAATTATTTTACAACATCATTGATCTCATTTTGCTTGTGGGTTGAATACTCAGTAAATTAATTGTAGTCTCTGCTTTTGGACTTTTGTCTAAGCTGCGTTCTTGTCATCTTAGCAACTTTATTCACAGATACCTTAACAATTACTGAGATATTTAGGAGAGATTTGATGACAAACACAGGGTGGATCATTCTCTCTAGGTCCCTTATAGATGTGGATACTCTCTGTGAGAGCTTATGATACATTCATGAAATTGGAACCCATGAAATTGGAAATAGGCCCATCCACATACTGCTTCCTTACATATGATTTTCTATCTGTTCCTTTCAGGTCCCTGGACAGCTGACCAAGCTACTCAATACTGCCACAAAGGTAGCCTTAGCCCACGCCCTTCATATGAAGAGTACAATCAAGTGAGTTTGGTACCAGTTAGTCCACTGGTAGCATTACTTTCTGCCACCATCTTTAAGGCCACTCTTGTGGCTGGGAATGTGGCTTAGTGGTAGAATGCTTGCTTATTATGCATGATGCCCTGGGTTCAATTCCTCAGTACCATATAAACACACTTCTGGCACTGTGACTCAAGTGGTAGAGTGCTAGCCTTAAGCAAAAGAAACTCAGGGACAGTGCCCAGGTCCTGAGTTCAAGCCCTGGGACTAGAAAAAAAAAAGGCCACTCTTGGTTGTGGTGAAAATGCATGAATAATGCTATTTATTGAGTATAGTTTCATGAGAAATGAATGAAATAGGAGTCTGGCCATCTTTTCAATAATTTATTTAATGTTTCTGGCTCTTCTAAAGGCCAGGCCACTCCATTTCATGACAGATTGCTGTCTAGGTACTCAAACATGATTCTTTTTTTAAATTTATTTTTTTTATTGTCAAGGTGATGTACAGAGGGGCTACATAAGTAAGGCAATAAGTACATTTCTTGTCAAACTTGTTACCCTTCCCTTATTTTTCTCCTACTTTTCCCTCTCCCCAACCCGCCCCCAAGTTGTACAGATTATTTCCAAAGATGTTTCTATAGGTTAGATAATATCCAACTCACAATAGAGAATCAGATTATGCAGTAACAGAATGTCCCAGGGCCAGCTGCCCAGTCTCTATCAAGGTCCAGTAGATGCCAGGAACTACTTTCCAAACCATATAGGTCTTTACTGTAATTCATGGCCTTGTTCCAGAGTCTCAGGGCTCTCTGCTATTTGTCTCTTGAGGACTGCCACCTCCTTATGCATCACAGATAATTCTAGCACCATTAGATCTATTGGTCACAGGGTCAGAGAAACAAAATATATCTGGAACCACAAGCCATTCTTCACAGTAGACAACAGA
This sequence comes from Dipodomys spectabilis, assembly GCF_019054845.1. Lineage (NCBI taxonomy): Eukaryota > Metazoa > Chordata > Mammalia > Rodentia > Heteromyidae > Dipodomys > Dipodomys spectabilis. The sequence continues at coordinate 25,565,879 of NW_024870701.1, read as the reverse complement.
AAGAGACATTTGTTACACATTCCTCTTCCATCTTCTTTTTCCTAGGGGATGATAGGGCTTGGTGTATCTGGTTCTTGCCATGCTCTAAGGGGAGCATTTCAGTCAATGGAGGATGTCTAGAAATGGAGGAGGTCTCAGTTTTGGTATATAATGTGTGTTAGCCATATAGGCCTGGTCTAACCTGGATTCTTACCAGACTGGAGGAGTTATTATAAGCAGTGGTAGCAGCATATTCAGAAGGAAGTAAGGATTTAGGAAGAAAGCCAGAGATGGCATTGGAAAGGGGTGCTCAGTCTGTGTCAGGTGGCTGTGTTTTATACTAACAAGGACAAATGAGGATGATGTTACTCAATATTTCTTCCCTAGGAAACTATTTGTCCAGATGTAGTGTTGTTACTTAAGAGCTTTATATATTATGAATTAGAACATAAGGATGTCCACGAAAGCATTCAGGTGTGCCTAATTTCATATACTATCTCCGGTCTGTCAAAAGGAGTCTGGTAGAAATGCTTTGGTAAGATTTCTTTGAACAATGATGTTGTAATCTATTTATAGTAATTATGTTAAAGAAAATTTAGTTTCTACATAAAAGATTTTCTTAAAGGTCCATACAACCTAATGTAATTTGATCATTAGAGTCTAAGTTGTTGTTTAGGCCAGAATGAATTTCTACTCACTAGGGATAAATCCAGTGCCTTCTAGGTGTAGTGTGAAGTTCAGGACATAAACTTGTCTCATGAGATAGTCTCTGGTGAGCAGTTCTGGACTGTGTTTTGTGGAACCACTCTGGCTGGGAAAGTGACAGATTCTGGTGGAGGAGAGCCAGTGACACCTTTACCAACTACCTTTCAATGTTCTCAGCACCTGTCAATGATAAGCCAAGGATAAATTAAGCTGATTGAACTCATCCATGTTGACCTTCCAGGAGGAGATAATCATTGTACATATTTCCACAGTAAAGAAAATAAAGGGCTGGGAAGGTGGCTCAGTGGTAGAGCGCTTGTCTTGCATGCATGAGGCCTTGGGTTCAATTCCTGAGCACCACATAAGCAAAAGAAAAAAAGCCGGAAGTGGGGCTGTGGCTCAAGTGGTAGAGCGCTAGCCTTAAGCTGAAGAGCTGAGGGCAGTGCCCAGGCCCAGAGTTCAGGCCCCACGACCGGAGCCCCCCCCCCCAAAAAAAAAAAAGAAAGAAAGAAAATAAAGACTTACACTGCAAAATATTGAGATGCTTTCTCTTTTTGCCCATGGATTCTTTGTAGAGAGAATTATATATACCATGAAGTTTGATTGGGAACCTTAGGTGAATGTTGGGATGTTTGTATTAGATAAGAGCTGTGTTATTTTTATTTTTATTTTTTGTCAATTATTGGGCTTGAACTCTGGGCCTGGGTGTTGTCCCTCAGCTCTTCAGCTCAAGGTTAATGCTCTACCACTTGAGCCACAGCACCACTTCCAGTTTTCTGGTGGTTAATTAGAGATAAGAGTCTCATGGACTTTTCTCCTCAGGCTGTCTTTGAACTGCAATCTTCAGATCTCAGCTTCCTAAGTAGCTAGGATTACAGGTATGAGCTACTAGCTCCTAGCCATGTTATTTTATTAATAATCATACATAACTCTCTTAACACCCATAGCAGATTTAGATCTGTCTCAAACCTGAGGCCTATCTCTGCCCATACTGAAGGAATGCCCTGATGGAGTCTAGTAAAAAAAAAAAAAAAGTTCACCGTCTTCTTGGTGCTTTCTTGTTGCCTAGACCTAATATGACTTCCCAACTATCATCTATCTGAATGACCCCATGCATCTGAGATTCTGTCCAAAAGGCTCTCATGATGGTTAATCTTGATTGTTAAATGGATTGGATCAAGTGACACTTAGGAAATTTGTAAAATTTGTAAAGTACATTTCTGGGTGCATTTTCAGAGATGATTGGCATGTAAGACAGTAAACAGGGAAGAAGACCTGACTTGAATGTGGACAGTACCATCCAATAGGCTTGGGGCTCAGATGAAATACAAGTGAAAGGAAGAGAACCCCAAACTTGATTCTTCTTGAGTGGGTGTGCTTATTGTTGTCTTTGTCCACAGACATCAAACTCTAGCTTCTTTAGGTTATCAACCTGGACTAATACTACCAACAATGCTTCAAGGATCTTCTAAGCCCTCAACCTTGGACGGGGGCTGCATCCATGGTCCCTCTTATTCTGAGGCTTCCTGCTTCTTAAACTGAGTACCTACTGAATCTCTGACTCTCCAGCATGCAGACAGCCATGGTGGGGCTACTCAGCCTCTAATCATGTAAGCCAATAGAATAATGCCCTTTTTATAATTATATATCTATTTTATTGGCTCTGTTTCTCTAGAGAACCCTGACTAATACAACTCTCAAATTCAATAATATATCAGAATAATGCAGGAAGCTGGGGAAAAAACCCCAGGTATTCAGGACTTATTCTACCCACACTGAATCAGAATCTCTACGCAATTCTAGCATTATAGTCTTCTTATGAAGCAATTATGAACAATAGCCTATCTTCATCCCTTCTGATCTGTCAAAATACTTTCTGGATTTAAACTTTGATGATTCATTTTGATGTTTACTTGGTAAGGATGAGATTAACAGAGAATAAGACATTTTATCTATATGATATACAAATGTAGGTAGCTATATAACCACCATTCCTTTCTTCTAGTGAACAAATGTTTATTTCTTATTTTTTTATGTTAGTAGTGGGGCTTGAACTCAGGGCCTGGGCCTTGAGCTCTTTTGCTCAAGGTTAGTGCTCTACTATTTTTAGCCACGGTACCTCTTCTGGCTTTTGAGTGGTTAATTGAAGATAAGAGTCTGATGGGAACTTTCCTGCTTGGGCTGGGCTGGCTTTGAAGCCCAGTCCTCAGATCTCAGCCTCCTGAGTAGTTAAGATTATAGGCATGAGCCACCAGTGCCTGGCCAAATGTTTATTTGTTTATTTATTTATTTTTGGTCCATCATGGAGCTTGAACTCTGGGCCTTGGCGCTGTCCCTCAGTTCTTCAGCTCAAGGCTAGCACTCTACCACTTGAACCACAGTGCCACTTCCGGTTTTCTGGTGGTTTATTGGAGATAAGAGTCTCATGGATCTTTCCTGCCAGGGCTGCCTTTGAACTGTGATCCTTAGATCTCAGCCTCCTGAGTAGTAGGGTTACAGGTGTGAACCACCGGTGCCCTGCTCAAATGTTTATTTTTAATGCTGACTACAAGGGGTGACTACAATAGGACTTCCTGTGCTGTACTGTCACTCAGTTTCTGGTGGTCTGTGATCTCCTAAGGGCATAGAGAGCGTGTCTCGTTATATGGTTGTGTCATAAGTGACTATTTAATGTCAGAAGTGTGAAAAATGCTTTGACTCCTTTGTTATTGAACAGTAATGAAAATGCTTACAAAATCCTGTTCTCTATCTGCTTCAGCATGTGTTTGAGACAGAGGCGCCTGCAGGTCTTCCAGAGCTCCATTGCTAATGAGTGCGGGCCTTCAATAGACTTTAATCTATTTACTTGAAGTCTGAAAGTCAGGATAGGTCACAAGGGGCTCTTGGGAGGTACTAGAATGGCAGATGTGGACGAAGGAATGATTGCAGTGAAAAACTTTCATTGAAGTAGGTTGGAATGCATTTCATTCTAGAAGGAAGGAGCATCCTCTTTTTATAGCAGGTGTGTTCTCCACACAGCAGAAAGCAACCAACAGTGGCTGAATTGTCAGCCCTCTATCATAATTTGGGCTTCTCTGGTCTTCTGCTTGAGGGTGGAGGGGAGAAGAAAGCTTGATTTGGAAGGTGTAGAAGAGGATCCTGCAGAAATGGGAGACGGTCAAAGAACTAAGCTACTATATGGTCCTGAAGCCTATGGAGTTTGAAAATTTCTTGGAAGGAAAAGGTCGCTATTTGGCCAAACAGACCTACCTCTTGTATAACTATGGAAGGTCTGTGAGAAGCTGTATTTGCCAATAAGTGAAAAAGATAAACTAGATCATCTTGGTCAATAAGTACCTAGCATCATTTAGACTTCTATCTCTTAGGCTTTCCTGGAAACTTCAGATGACAAGGATGTAGAAGGCTGGGGTGGGGCTAGATTAGGAAGTTGCTATGTTCACAGTTACCATGCCATCCATTCCTTTTAATCAGTTTTCATTAATCTTTGGCAGACTGTGTTGGCTTGTAGAGGTCAGAGAGAATCATGGCTTGCTGTATTGCTGTGGATGGGTATATGGTTGTTTAGCTTTGCTTTGTAGGGTTTTCCCTTCTGGTCTAATGAGCCTCTGAGTAGCTCAGTGTGTCTACCTCTGTGGCATTCAGTGAGGGCAGAGCTTACAGAAAAATTAATAGCAGTGGACAGATTGCATTATTAGCACTGCATATATTAGAAAAGAAGAAAGATTAAAACCAGCGACCTAAGCTTTCACTTTAGGAAACTAAAAAGTCAAATTAAATGTAAAATGAACAGGAAAGATGAATATGAATTAGAGAACAAGAGTTAGAGCAGACTCAATAAAATTGAAAACTAGAAGTCAATACATAATGTCAACAAACCAAAAGATGGCTCTAAGATGTATAAAACCACTACTTAAGATAATGAAGAAAGAAGAGAAGGCACATGTACTAGTATCAGTATGAAAGAGAAGATACCACTAAAAGCCCTATAGACATTAAATAGATGATAAGAGTATGAATACCTCTATCTCATAAAATTTTATAACCTAAATGAAATGGGCCAGTTTCCTCAACGATACAATCTACCAAAACTCACACAAAAAATAGACAATTTGAGTAGGCCCATATCTATTAAAGAAATCAAATCAATAGCTAGTAACCTTCCCAAATAAAGAGGACCTGGATCATATAAGTTCACTGGTGAATTCTACCAAACATTTAAGAAAGCATAATGTTTCTACCAAATCTTTATATGTTCTTTGAAGCCTCACTTGCCTCTTTCTTTCTCTCTCTTTCCTCCTTCCTTCCTTCCTTCCTTCTCTCCCCCCTCCCTCCCTCCATCTCTCCCTTCCTTCCTTCCTTCTCTCCCTCCCTCCCTCTCTTCTTTTCTTCCTTCCCTCTCTCCCTCCCTCCCTCCTCCCTTCCTCCCTTCCTCCCTCCCTCTCTTCCTTCCTTCCCCTCCCTCCCTCTCTCTCTTCTTTTTTTTTAAATTCAAGGTCTTGTCAAGCTTGACAGATTGTTCTCATGTCTGCTTCTCAGTACCCTATTCATTTTGTTGTCTTTGCAACCTTAACCTTGTAGTGTCCTTCTTGTTTTGCTGGCTTTACTTCCTGAGCAGCCTTTACTGTCTCCCAGTGGAGGGCTGGGCTAGTGCTGTTGGCACTACCTTGAATTTTAGGCTTCAGGAACACCCTTGCCAAAAGGCTAAAATGTCTCTGTATGGGAGATCTAGATTTTAGACAAGTTGGAGAGAGACACTTGGGGCTGGAGAACTCCATGAGCAATGTTCTTATAGCCTAGAGACTGAAAAGGGAGAAAGCAGTACATAGGAGAGGTGGTTTAGCCATCACTACTATTCCCACCTCACTACTGTCTTCACAGCCAAAGTCTCACTTGCTCATTTTCTTACTTAGTATAGATGCTTCAGATATTTGCCAGGCACAGCCTTTCCCTCCCACAAATTCAGAGCTCAGCCTTGCCCAAATCTTCTACTGCTTTAGTTCCTGACTGGATGATTAGAACAGGACAGGATGCTCTTTTCTTGTGTACCCCAAGTGACCAGAATACTGGGGGGTACTTAGTGTTTGGTCACAAAACTCAGCTTTGAGTACATGTTATATTATGAAAGTTGTCTCTGTTATAAAACCATTCACGCTCTCTCCAGAAACAGCTCATTTGTCGGTAAAGCTCCTTTGTCTAATGTTTCTCCCAGAAAATACTGTCCCATTGCTTGGGTGGTAGTGAATCTAATCTTGGCTACTCACTAGCCTGGATCATCTTGAATAAATCTAGACTAGCTTGGATGACCTTGAATAAGTCTGGCTTACCCTTAAACTCTGTGGGTTTTGAACATGTTCATTGGATTTTATAGCACAAATGGGGATATACATGTAAAGTGCCAATTGAGAATAACAGACATATATTATATATTATATATGCATACATATATTACATACTCAGTACCACTTCTCCAGACTCTGTTTCTCCATCAGAAAATTCAGGTGCTGATCTAGGAAGTAATAGCCAGTATCTATTGAGCACCTACTATGGGCCAGCCACTGTGCTCACAGCTGTAGGAACAGTCTTTTATCCTCACACTAACTACTCAGGAGGGCATTTTTATTAGTATTTTGGAAAACTAACGTGAAGGACTCCAAGTAACTGATCTTTGCTACTTCCAAATTCTCTTTGCACCAACTATGAGCTTTGCAGCATGTCTCATCGTCTGTTAGCCCCAACAGATACTGTGAGGCCCCTGGAATGGAGGCTGATTTGAGAGGCTAAGGACTGAGACTGAGGTGTAGTTCTCACGGCATCTGCTCTGGCTGAAAAGAAACCCCATACACATGTGTTGGTGTTTAGCCCTGTGGCCTCCTCCTGGACCCAGTGAAGCTGCCTTGGATGAACTAGCAGGAACCTGGTGATTATTCTGACACATTTGGAGCTGTTTCCAGGAACAACAATGAAAGCTGATAGGGTTCATGATACCTAGAAATTGCAATTTACCAGAAAATCCCAGCCTGAGGCAATGTAATCATTGTGAATGTTCTAGTCAATGGCTGCTTCATATCTTAAGGGTTGGACGTGTCACTCACTCTGTAGAGCAGAGGAGTCATGTGATCTCACTCTGGTGCTGGAAGCCAGGCCTGGTTGGGAGAGTGCACCTCTCTTGCCTCTGTATGTGTGTGTGTGTGTGTGTGTGTGTTGGGGACTGAAGGAAGGGTCCTGGTGGCAGAGGTCTGTGCCTTAAGGATCTCATACTATCCTGGCTTGGCATTTGTCCATTCCCATAATGAGCCAAAATATCATTAATAATAAAGATGCAGAATTTATGTCTGGTCCCAAAACTTAACAAATTGGTACGGTGCTTGTGGCTCATACCTATAATCTTATCTACTCATGGGGCTGAAATCTGAGGATTAAGGTTTGAAGCCAGCCTGTGCAGAGACTCTTATCTCAATTAACTAGCAAAAAGCCAGAAGTAGAGCTATGGATCAAGTGGTAGAGCACTAGCTTTGAGCAAAAAATGCTCAGAGATAGCACCCAGGCCCACCTCCTACCAATCCAACAAGTCAAGCTTTCCATGCCACGCTCTTTGTACAACTAGAAAACAGTAGGAGTTAAAGGATCCCCTTCAGAGACATGAAAGGATTAAATGAGTTCACAGAGACCATTTAGACTTGTGTCTGGCAAATGGCCAGTAACATAAACGTTTAGTGGTTGCTGTCATACCTTTCTTAGGCTCTTTAATGCTGAGTCCAAGAACAGGAAGAAAAACCACTCCTAAAAGGGGGTCTAGTAACTCAGAACATTGGAGATGTGTGTGACCTGGCTCAAGCTCTGAGGCCTAGTAGAGCTACTCTGGGCTCTGTCCTAAAACATGGTAGGGCTGGCAAAGGAGCTGCCTTGTTTTCTTGGACTCTTTGGGCCCGATGGGAGTCATTCAATCTTGAGTACCCAGGACTCTGTCAATGTCAGGCGTTGTGGACTACTGGGTCCACAGGTGTGGCTCTGGTGGTTCCCACTGAGAGTCTTGCCGGTAAGGTTATTTTTCTGGTAGACCAGTAGTCTGCAGTCCTTGGCTGTGGCTTCCCCTGGGGCAGGGCTCCTTCCAGGGGCTCTATGTCCTCCACTCTCCAACCCCCCCCCCCCCCCCAGTCTTTAACTGCCACACAATCTGCTCTTCTAGCTTTGCTCAAGCCATGAAGGCCTGGGATTCAGCCACAAGAGGAAAGCCACATCTTTTGAACTGGTTTGCTCTCTCTTAATTTTTCTCTTCCTTTTTTTGTTCCCTCCTTCCCTTGCTTCTTCACCTAACTCTGTGTCTGTTTGTCTGTCTCTCTCCTTTCTTCATAGCAGTTTGCCTATCGGGTAGTGGCTTCTTGGTTTCATGAGACAAGGCTGCTGAGATTTGGAGATTCCATCCAGTAACATGCAAACAGAAGCCTTCCCACAGCACTTAGGGGACTCAGGGGACCAGCCAATATCTTCTCTTGGACCCAAGGCCTTTACCTCAGTTGCTTTGGGCTCTGTTTTAAGCATGGCAGAGCTAGGATGGGATCTGCCTTGGGTTTTTGGACTTCGGGTCCAATGCTAGTAGCTCAGCCCTGAACTCAGAGAGAGGGCTTAGTTAGTGCCAAGTCTTGTGGATTACTGAGTCTGGAAAAGACCATGAGGTGATGCTGGATGCCTGGCTCATCTTCGAGTTGAACTTCTGGCTTTGGAAACATAGGCTCTTTTGTCTGAGACTATGGTGTCCTATTTAGGGAGGACAGGACAAGGCAAAGTTGGCAGAGTAGGGGAGGGGTGAGAGTTGCACTGGTTTTGGTGGGCCTTTGGTTTGTATGCAGGTAATGTGGCCTAAAAGATTTCCTAAGGGAAAGCGAGTATCTTCAACACAATGACAGGGAGATAGTCTTTTTCCACCTGGGTCATGGGTTCAAATTCTTTCTATGGCTGGGCAGGTAACCAAGTAGGAAAAAGATCAGATATTCAGTACAGCAAGGGGAAACAAAGGAGGAGGCTACAATGCTCGTTAAGAAATGTACTCATTATCTTGCCCATGTAATTGTAACCCCTCTGTACAGTATTTTCACAATAAAAAATAAATAAAAAATTAAAAAAAAGATTTATCAAGCAAAAGGTTTAATTTTTTTTGGGGGGGGGTCTGGTCGTGGGACTGTCCTTCAGCTCTTCAACTCAAAGCTAGCGCTCTACCACCTGAGCCACAGCGCCACTTCCAGCTTTTTCTGTTTATGTGGTGCTGAGGAATCGAACCCAGGGCCTCATGCATGCAAGCCAAGCACTCTACCACTGAGTCACCTTCCCAGCCCCAAGCAAAAGGTTTAAATGTTAATATACTTAATTTTTTTTTATTAAAAAATCATTCTTGTTGGGCTCTGGTGGCTCATACCTGTAATCCTAGCTACTCAGGAGGCTGAGATCTGAGGATCATGGTTCAAAGTCAGCCCAGGCAGGAATGGTTGTGAGACTCTTAACCACCAGAAAACTAGAAGTGGCACTGTGGCTCAAGTGGTAGAGCACTCATCTTAAACTGAAGAACTCAAGGACTTCACCCAGGCCTAGAGTTCAAGCCCTATGACTGACCCCCCCCCCCCAAATCATTCTTTTAGCCCTAGTTCCTGACCAGCTACAGCACATTTTCTGACCACTTACAGCCCCCAGCTGTGGAATCCCAGTGCAAACCACTAAAGAAAAACATCAGAGGGATTCCCCAAATGCAAAAGATTTATCTGAAAGATTGTAGGTCAGGATACAGCAAAGGCATCTGTATACCCATTTTCACTGCAGCACTGTTCACAACAGCCAAGTCATAGAAACAACCCAGACGCTTTATAACTGAGGAATGCCTTTGGAATTGTCCCCAAACAATCTCCCCACAGAAGTGTTTCCCCTGGAGACACAGCTTTTCCATACCTGGGATCCTGCTTGCCAAGAAGGACAGGACGGTGGGGCTCCAGCTACCCTGTTCCTTTTCTTAGGTGGCTGTTTCCACTCAGGGTGCAGTCTGCTCTCCATCCTCACTGGAACAGGTTGTGTGGGGATGCCATTCATCACTGGGTCTTGTGTGTGACAGGCTTTCAGAACACATCCTGTAGCTTGTACTCAACAAAGCACAACAGCGGTGTCTGCCTTAGCATCCTTTCACTTCTCCAGAACCTTAGGCTGTGGAGTGGAGCTAACGCATTGGTGGGAAAGGGAGTGGGGGGGGGGGGTGAGGACGGGAATGGGGATGGGTGGGGGAAGCGTAATGCTTCTGCATATATTTTCCCAAAGTCCAGGGTCTTCCATACCCCAGGTTTGTGGGCTGTGAGCTGCTCACTGATGGGTATAAGAGACTCAGTTCCATACAATGAGTGAGTGCTTGTAAGGAGATAGCCATATGCCAGGCTTTGTGCTGAACTGTGAGGATGTAAAGATGTTGCTGGGTTTGGAAGTGGGTGGTGCAGATCTGACATGGAGGCAGCCTGTGTACCTTCTCTATCCTGTCCTTGGCGGCCCTCCTGTCAGTAGGCAATCTCAGAAGTGACACTCCATGGGGGCAGTGGGTCACAGTGAGGTCCTTAACCATTGTCACCCTCCTGGGGCTTGTGGAAAGCCCAACTCAAGGCTCACCTCTGCAGTGACAGCTTCCCTTCCTCTGAGCATTGGGTCAGCAAATAGATTCAGACTGTGACAGAGACACTAGAGGGACAAAGGATGACAGGATATGGCCTCATACATCTAGGCTATGGCGTTCCAGTAGAGGAGGCTCATTTATTTCACACGTGATTGAGGGCCTATACTGGTTCCAGGCTGGGTACTAATCACATACAGATGAATCACAAGCCCAGGTTCTCCCTTCCAGTACATGAGGAACCTAAACATGGAACCAGCTGACCCCACCCATTGTGGAACTGTGGAAGGAGGCTCAGAAGAGGAGCGCACAGTGGGCTTTCATGCCCATGGCCAAAGCAAGTTTCCTAGACATTGTGCCCCTTGCTATGTCGACGTAACAGACATGATGACTTAGTAGTACTGAGAGGTACACAGCCACTGAGAGAAAGGAAGGACTTCCTGGAAGAAGTGGGCTTTCAGCTGGTCCACTAGGATAGTGCCATAATTCTGGTGGACCCTGATTTTTCTCATCTAGTATTGACAAAGCCCTTATTCCCGGCCTGCCTTGGTGTGAGCTCAATTGCTCAGGGGGGGACTAATTATGCTGTCCTGCTTTGTCTCCTTCATGTGCCTTTGTCTGCCCTTCATGACCACGAGCCCTTTGAAGCTTGTGGGGACTATGCCTTTTTGAGTGTCCCCCTTCAGAGTGGTGCTGGGGACAGGACAAGGTGCTCAGTCTGCAAGACTGGATACATAGGGGTCCTCAGTGCCCCTTCTCATCCTTCCCTGGGGAAAGTCAGCATGGTTTCTGGGGATGTGGCCTTGCAAAGGGTCAGGCTGTGCCTGGGATTTGTCTTTAAATAGAGCAGAAGAACCCTGTCATCGCAGCCAGTGGGGGAGAACACACTTACATTTTGTATTATTCATTTATGTTGGGAACATTAATTGAGTTAGGCTTTGAATAAAAATGATTCTATTTTCAGAAGAGTCAGAAGAGCAATGAAAGGATGGCATTTTCCTCCAGGGAGCTGCCACCAAACCACGTGACTTCATTTGAGACGCCACTAAAGGTTCAGGTAGTGGGGGTACAGAAGACCTAGAGAGCCTTGGGTTGGCAGTACTCGTGGTGGGTATGGAGCCTGGAGAGTTCTTTGCCTTATTGAAGATGTTAGATTTATTTCGTGTTAAAAGTACTAAGGTTTTTAACCCAGTGCCTCATGTTTGTTGAGTAGATATTCTACCACTTGAGCCATGCCTGGTAGAGCCTGAATCCAGGGTTCCTGAAATAAACCATGGGGCTATGGGACAAATGAAAAGGGGGTGGAAAACCCAGGACCAATCTTCATGGTGTTTCCAGGGCCCAGCCATCTCTGGACTCAGGCTAGGTCATTTTCCTGTAAACACCATCATTAGTCACAGGAAAGACTAACTGCTAATTACTGGCCACAGCATTGACTGCTGCTCATTCATCCCAAATCAATAGAGGCCACATTGAGGCTTCAATAGAGGCTTCCGTTAGAGTCTCTGTGATACACTGATTTCCTTAATCACTTCAACCTCTGTGGTCCTGTGCTGTTCTCTGGCCTCCAGAGGGCCTTCCATGTATATTTCCAGAACCTCTGACAAACAGTAATGGTAGTGCAGGGCTCATTCCTCCCCTTCTCCATCCTACCCAGACCTTTATTGGATGGTAGTGTCCTGAGCGGGAGCTCAACTTGACTATTCATAGGAATGATACAGAGAGATGATAACAAACCATGACAGCCACTCCTAATAAATCAGCTTCTCTGAAGCCAGCCCCCAGCATCAAATCGTCTTTTTAAAAGTTTCCTGGGTCATATTAGGGGGACAGGCAAAGGGAAAACCAATAGCTACCATAAATTCCTTGTCACCAAAGAGAGAAAGCAGCATGTCCAATGTCACATGACTTTCAGGGCCAGGGCTGAAATGAAAACTCAGTTTTTTGACACCTAGACCAATGTCTATTTGCAAAAGAAACAGGTTGGGGTAAAAGAGCAACCTCATCTTTCTGGAGGAGAAGGTCTGAACTCTAGTTCAACATCTTGTCAGGTACCAGAGACTATGCCTGGAGCTAGTGAAAGCTGTAGATTGTGCACAAAATGAAGGCGCCTTCTCTACTGGAATGTCGTATCTTTGTCCCTGTAGTGTGCCTGCCACAGTCAGCACCCTGCATCTATTTGCTGACCCGATGCACAGAGGAAAGGAAGGCTGTCACTGCAGAAGTGAGTCTTGAGTTGCACTTCCCTGAAGCCCCAGGGAGAAGACTTTGAGGAAGAGGGAGAACCAGAAGAAGGGAGGGCATAGAAAGGGCCTTGGGAAATGGGAGGGGCTTTTTATTATCTATTTTTATTTTTATTTTTTTACCAGATATACAGATTGGATGAAGGAGGGCATAGCATGCTTCAGGAATCAGCTGTATAGCTTAAAGGCATTCATTTCTTGATGCCTTCTCTGAGAGTTCCTTCCCTGGAGATCTCAGCTTTGGGGGTCACTAGAGGAGCAGTGGTGGGGAGGGGCAGTTGCAAAAGGTGTCTTCCCCAATGGAAAATTCACATCTGCCTCTAAACCTGTTGGGTCCCTGGTGCTTCTGGAAGGTCTTAAGTACCCTGGGACATCACCATACCCTCTCCATCATCAGAGCTCAGAGCACCAGGCCACTCAGCAGTGTGATGGGAAGCACTATACCAGCTGAGAAGGTAGGCTATCAGATTAGGACCAATCCTTCCGTGGCTGAATGCATTCCCAACTCCTACAGGGGATTTGCATGTATACCTGGGAGGAGGAGCCTGATAGAAATGTCTGCTGCTGAGTCTCAGACCCTTAAGTTCTCTATGTCAACTCTCCTGGTATAACAGGTAACTTTCCAGAAGACTGGCCACCAGAGGGCGCCCAAGACAGCCAACAGGTCATTGACACTTGTGGGAGGCATGTTGTCCCCAGTTGAGAAAGTCCTGGCTGTTTTAGGGTCTGATAGAATATTTCACATGTATTACAATGGTATTCATATGATGTCTCTCTAAACTATTTTCAAAAGCTTAAGGCCCAAATACAAACTTCTCTGGAATAAACAAAGTCCTGGTTGGATATCACTGCACAGCAGAGGGAGTAGCTAAGAGGCATAGAGCAGGTCCCAAACACAGGAATGTGGTATCTGAAGCCACACCCAGCCCTGGCCTTTTCCAAGCAATGGCAATGCATAGCCATTGTCCCTTCATGGTGATTGCTCCTATGGCTCATGCACCAAATAATACCTTATTGATTTGTCACAGTGATAAACTGGGTTTTCTGGCCATTGCTTCTAGGAATGATTTGAAAAAGAAAGCCCTCTGTAGATGTGAAAAACTCTTATCAGGAAAGAACAACAGGTGCCACTTCCTCAGCCAACCATTATTGTCACGGATCCAGGACACCGCCCCCTCCCCCTTCTTGGTGACATTGGCCAGTGATGCTTTTAGAACAAGTATACTTCCTTATACCTACATCTTTCATGCACAGTGAGAATTATTTGCTTACTTATAGGTCTCCTTCAAATGAAGTTTATGAATCTCTGCTCCAAGCTAAACTAATATAAATCTATATCTATATCTATCTTGAAGACCAAATGTTCCCACTTATCTAGGTAAGCCTGGAAGACAATAAACATGATTCCTGGTTGGGGGTTAGATACAGAAAACTTTCCAAGTAGATTGGTCCATGATTCTAAGGCAGAGGCTAGCAAGGCCTCTATCTGGTCCATATCTTGTGTTTTGTAAGTATTGAAAACTCTATTGAAATGTAGTCATGCTTATTCGCTTATGTGATGTCTATATCTGATTTTTGCATATAGTGGTAAGGTTAAGTTGTACCCCTCTTCTGGGGTACTACTATGAAGGGCTCCCCAGCCATGCCTAGGAAAGCCAGCTGGCATCTATTCTAGAAAACAAAATGGCAGCCACAGGAGCTGGTGGGCAGGCTGGCAGGCTCCTCCCCGCTGCATTCTGGGAATGGAAGTGATGGTAAGGCTAGCAGAGCCCTCAGAGCTACTCAACCATCCACTAGGAATACAGACAGGGAGAGATAGCCTTGTTGAAGTCTTTGTAGGTCTACCCAATTCCTGCTATTGGGCTACACCGCTGAAGTTTTCAGATTCACTCCATTCCCCTCACCATTTTAAGGACAGTTTTATTGGCATATATAAGCCACAGATCACACATTTTCCCAATGGATTACACAATTTATTCCATTTTCTTTTAACTTCCTTGACACTTTGTTCCTCTCTGCTTCCTTAAACCACCAATGCATTAACCTACTATCTGTAAAGACTTCAGTGGAGGTCTAAGAGAAGAGTAAAAGTAAGACCTGGAGTCTTAGAATGGCCCATTCCAGGTAGCATCTTTTGGTTTCCAGTGGGATTTTTTTTCAGAAGCAAACATGCCATTGAGTTTGAGATGCCGAAGAAGATGTCAGTCAAACCCTGGCAACCTAGCTTTGATGGGGGTTGTGCCTATTAGTGTACTATACTATAGGCCCTGATGCACAGGCCTTTCCCTGTCACCAGTTGCAAGTATCTCAGGAAGCTGTGACCCCCTGGACCAGGCTCTCTGGAACATGATCATCCACAGAACATGGAACTGCAAGTCCTTCCTGGAAGGGAGAGCTAAGAGCCTACCTCCAAGTCCACCTTTACAGTTCCCCTTACCCTGAATCTCTTGTATTCCTTCACACATCTAGAGGTTGATGTTTCCTATACTAGCGGGATGGGGAGGGAGGGGCCAGTATGTCCACAGAGAGGCCTCAAACAATGGGAACACAAAGCACACCCTTAAAGGGCCACTGTGTTCTAAAATTTGCAACCTAAACATTTTAATTTCAAGCTGGGTACTAGTGGCTCACACCTGTAATCCTAGCTACACAGGAGGCAAATAAAATCAAACCCATTGTAGACCATACTAGAAACCTCACGGGCCCACTAGACCTGTTCCTTTGTTTTACAGACACCAGCGCAGAGATTCAGAGCATGTAAAATCACTTGCTAAGGTCACAGATGGGGCACACTGGCATGACCCCAATTCCGAGTCTCCCTTGTGGCATTTACGATGGGTCCCGCACGAGGGTGGAAGAGAGTTCTCACGTTGCTGTTCTAGTGATTGTGGAGACGCAGATCTGGGCACAGATGGAAGCTTCCAGGTGGGGAGCTTCTGGGAATTTCCTTGGGCAACTCCCTGTGGGTGAGTCAGCCTGGGGTCAGTTGACCAGGGGCTCTCCCAGGGAAGTCATTTTGGAAGTGAGATCTAAGAACCACACCTCCAAGTGCACCTTTTATAGGGTCCTGTTACCCTGAATCTCTGGTTTTTCTTTACATACCAGAGGTAAACCTCAGAGGCCTTGTATGACTTGAAGAGAAAGCCATACTTCTTTGCCAACTGTCATTTCAGACAACGATTGTTTTTTGTCTTGTTGGTTGTTTGGCACTATGGAAAACAAGACAGTAAGAAAAACAAAAGAGCAGAAAGGTGAACTCAGCAATCCAACAGGGTTTTTTTGGGCTGAAACCTGGGAAGGGCAACCAAGTCTCCTTTAGTTGGGCTGGAGAAGAAATGGCACACCTCCCTAACCAGTAGGGTCTCTTTTTATTAGGCAGAAAAAGTGAAGTCAGGTAGGGCAGATAGAAGTGGGATGAGAGGGAGGAGGGAGGGAGAGCAATCTTATCTTGGGTGAGGGGTTCAAGGTTTCAACAGCACCTGTGTCCACCAGGGGCATCGGTGCCAGACATGGCCTTGTTCTCAGCTCTCTTCCAAGACTGCTGGGTGCTTTGTTTAGGGGGAAAGGGAGGGGAGATGATTCAGCAACAAAGACAGTTCTAAGATATGGGAAGGTGGGAAGGTAACTGCTTTCAATTTAAGTTGTTTCCCATCAGCTTTCCCTACACTTATCTTTGTGGCTTCTCTTAGCCTCAGTTTTCCCACATGTAAAACAGAGAGGAGATTTTCCCCCCCCCCTTGCTCTTCCCAAAAGGCCTGTGGAGGCACAGCATAGCCAGTTAGATCATTTGGTATAAGACAAACGAAATACTTTTTCAGGAAAGGTTTCTTCCGGATACAGTGTTCTTACCTGCCTGTTGAGCATTATAAGAGCCAGGCATGGTTGCACACATAGCCGTGATCCCAGTACTCAGGAGGTTGAGGCAGAAAAGTCTTGATTTTGAGGCCCAAATAAAACAACAACAGCAGCAAGAACCCAAAGACTGTAATAAGAGGAACAACACAGACTGTGGGAAGAGAAGGACAGCATTAAAAATATTTTTGGGTTCTAAAAAATGGAGCTGGCCTCATGCCTGTACTCCTAGCTACTCAGAAGGCTGAGATCTGAGGATCATAGTTCCAAGCCAACGCAGGCAGGAAAGACTGTAAGATTCTTGTCTCCATTCAACCAGTGGAGCTGTGATAGAGCTTGAGTGAAAAAGCTAAAGGACAACACCCAGACCCTGAGTTCAAGCCCCGGACAAGCGTGTGTGCACGCGCACACACACCCACACCTACACCCACACCCATGAAAACAGAAAGAAGAGAAGGAAGAGGAGGAGAGATGAAGAAGAAGAGGAGGAGGAGGAAATGTAGAGAGGTCAGCATCAGGCAAGTAGCCCATGGAGCCCCTTGTCACTTCTCCTGAATGTCTCTGGGCTGCAACAGCCAGCAGAAGATGTGACATTTGGAGACGTGGCACTTGGAGCCGGCTCAGCTGCAAAAGACCACAACCAAACCAGTGAATGCTTTTTCCAGATGTTGCAAACAGCCCTGCCCTGCCTTCTGGAGAGTGCCAGGGGAGCCCACAGCCAGAGCCGCACTGCAGCTTCCAAGGATGTGCTGCTGTTGGGGCCCCTCAGAAGACTGATGCCCCCTTTCCCAAGAGGCAGCTAGAACCCTTCCAGGATGATAGCCCCAGAGGAGCCAGGCTTTGGCCCTTTTGTACCAGGGCCTGGATCTGAGCATGGCCCCAGAATGTTGGCAGGAGGCTGTGTTTCAATTGGCGTTCTCTGCTGTGGTGGAGGAAGCTGACCAGGCTGGACATCCTGTGATGGTCTAGGAGGGCTGGGAGTGTGCCCTACAGAGAAGTCCGAAAGCCCAGCACCCACGTAGTCATGCCCGTCATTCAGCGAGAAGTTGTTGGCCATGGATGTGACTTTAAAAATGCACAGAAGAGGGCTGGGAAGGTGGCTCAGTGGTAGAGTGCTTGCCTTGCATGCCTGAGGCCCTGGGTTTGATTCCTCAGCCCCACATAAGCAAAAAGAAAAAAGCCGGAAGTGGCGCTGTGGCTTAAGTGGTAGAGCGTTAGCCTTGAGCTGAAGAGCTGAGGGACAGTACCCAGGCCCAGAGTTCAGGCCCCATGACCGGACCCCCCCCAAAAAAAAAATGCACCGAAGAAGCAGGATTTCAACAGAGGGAATCCTGCATCGTCTTTAGCTTTGTGAAAGTGGTCAGCACAAGCCAATCTTGGCAAGTTTTAGTTGGTTTAAATGACCTTCCTTATAAAGGGGTGGGGTGGGGGAGCTGACTACAGGGATGCCAGTGAAAGTTTGGAGTACTTCTTCTTATAGTTGGATGTGACAGAGAACAAGTACAGTAATTGGCATTTGTTTCTCTGAGCCTCAGGGTGGAGGAACAGGGGACGGTTGCAGCGAGATTGGGAGCTATCCAGAGTCCTCTCCAGGCCACTAAATAGCACATGGCTGTAGGCAATCCATGGCTCCCCTGCCTAGCAGATTCTAAGGTGCCTTTTAGTCCCAAAATTCTAAATGAGGGTGTTTCAAGTGCAAGTGAAGATTATATTTTTTAATGAGCAGAGGGTTACTGATAATCTCCAGCTAAGGAAAAGAATTTCATGAGTCCACGGATATTTGATTCTCCTTAAAGTTGTGATCTAAATAATAGATGCAGTTCAGAGACAGTTTTAGTTGGAGCTGGGTAGGTAGGAAAGACAGAAGCCCATTCAAACAAGTGCAAGAAAAGGAAATTTATTGAATTCCATAAAACCTGAGGTCAGGGAGGGTCTGGTGGGGGCTGGATCTTGGAACTGAGAGCCATGAGGAATGGAAATGTCTCCCTGCTCATTCCTGGGCATTCTCTCTCCTACGAGCTCCAGCTTACTGGAGCTATTGATCACTCAGAAATGTCATATGGCTTTAGTTTGCAATGGTGTTTATTTCTTCCTCCCTCAACGTTTCTGTCCAAGTTTTGATACAACTTAACATTCTACCCTTGGTCTTCTTTGCTTTTGTAGGACATCTGTTAAGGACATAGTATCTTCCAGACATCAAGAATTTAACAGACAGCCCGGCACTGGTGGCTCACACCTGTAATCCTAGCTACTCAGGAGGCTGAAATCTGAAGATTATGGTTCCAAACCAGCCCAGGCAATTAACCAGCAAAACGTGGGAAGCATAGGTGTGACCCAAATGGTGGAGCACTAGCTTGGATTGAAAAAGCCAAAGGAGAGCCCAAGGCACTGAGTTCAAGCCCCAATATCAGCCCACATATACAAAAGAAAGAGTCAAAACACAGCCTCTCCCACCATAGAAGAAAACAAATGGCTATAATTTTCCATCAGAAGCTATAGTAGAAGCCAATTCCAGTGGCTCATGCCTATAATCTTGGCTACTCAGGAGACTGTGATCTGAGAAACACAGCTCAAAGCCAGCCCAGGCAGACAGATACAAGAGACTCTTATCTCAAATTAATCAGTAAAAATCTGGGAGTAGATCCACTCATGTGGAAGAGCACTAACTGTGAGTGAATAAGCTGAGAGTGCAAGTAAGTTGTGAGTTCAAACCCCAGTACTGGCACACACAAACTGGGAAGGAGAGGAAAAGGATGGCACACCATGTTAATGCCATGTCCTGAAGACTCTCTAAATTCATTCCTAGATCCAATTCTTTCTTGACCTGAATTCGTCACTGCTTATTGAATACCTCCACCACTGCCTTCTATCGTGCCCTCAGGTTTAAGCATTTACACAACAGAAGTAATTCTAATCACAGCCTACTGCTTACAAACAGTAGGTAGGTACAGCTACTGACATTGGCCCATCTTTTCAGTCTCCAACACTAGACATTTGGGAGTCCATTGGCTATTCTTTCTCTGATCAGATAAACAAATTGTAGGTCTGCTGCACCTAGGCCTACCATCTCTTTCCACTACCATCACATTTTGTTCGTTGTCTCTTCTTGCTGTAGTGATGGTCTCAGTTACCTTCTTGACTGGATCCCCTTCTCCCCGCGCCCTCATCAGTTTATCAGCCATAGGGCATCCATGTTGAAGTTTTACTTGTTGGGTCAAAAGAAGAAAACTTAAAAAAGTTATTATTCTCTCTGCTTTACCTGGTGTTACCAGTGTATACAGAGTTCTTCCACCAACAACCAATCCATTCTCCAGTGGACACTGGCTGGGTGTCCCATAGCTCAATCCCTATCTGGCAATGTCTTATCTGGAGATGGTATCAGATCCTGCAGATTAAGGGCTCGGTCCCACAAGTCCGTCCCCACCTCCATTCAGGCATCCAGTGCAAACTCCAGGTTGTACTCTGTGCTTCTGATTGGCTGGCTAGAAACCCCATACCTTGAGTTCCCTTAATTTGCTAGGACTCAGGTAAACAGCTCACTGGCAATTGCAAAGGATGCAGAGGAACACCTGATGGAAGAGATGCATAGATCAAGAGATCTGGGCAGGGCATAGGCTTCAAGTCACCCACCCTCCTAGAATTTCAGCAATCTGATGCCCCTTTCAACCTTGTCTCTTTGGGGATTTACAGAGGTTTCATCAATAAAAGCACTGGCTATTGGTCGTCAGTTCCACCTTTAGCCCGAATCTCTACACTGGAGGTTGGGAGAAGGGACTGCAATTTCTAAGCTCTGATCATGTGGTTGGTTTCCTAGGTAATAGCCCCCATCCTGGGGCTTTGCAGGAACCCACCGAGAGTTGCTTCATTTGAACAAAGATGTTCCTACCACCAATCAAGCAATTTCAGAGCTTTGTGTCACATACTATTACTACTTAAGAGATTACAAAGTTCTTAGGAACTCTGTGTCAAAGAATGAACATCAGAATAAACAATATGCAACAGCATTCCTGTGTTGTACAAGAGGCTTAGAGTTTGTGTGCCAGGAGCTAGAGACTCTCCATGCCAGGAAACTAAACCTACTCATAAGCCCTCATGATCTCTCACTCCCAAAGCCTCTATCTTTACCACCTTCACTTTGCAGGTTAGGGTTTCAACATAAGAAAAGTTGTGTGTCAGCATGCAGCATGGAGGGGTAAATAAGCTTTTAGGTTGTTGCAACCTAGCTCCCGTTCAAGTTTTTAAAACCTCACATCTTAGCATGTTGCTGTCTATTTGAGCTTTCTCCCATAAAAAGCAAAATACTACCATGTTAAAGTTTCCATGTAGATACACAGTCATTTTGACCTCATTTTCTCAAAATCTATTTTCCAGTGTCTGCCACCTCTCAGGGTTCTGTTAGTTTATCAGTGTGACTCTGCACTTTCTATTGGTTCCTTTGCTATGTTGCTTTCTTCTGTGCCAATGTCATGCCTCAATCAATATGGTTTTCAGGTTTTTGTTTTGTTTTATGAAAAATTAGCATCTGATAAAGCAAGCCCCCTGCTATTATTTGACATTTTGTTTTTTAATTGCCTTGAATATTCTACTCTTTTTCTTCTCTCGCTCTGTAGCATAAAAATTTTGGAGCGTTATGCTAAATAAGCACAAAAAATTGGAAGGCTGAACATATGTGACAGGACTGTGACATTTTAAAATATCAACCAGGTTATAAACACTGACTTGCACAATTGTCCCTGGGCCTCATTAGCCACCAAATACTTCCTACTTATTTGGTACTTAATGATTTTTTTTACACCTGACAGAATAAGAGGCAATGTTATTGCTATCATTTAATTATTTTAATTTTTTGTGTTAAAAGTTTATGGCCTAAAAATGATCAAAGCCTCTAATAGTGTTTGAAAAGCCCAAGACGTTTTTTATTTTTTGAATTATTTTTATTATTTTTAAGTAGTTGTTTAGAAGAGTTGCCATTCATCAAAGCAGTTTATGAACACATTGATCAATGTTACCCCTTTCAACATTTTTACTCACCCCTCCTAACACACTCCTTCTCTGACTTACCTCAAGTTTAGATTATGTATTGCCATTTAATGAAGTGGTTTATATGTACAATGTACAATGCATCTGAATCTGGCTCATCATTTCAACATCTTCACGCCTCTTTGACCCATCCTTCCCTTATATTTCTCAATTATGTGGTATATACAATGAAGTCCAAGACTTTTTGATCTTTGTAAGATTATAAGGATTATTTTCCTATTGTAGCCTTTAAAATATTAATATTTCATTATTGTATTGGGGAGTTGGAAGGTCCTTTAAATCTGTAAATTCAAATCTTCGATTATGAGAGGTGAGAGGTTCTCCCTTCTCACCTTCCTTCCTTCCTTCTTTCTCTTCTTCCTCTCCTTCTCCTCCTCCTCCTCCATCTTCCTTCTTTTTCCCTTTCTCCTTTCCATCATTTTCTCCTTATAATTTTCTGCTGCTCCTATTGTTAATATATTGTGTCTTACACTCATCCTCTATTTCCCCACTTTCTATCCCTTTCTTGTACCTCTTCCCTCAGCTTTGTTTTCTACACCTCTGCTGTTTTTCGTTTCTACTAAAATGTTTTTCATTCTTATGGTACCTGCTCTGAATATTCCTTTGCATAGTAACTTCTCTTTCCTCTATCTCATCCCTTACATATCTGAGGATATTTATTATAGCATTTTATGAGCTTTTCCCTCTCTTCCTTCTCTTTTATTTTGAAAGTGTTTTTTGTTTAATGTGATGATTTTGTTGTTTTTTTGAAGGGGAAATCTTGACTTTTGAACTCAAGGACTTACACAGTAAGACACAGTATTGAGTATTCACAGATGTATCTTCATTAATTCAGATGCTACTGGACTCTCTATAGGCTCCACTTGGGAACAGGTAACAATTCCAACTTCCAGGAATCTGTCCTCTTCTTGGTAGGAAGGCCTGGGCTCAGATAGTAATGATTCAAAGTGGAGTTGGAACCCTGTGATCTAGAAAGAGCTAATCAGTGCTACCGGGCCAGGGATGAGCAGATCAGCAGCATTCAACTGCTGCAAAGCCAGACTGGATCACCCATGTTGGTGGGAGATAAAGAAGGCCCTGGAGCATGGGAGCTGAAAAAGATCAAGGTCGTGGTCCACTAAGAGCAGGCAGGTAGGGTCCCAGAGGGAGGAGTGGACATGCCAGATGACACAGTACCAGAGGAGGGTGGAGGTGGTATGGGGTGCTATGTGGATGGAGAGCATGATGACATGGAGAAAGTGACAGCAATGAAGCACTCTCCTATTGCATGGCTTCGCCCAGGGCCAGCCACAGCCTGACAGCCATCTGGAATGACTAGTGATTCCACTCACATGGACTTGTCTCCTGGCCCTTCCCTTCCTTCTTCTGCCTTCCATCCGCCCATGGGTGTGTACATGATGTCATGTTGCAATTTACAAAACAAGTACATTCCCCCAGCCTCGCCACAGGCAGCTCTGGGATTTCATGGGTGACCTTTTTGCATGCTCTTTGCATCCTATATAGTGCTGAAAGATGGACGGCAAGAGTCTTGGGATAGAAACCCATAAGGGTTATGGATTTCCTTTTCTTTCCCTTCCAACCTCAAGTCATCTCTGCAAGTACTTTATCCATTGTGTGCTCAAGGTACCATCCAGGTGCTAGAAGGAACTGATGAGGAGGAAGGAATTGGGTTAAGGATCCCAACATTATGTATGTTATATGTGAGGGGTTTGGGTTGACAGATGTAGAAAGGCATCTTTTCTATCAAAGTTAATCAAGAGATGAGGCACAGAAACTCTCTGTGCTACATGTTTCCATAGAAAAAGCCATCATGAGGATGGGTGGGAAACAGGAATGTGGACTGTTCTGCAGGATGAGTGGATGGTGATGGAAAAGATTTTAAGGGAGAAGGTATGGAAATAGTGGAGGTTCAGGTGGAGGCTAGGAGGACAAGAGGAAAGGAAGTAAAGACCAGTTGCTTACTTTCTATTTCTCCTGCACCTCTGTTGCTTTCTGTCTTTGCATGGACCTCAGACCCAGACAAGACTCGCACATTTACCTCCAACACTGTGAACAGGATGAACAAAGTTCTCCATTTTCCAGGTGTAGAATGGGAGCACAAAGAGTTTCTGTGTCTAGCCCAAGGTCACACAGAGAATCATGGGGCCACTGGGATCTACAGAAATTCAGATTAATCTGTCCAACCACTACCTTCTGAATGCCTGCCTCCATTTTGCAGATGCCCTGAGACACACAGATGCTGAGTTAAAAATATGTCACAATCCAGCATTTTGAGTGGCAGTGAATGACTTAAGGAGGCAGGACCCTGATTTATTCAGGAGAGCTGATGTCCAGAGTATGTGACAGCAAGAAGGCTTTTCCAGGGGCTGGATCACTTCTTGTGAAACCACAGGTGATTTACTTGAAACAAACATGGAAATTCAGACTGCAGATTCAGCTCAGTTACGGCTGATAATCAATCTTATGAAACATTCCATTATTGTTAATAAGCATGTCTCGAAGCCTAAGACACTTTGTGTATGTGAAATATTGAACACTGTTGGAACTGCTGTCACTATTAAGGTAGAGTGGAGCAGGCAGGCTTCTGGCTGGCTTCTAGGTCCAGTCTACAGCTGCACTTTGATCCTTAATCATCATCACCATTACTAGCACCCCTGAAACATTTCTGTTTTTTTTTTTTTTTCTGAAATTGGTAATGGCCACCAATTGAGATATTCAGCCCAGAGTGAGCTCTGGTCTCACACTGGAAGCAAGCTTATTACTCCTTTGTATCTATCTTTCTTTGTTGCATTGACATCAATGTTTCATGACCCATTTCTCCCTCAAGGCAACTACTCCAGGGACATCAGTAGAGAAGCAAGAGCCTGGATGGGACTTAGCCCTTTGGAGTCTCCAGTACTGTTCTCCCATTCACTGTGATGAGCCATGGGCAAGTTGCTATTCCCTTCTGCTAAAACAAACAAAAAAAACCCCAAAAAACAGCCGGGCGCTGGTGGCTCACGCCTGTAATCCTAGCTACTCAGAAGGCTGAGATCTGAGGATCAGAAGGCTGAGATCCGAGGATCACGGTTCAAAACCAGCCTGGGCAGGAAAGTCCATGAGACTGTTATCTCCAATAAACCACTAGAAAACCAGAAGTAGTGCTGTGACTCAAGCAGTAGAGTGCTCACTTTGAGCTGAAGAGCTTAGGGACAGTGCCCAAGCCCAGAGTTCAAACCCCTCAAGCGACCAAAAAACAAACAAAAAAACCCCCCAAAACAAAAAAAAAAAAAACGAGTCAGTCATACAGCATAAAATGTTTTCCTTCTAACTTATACATATGTATCTACTTTAAGGTTGGATGTCCAGAGTGCTAAGTTTTTAAATTTCTAACAAATCTACTTTTATGGATTCCATGCAAATAAGAGGTTACTGTAGCCTTAACAGCCCATGAAACTGTTTACAGCGTTTGATTAAGTGCAGAGGTAAGAGCTTAGAGGGCCTGGGCAGTGTCTGTTACTTTGTTTCTGTATCACTGGTGATGCTTGACTAAGATATATATTAGATTGTTGGTAATTTTTAACTAAGTAATCTTTTTGTTATGTTGGGGATTAAATCCAAAGCCTCACACATGCTAAGTGAGCACTAGCCACTGAGCTGCGCCACCATGGTGGCTGGTGATTGTTGGTAGGTAATAGAAGGGTTGTTTGTGCATAGGGAAAGATTTGAAGTCCCATGAGGCCCAGTGGGTGGCTGTACTCATTCTGCCTACATGTGTGGCTGGTTTTGTCCAAAAGCTTACATAAACTAGATACCAGAACATCAAGGAATAGGGTTTGCGCTGTGTTTTCCTCTAAAATGATCTTCATAATTGGTTTTTATTAAGTATTTCACTCTAAAAATCAGCACTGAACAAGTGAATAAATATGTTAATGGAGAGAGGTGACAGCAATTTTTCAATGATTAGGGCCTCAGCATCCTTGTGTTGAAGTTCTTTAAGTGGTATGGCATATCCCAACTTAACAGTCCATAATTCAATTAAAATTTATAAATTCAATTAACATGATCACTACTTGATAAGAGGAAATCAGACACAGTTCTATATTATACCAAACAGATATTAAATCCAAACAAATGGTAATTTTAAAAATAGAAGAACAAATGACAACTGGAAGTCATCAGATGACAATGTCCATTCATGTAACCAGAAATTAATGTCAATGGTACCAACAAAGGCCAATGTGCTAGGCATAGTGGGGGATAAGGTAGAATCTACGTCTCTAACACACAGATAAAGCTATAGGAAGACTTGCCTGCCAAATATGGTGGCATATGCCTGTAATCCCAGCACCTATGAGGGTGAGGCAGGAAGGAAGTTTGAGAGTTCAAGGCCAGATTGAGTTACATAGTGAAACACTGTCTTAAAAAAACAAACAAACAACCAAAAAACAAAAAAATAAACATTGTCAAAGAGGCCATCAAGGTAAGGTTACAGAAAAGACCATGAGTAACCAGAGGGGGAGTAGTCTCTGTATTCAAAGGGCTCAGCCGGAATCTGCTGGAGTAAGGATTACCATCGCATACTTGTCACTTATGGCCAGACTGCATCCGCTTCTTGATCTATGGAAAGGATTTATGGTGTCTTTTAACCAATAAGTCATTCAACAAAGTATTTCTTACACACTACTAAGTGCCAAGCTCTGTTCCTCTTACAATGAGGAACACATGGGGTTCTGACCCTGAATTACTCAAAGATGACTGGGAGTCAGTCAGTGGAGTCTTGGGTGATAGATCTAGCTGTGTGGTAGTGGCTAGGACACTCTTTGTTGGTCTTTCTTCACTGGGGATGGAAGCCTGCCTGCTGTGCTCACTGTGGCCTCTGCATTGTCTCAAGGTGGCTGCCAGGAAATTGCTATCAAACAGGTCTGGCTCAAAAGACAGAACTTACATACTTTTTAGGAAATGGCATAGAGAAGCAGATGGTTAGTAAGTTTTATTGATGTTGTTCTTTTGCTTTTTTTTTAAACCCAAGTAAAGAGTCATAGCACAGCTGACCAACCAAGGGACCCCCAAAGGATGAGTAGATTTTGGAAGATCAGAAGCTTTCTGGTCGCTTTCACTACCTAAACCATTGTTGGTTAATTAGAAGCTTGGAAAGAAGGTCATGGTCCCTGGGAAATACAGCTTCCTTCTTAATAATGGCAGACTCTATTTAGAGTCCTTCAGCTCTGGGTCCCAATGGGAGTAATAAACTCCTGGGAGGGCAGGGCCTCTAGGTGGACAACATAGCTGAGCCCAGCATAATAGAGGAAGTCCAAGGAATTGGCCTTCTGTTGGGTTTTCTTTGGCAGGAGAAGGCCCAGCTCTTCATGTAGCTAATGCCAAGCAGGCCAGGCCCCATGAGCTCATGGTACTCCCTGGATCCTGGTGCTGGAGACAGAAGTGGGGAGAGTGAGGGGTTGGGGAAACTCTAATGGCTTCAGGTTTGCATCAGGCAGGGCATTGGGCCAAAGGAGACAGGAAATATTCTGAGCTTTCAGACATTGTGTCATATGATTGTTTATTTGGGAGGAGAAAACCACCCAGGAAACGCTGGTACTCATCATCACCTCCAGAGAGAAAGCAGCAAGTGCACGTGCCTTCGTCCTACCACCTCTACACCTCAGTACCATAAGTAGGTGATCTCACTGTGTATAGAACCCAGTCACTTACATGTCTTCCAGTGCTGCAGGACGGATCCAGCTCTCCTGCCACTCTTGAGCAATTGTAGACTGCTTGGAACATTGGTTTCAAGCATCATCCTGAGAAAACAGATGAAGAAGAGCTGTGAAGAACAGACCAGAGCAATCGCATCCAGACTATGAATGATTTGTGTCTTCCTAACAGCTACTCAGCTGAGGTCACCCGAGTTCCTCTCTTTCCATTCTGTATGCAAGTTTTGGGTAGCGAGGATTGCAGGTGCAAGCCACTGTTCCCAGGCGAGAATTTATTTTTTTTTAAACCAGATCTACTACCTATTATTAGAAGTTTACAGTGTAGCTATTTTTGTATATTTCTGTATATTTTGTACAATATTAAAAACACCAAAATAATGGCAATGATGGTAAAGTGGTAAATATTTGCAACACATGTGACAAAGGGCTCATATCTTCACCATGTGAGGAAGTCATAAAATAAGAAGGGAGAGGAACAACGAATTCAAAACTGGGCAAAGATCACAAGCAGTTACAAAAAAAAAGAGAGAAATATCAACGACCAAGGAGCTTATGAAAAATGTCAGCCTCATTAATAATTTTTAAACATGGACTAAAACAAGAAGTTCAGAAATAATGTATCCAATGCTTGGTTGTCACTTCATTCCCTTCCATAGTTCTAGGTCATTGGCTAGGCCGTCTTTTATGAGTGGCAGTGGCTATTTCCTCTGATGTTTTTTGAGATCCCAGGTCCATAATGTCTGTAGGTCTTTCTCATTAATGCTACCCATTGGCATGTTGATACAATGCTTTTTAAGGATTGTCTTGTACTATGCTGGACCAAAAAATGTTCATTTCTCCTCACTCCATCCCTGTTCTTTGCTCATAGGAGTTTGTACAGACTAAAGTCTGTGAGAAGTCATTGGTTTCCTGGGCTTTACTAACAATAACCACAGGTTTTTGGTCAGTCGTGAGGCTTGAACTTTCGGTCTGTGCGCTGTCTCTGGGCTCTTCAGCTCAAGGCTAGTACTCTACCACTTGAGCCACAGCACCACTTTCTGTTTTCTGGTGGTCTATTGGAGATAAGAATCTCATGGACTCTCCTGCCCAGACTGGCTTTGAACCATGATCCTCAGATCTCAGCCTCCTGAGTAGCTAGAATGACAGGTGTGAGCCGCTGGTGCCTGGCTGAACAGAAGTTTTAAAGGAAGGTTATCAACAGTGCTGCTGCCTTTGGGCAGTTCCATCAGTTCTGCGATTCTCTCCTGGTTTCTGGTGTTGCTCGTCATCCCTAGTGTCTCATCACTTCTATCTCTGCCTTCTCCTGTAGTTTTCCAAATTTCCATTGCTTTCCCTTCCTCCCTCCCTCCCTTCCTTGGTACTGAGGTTTGAATTCAAGGCCTCACATTTGCTAGGCAGTCCTATTAACTGAGCTACACCCCGGTCCTTTGTGTTCTTCTTGTTTTTCAGGTATAGTCTTGAAGTTTTGTCCTGATGGGCCCAGATAGTAATCCTCCTACCTATGGCCTCCCATGTAGTAGGAATTCCAGGTGAGAGCTACCATGCCCATGATGCAGTCTCATGAAGTTTTGCCTGAGTTAGTCTCAAATTACAATCCTCTCAGTCTCCAACTCCCAAGTAAGCTAGGGTTTACAGGTGTGAGAATTTAGGATTTAGGGCTCACCCTAATCCAAAATGAGTTTATCCTGACACCTGTGAAGACAAATTATTTGTAAATAAGGTAACACTTACAAATTCCAGGAATATATGAATTGGGGAGGGATAATTACTAATATAGAACACAAGGATGGATCAACACTAAGCAAAATTATAGTACAGAATATAGTAATCATGATTATGAAAAAAGACTTGGTTGGAATATGTGCTGGTTTACATTTACAAAATGAAATTACAAACGTTCAATTTAATGTGACTGGAAACAGGATGATTGCTCACAGTTTCCTAAATATGCTGGAAAAAACTTGCATTTGAGGTCCTCTTCAACAATCACAGCAACCACTTTTGAGAGTCCTTGGCAGCCAGGACTCAGGGTTGGATGATATAGTATCAAATGGTATTTGGGTATTGTAGGCAAGAAGGGATCTAATATTTCAATACTTGTAGATTCAATGCCCTGGCATTAACAACAATGACTTTTTTCCTGTTTCTCAAGGAGGACATATGAAATTAACAAAGATGATAGATTTGACATTAGTGAGAGAGAAAGAAAATGAAAAAAATAATTTCTGGACTTGAGCAAAAAGAGATTATGTCTGGGTACTCTGAAGAATCTTTATCATCAACGGATGGTGTTGACATAAATAAATATGGAAATACCTCTGCCTCTGATTCTAAATCTTCATCACTAAATTCTATACTTCACATTAAAATGTGCTATACTTGTGGTATGTTTTAAAATCATATTGCTTATATAGACAGGCACTCTGCAATGAGTATTAGTCTGGCTCCCAGAACTTCTGAATAAAAGTCAGTATCTTTTTCTGCAGCTTCTGAGCAAGGTGAGAGCTTTTCATTGCAGGTATATCATATCTTCCTAATTGTATAGCTCTGACTTGCCACATGGGTGCTTCTCCTGCCACAGGCTTATTGGGGAGGGTGGGACAACAAGATGGTAAATTGAGGAACAGAGTTAATTGTATGATTGTTTCTAAAATTTGGAAGCAATTTACAAGTTGTATCTGCTCCTCATAGATTTAGATTTAATCCTTTGTGAGAACTGTTCTTAGAAAGGAGTGTGGTGTAGGGTACATGTGTGCACAAGTAGTTCACCAATACCCTACTAAGTAGTAAGACAAATACATAGTCTCACCTGCAATTCAGAATGGTGCGTTGAAGGGCTGAGCTTACCTGCAGACCTTACCTGCCCGCCTAGCTTAGTGTTCAGTTCTAGGGATGCTGATGGTCATCATTGAACAACCTCTTTGAGACCAATTAGCTACTTCAGGATGTTATTTTAGGTGGTTGGATGGACTGAAGCTGTGGGAAATGTATGACGGCAGGGGAAGAGATTCTTGGGAAAGTCCTTCCTTGACATTAGGTGTTGGTTCTCCTGTGAAAAGTTATATCAAAGGGTAGACAAACAACATGAGTCAAGACTAATTCCTGAAAGCCAGGAAAGAAGCAGAGGTGCATCATCAAGAGACCCACTATGAAAGACCCAAACCCTAATCAGTCTTCCTTAGACTACGAAGGACATCAAATCTCATGCATGGCTTCACATTGTCCAGTCTTACATTCTAATTACCTGAGCTATTCCAGCCCTTTATTACATGTCTGGTTTTTATAGGTCTTGGTATGGCAGAAGAGCAAGAATGTACAGTGGTCTGCCCATACCAGCTTCTTCATGGGGCTTCAGAGGATGCAGCATCTTCTCTAGACAGTCTGTAACCAGTATCTGGGGTGAGGGTTTGAGGGGAGTGATGGATCATGGGAGTAGCCTGAGTTATAATGATGGGAAAATGGAATGTCTGGATCCACAGGCTTTTCTAGGGGAAATTATCCCCTGGGAGACAGAAAACTTATACTTGAATCACACATGTCCATTGAAAACTTAACAGTTAATACTGATTATAACCAGGGGATGTTCACATGTGGTCTTCATTTTTTAAAATATTTTCTTTGGCCCTTTCAAAGAAAAATTCTTCTGATACTAAAGTGCTAAGTAAAATTTTGTTCAAGACCCTGGTGGATATTACAATGGGGAGAAGGATGGATTGTGGCCTGAACAAGTGGGGGAATTACAGCCAAGGAGCCAAATGAGGGGGGAGTTGGTTAAGAGGATGGAAAATTACTAAGAGACGCTCAGGGGTAGGTGGCTTCTTGCTAAACTGACCTAACCAGATTCTTGCTAAAGAGAGACCAGAGTAATCAGGTATGGAGGGTGAGGATGAGGAATTTGATAAGATATTGAGGTGATAGATATCAAGGGTAGGAGGGATTCTCACTAAATAGACTTGGATTTTTGATAATGTTTGTTTACTAAAGGAAAATCTTCATGAAGTAGGACAGCTGAGTGCAATATAAAATCTCAAGTTAGATCTCAACCAGAATTTATTTATTTATTTTTTCCCCCATTAGTGAGGCAATAGGTGAAATCTGCTTAGGTTAGATAATTGTGTTTTTGTATGATGGTTCTGTTCTGATTTTGATTAGTTACAGATGTCTTTGCTCTTTGAAACAGTAAAGGAACATCACATCTGTGGCTTACTCTCAAAGATATAGCAAGAAATAGTATGTACGTATAAGGAGGAGTGGGATAAAGAAAATGTGGGAAATGTTAGCATTTGAAAAATGTGAGTGAAGGTATATGGGAATTCTTTATATCACTCTTGTAAATCTGAAATTGTTTCAAAATGAAAATTTAAAAATAAACAAGAAGCCAGATGCCAGTGGTTCCCACTTGTAATCCTAGCTACTCTGGAGGTTGAGACCTGAGAATCATGATTTGAAGCCAGCTCAGGAAAGTCTATGAGACTTTTTTCTCCAATTAACCACCAAAAAGCCATAAATGAAGCTGTGGCTCAAGTGGTAGAGTGCCAGCCTTGAATGAAAAAAGCTAAAGGATAGCACCTGGGCCCTGGGTTCAAGCCCCATTAGTGCCCTTCCACTCAAGAAATAAGCAAGAGGAGAAAAAAGAGCAGAGGGAGGGGGGAGGAAGGGAGAAAGATGGGGGTGAGGAGGGTTGGTTGCAACCTCAAAAGACAGAGTTAAAGTCCATCTTTTCTAGAAAATACCTCTCAATATAGTTTGTGCCTCACTCAGTAAGTAATGTGGACATTAGTTTCCTTGGTTTTTTTTGCTGTTTTCTAAAAGCTGCCTCTAGGGGCATCATTGCAGGGTAAGATGCTCTTGGACTTCCTTCCCAACTTACTAATTCAGGACCAAATGCTGCCTTTGCCAGCCCCCAGCTGCTGGACCTTGGCCATCGCCACTGCTTGTGATATCTCACTGCTTGTACACTCTCTTTTATACATGGTTGTAACAAAGCAATGCATTTATAATAAAGTAAATTCGACTAGTTTTTGCTTATTCAACTTTTAAAGTAGACCTATTAGGCGTTGAGCATGAGTTTGGCATTCAATTTAACAAGATGCATAAAGAGCCTAAGGTGGTGTGGGGAAATATATAATTGAGCAAAACCCATAAACAGGGTGTACAACTGCTTTCTTGAAAATACTCTCTAATGTCCAACATCACATATTATTTTCCTCTTGAATGCTCTTACCTTTATGGAAGGGTTTTCCCTCCCACAATTGTAAGGTTCAGTGACCTACCACTACAAGGCATCCAGTCTGAGCCAGAGAAGGGAGGGAAAACTTTTCAATTCAGAGTCATAGCTAACTTTTTGCCCATGTCCACTTTTCTCAAACAAGACACTTTCCCTGGGTTGTAGCTGCCCTCCCACCCAGAACTACATTCTTGGCATTCCAAGGCAGATCCTTCAGGTACTCCCTAAATGTACCCCAGTGTCTGGCATGGACACAGCCAGATTTACAGCTCTGAAGCTCCGCCATTCAGTTGGCTCAGCAATATTCCACATTGCTGAAGCCTTTAGTGAAAAAGCCAAGCATACAACCAAACTACCATGTTGGAGTGTAATGGCTTTCAGGGCTACTTAAAGCAAGGAATATAATTTTGTCACAGTGGAAACTCTAACAATTTGGAAAACTGACTTCTTGACTCTGAAAATATCTTAGTTTCCACAACAGACCAAACTTGAATGAGTGACATCTACTTAGCCAGAAGAGCCAGTTCCTCTCTGGCACATTATCTCCATGTAGCTGTACACAAACCCTGTGTGTCCAGGCCCTTCTTGCATGTGCCTTCCTGCCTCTTCGAAGCCCCTCTTCCCTAGTCTTTTCTACTCCTAACATGGAGCATTGCAATGCACATTTACTGTGCCATTGAATGAAAGAATTTAAAACACCCTCCAAAAGCCAGGTGCTGGTGGCTCATGCCTGTAATACTAGCTACTTAGAAGGCTGAGATGTGAGGATTACAGTTTGAAGCCAGCCCAGGCAAAAAGGTATTTGAGACTCTTATCTGAAATTAACCAACAAAAAACAAAGTGGAGGTGTGGCTTTAACCTTGAGAGAAAAAAGCGAAGCAGAGTGTGAGGCCATGTAATCATCACCTTACTGACGTGACTGTAACCCCTCTGTACAGCATCTTTATAAGAAAATAACTTAAAAAAAAAAAAAGAGTGTGAGGCCTTGAGTTCAAGCCTCAATACTGACACAAAACGCCTAAAGTACCAAGCAAAAGGCACACAGATGTATTTGTGTGAATTCGGTAAAGGATGTCATAGAGTATTTCAGCATTAAAGGACGTTACTACACAGTTGCGGCACTGATGCCCTTTTTTTGGTCAGCGTAAGGCTGGGCGATGAGGCATCCATTCACTATCTCACCTCTCCTCAACCAGCCCTGAAGGAGTTTGGAAGCAAGCAAGGGAGGAAGGAGGGAGGGATGAGTTAAAGCCAGGTCAAGGGCTCCCTAGTCTAAGGGTGGCCAAATGTCAGCCCCAGCGAGGACTAGCCTGTGACTTTTCACACGACCCTCCTAGGTCCTAGGTCCAGATGCCCTCCTCTCCTCTGCAATGGGCCTTCCCACATGTCCGTCACTACTTGGCACTATTTGGCAGACTCCCAGACCCTACATTATGCTCGGGGGCGTGGCAAAGTGATGGGGCGGAGCCACACTCTCTCTAGACCCACTCCTTAGCGGCGAAGTTTAGGGATGAGACCTGACAGTCCCAGGCGTGGTCCAGGCCGAGTTGCTGGCACGAGGGTTGCAAAGTAATGGGGCCCCCCAGCGCCCAGGGTGCAGGACCCCGCACCTAAGAGGTCTCTAGGGTGGGCTTTCTAGGAGGGGTATGGGCACCCTGGGATGCTGCAAGCAAGCGTAAGATTTTTAGTAGGCTGGGCGCGTTGTTGCGCTCGCAGGAATTCGGAAGGCATCTGGGAAACTTCTCGTCCCCAATTCCTTGCTCCCCACCCAGTTTCTCCCCACTTTTGGATGGGAAGCTGTACTTAGTAGTTTGCCTTCTCCCCGACCCCCACCCCCCACCCCCAATCCAACTCTTAAAAAATACCCGTGCACGGGACAAAGTAAGCCAAGCTCTGCTGCTTGGGCCCACCGGGCCGCGTAGGCTCCTAAAATATACCCTGCCGTTCGGAGCTTGCACTCCGAAGTGCGTGCGGGTCTGGCCGGCCGCAGAGGGCGTCTGGAGACCGGAGAAATCGCGGCCGCCGGGCCCCTCGCCTCGGCCGGGGCTGTCCCTTTAAATCCTGGAGGAGGCAAAGAGAAAAAAAGGAAAGAAAAAAGACGCGGAGCCCCGAGCGGCTGGTGGCTCTGCCCGCCCCCCCCCCCGCCCCCGCGCCGGGACCTGACTCCCGCCCGCGGCCTCCGCGGGTTCCCCGCAGCGCCACCCACCCGCCGCCGTTACGGTCAAAATAGAAATGAGCGGAGCCGGGCGGAGGCTGGGACGCAGCAAGTGCACGTGTGGCTGGGCGGGGAGGGGGCGCAGCGGAGCGGGCGGGCGCGAGCCACCGAGCGGCGACCGCACACATCCGGGCCCTTTAGCCCCGTGCGCCCCCCGAGCCAGCGGCGCGGGTGCCGGGCGCGGGGCGCGGGGCTGACAGCCGCGGCGCGGGAGGCGGGGCGCGAGGAGGGCGGAGGCGCAGCCCCGCGAGGGAGGAGCTGCCCGCGCGCCCGGCGCCGCCGCTCGGCTCCACACCCGCTGCCGGCGCAGCCCCGCCACGAGACTCTGACAGCCGCGCTGCCGGCGCTGCTCCGGAGCGCCCGGACCGACGGACGGCCGCAGCCGGGGAGGACGCGAGCAGCGCGGCCAGGCGTCAAGTGCGGGAGGCGCGCGCGGCCGGAGACGCGCAGAGGTGAGCAGCCCCGCGCTCCAGGCTTGGGGGCCGGCGGTCAGGGGGTCGCTTCCGCACCTCGGCTGCTGAGCCGACCGGGAGGTCGCGGGGCGCCGAAAGGGTGTCTTCGTATCAGCAGCGCCCCAAAGCGATCGCGAGGGACCGTTGCTAGGGAGGCGGGCGGTCCGCGCGCTCCGGGGCGCGGGTAGGGGCAGGAGGGCGCTCCGCTTGCTGGGCAGAAGGCGGGGGGCTGCGGTGGCTATTCAGGGGCTCCGTGCGGCAGCCATGCCACTGGAGGAGGCGGGAGAGGAGAGAAGGAGGAAGGGAGGGAGGGAGGAAGAGCCAGCCCAGGGCTAGCCAGCGAGCGGGCGCCGCGCCTCCTGGCTGGCACCGCGGCCCGGAGCGAAGGGGCGCGCCGGACTGGAAGGGAACTTCTGCGGGCGCGTGCGGTCCGGGGCTCGGCGGCGCATCCCGGCCGGGGCGGGGCGGGCCTCTTGAAGCCACAGGTGGTGACTGTCAAAAGTTTTGCCGCACTTTTGTCGGCTAGCCGCGGGAGCATCTTGGAGATGTGTGTGTGCGTGTGTGTGTGTGTGTGTGTGTGTGTGTACGCGCGCGCGTGTGTGTGAGAGAGATGTTTTCTGGGACTTGTGCACCCTCACCTCGTACATGATCACATCGTCTTTACCTTGAAGATTGGTTTAAAAAAAAAAAAAAGGAACTCGAACGGCTGAGATTCCGCGCCTCACAATGAAACCCGAGGGCTGCGTGGCGGTCCCGGGGCGAGATGGCGCTCAAATGGGATCTCAGATCATCGCTGTGGCCAAAGTGGGAAGTTGGGAGAAATGGGCGCACGCACACAATGCCTCCTTCCTTTGGAAAGTTAAGCGGAACCTGGTCCGATACCTGCCGCCCGCATCGGGCTGCCGGGGGTCTCTTCCTGGAGACGTGCATGGGAACGGCACGAACCGCGCGCGTCTTTGCTCATCCCTTGCTGGCTTGAAAGCGAATTGTCTCTGGGCCGCGGTGGCTGCTTTGTTATTCTGGCTGCTCTTGGTTTCTTACGGGGAAATGCCAGGCCCTGTTACCTTTGAAATCTGCGCAGCTGTGGTGGCTGGTACCCAAGTGGTAGTGGTGATCGCTCAGGATGGAGGAAGCTGGGGGCAGAGTCGTGCACTGTCTCTCCATGGAGCCCTGTGGTACCATCGCAAAGCCAGAGCTGGGGCTGCTGAGATAGAAAAAGGGTGGGGGTGAGAAGACCTCATAAAAGAGGGAGAAATGTTATCTCCAGCTTTGGTAGAGAGGTTCTGAGGTCTGTTCGCTTGGCCCCATTCCTCACTCACGGGGTTGAGGAATCCAGGGCAGCGAGGTAGAATCACCCTGGTAGGTCTGTCCTGGGCTGAAAGAAATCATTATTCCCAGAGCTGGTCTGATACCCTGTGTTGCAAGTAGGTACAAAACTGCGTGAGAGTTGGGAACACACTCAGTCCTTCAGTCTCTTTGGTCCTGCTCCCACACTCTGTTCTCTGGTCTCCACAAGTACAGGAGCATAAAGGATGCTTTTTGCTTTAAGGAAGGACACAGAATTTGAGGTGAGGGTGGAAGAAACTCTAGATATTAAGTGCGCTCATTTTACAGATGAGCAAAGCCAGGCCCAAGGAAGTGACCTGGTACAGTGTTCAGAGTCCAGTGAGACTAGAAATGACATCATTCTCCCAGGCCAGGGTGGATAGAGTTCTATGGGCAAGGCCTTATCAGAAATGCCAGTCCAGACCCCACACCTATTATGGGCTCATTATCTGGTACTTTCTAAATCCACACTTGCTAGCAAACATGACATAGTTCCTGTCTCTTGCTCTTGGCTTAGCAAAATCAGGAATGTCACTGCAGAGGCCAGTCTGACACTACCCTAACTTTTTCTGCTCTCTTTTCACCCCCAAATTCCTCAGACACTCTTGGTAAGATAATGTGGCTTGATTAGCCAGGATGAGTTTGCTGCTTGTCTCACTGAAGCACCCACTTCCCATAGGATGCCAGAACTGTTTTCCTGGTAATTAGGTTTTACAGATATTTTTGAAAGGAAGCCCAATTTTGGATCAATTACACTTGGACACAAATGCTGTGCTGTTGTGGATACCAAATGAGAGAGATGAGCAATTATCTGGGGGTGCTGGAATAAATGTTGTTATGAGTATTTGACACAGCTATTAAGCACCAATGAGTGGGTTTTCAGTAAATGTTTTTTTAAAACTCTATTTTATTGAGCAAACAAAGTGTCTTAATTAAAAAGAGATGCAAGTTGGCCACTTAGATTTTGGCCACTTTTTTCTTATCAGTGTGTATTCCAGGGGAGAGGGGGATAGAATAAGGTAATTTTTAAACCAAAACATTATACTCCCCAGCATAAATAAATACTCTAGGGTATGGTTTAACCTTTGGCTGAGATGTTATGTTCAGCCTGGCAGAACCTTCTTAAGTTAAAATGAGACTGGGTGTGGTGTGGGTCAGTTTGTATTAGTCAGAAATGACTTGTAAGAGGGAACATTTTGTAAATTTCATTGCTTTCATGGGCATTCAGTATGAAGAATTCAAGGCTAATGTAGAGCTAGCAAGTATAGTTCTTTTGCTTGGAGGGTCCTGTTGAAGAAACGGAGAGTTGGTATCCCAGTGATAATCATGTTGTGCTGTGATAATGTCTTTCATTTTCCTGACAACCTATTCTCACTAGCATCCCATAGACTAGATAGTTCAGTTACTTGTTTCTCTTACAGATGGAGAAACTGAGGCAGAATAATGGGAGGTGTGGTCCTCCTATGACTTCTTCCAGGACATTAGCAACATGCAACTTGTGCCTGTTGGGTGGATCAGGGTGTAAAAGAGATCCCAGAATGTTTCTGGAGCTCCATCCTTCCCAGCACTGAGTTACAGAGGAGTGTGGGACATAGTGGGTTGCAGTTAATACTTTCAGTTCATTGGCAGTGTGTCATAAAGACATCTTGCTTCTTGACCCCATCCAGGAGGGGCAGTTGTCCTCCCTCTTAGTAACAGGCTGTGGGAACTTGGGTGCAGAAAGACCAGCTGGCTGTGGTTGGGGCGGGGGTGTGGGATCTATGCCTGTATAGGGCTGAAGGAGTGTGGGCTATTTATAACCTCTCCTTCCCTCCTGGGAAGAAGAGACTCAAGGGTCTGGAACCATCTGCAGCATTGACTGCTCCCTAGGATGACTGCATCCCCTGGGAATAAAAACAAACAAGAAAAAGAACCACATTAGGGTGGATACCAACCTGTGTGGGCGAATCCTGCAGGATGTCTTGGAATATCCCTGCTCTAGGGATTTAGGCTCCAACGTACCTTTGCTTAGGCACTGCTCTCATTGCACAGGGAGGTGCACCACACCCCAGAAACATCCTAGGGAAGCACTCATGAGCCTACTAAAGGACACAAGGTTGGCTTTCGGAATAATAACAGCAATGATTTTTATACAGGAGATCCTGCAAGTGATAAATTGGCTGTGCTTCCCTGGGACTCCTCGCTGGGCCATTTCTGTGCAGAATGGAGGAGGAAATGAAGGAGGTTTGAGGTGTACACTCCTTCCCCAGCTCTACCCCAGACCAGTTCCTGATGGCCCCTTGCCCACCCACTCTTGAAACAAATACTGAAAGCTTCCTTTGTCTTGAAATAAATACTTTTCTCATGCTACTGGTTACAAACCTCATTGCTGAGGCTATACTCATTTTCTACTGGTTGGTGGAATGGACAATGGGGGTGTGGCTGGCTGGAGGAGGTGGTACCATTGAGCTCATCTTTCGGCTTTACCCCTTGGTGACTTGATTTTTCCATAAGAACCATTTCAGGGGCTCAAGGCAGGTTTCACTAAGAGGAGAGTACTAAGGGAGGAGTTTTTGGCTGAAGAGGAGAGAATTGGGGTTGGGCACCTCAGGCAAGGGTGGTCTGGGCGGGTGAATAGCAGTGTTCCATGGCACTATGAAGGGGGTATCAGGAGGGCAAGGGCGTGGTAGCAGAGGGAGGAGAGAAGCATGAGAGTGTCCCAACGTATTGTGAGGCACAGTCCTGGGACCAAGCTGATTGGCTACTACATACCACTAGGAATGCCAGCATGGATGCAGCCACTGGGGATGAGGTCCTTTTGTGCTGCTTTCATTGCCCAGGACAAGCTGCATAGCCACCCAACAGAGTAGGGTTCCTTCAGGAAGGGAGGTCAGATCACTCCCTTACACAACCCTCCATGCCCTCTGATCTTCCCACTCCCCACATCCCACCCTTCCATTCCCTCTTGTTTCTCAAACACCCAGAGTGTCTAATGGTTTTTGCTTGGCCATTCTCTTTGTCAGGAGTGCCCTTCCCTCCAACCTTCTTCATCTATATTTGTCTTTACCTTTAGGTCTCAACTAGAACATCATTCTGCACTGTATATATATATATATATATATATATATATATATATATATATATATTTACAGCATCCAATGCTGGAGTTGGAGGAAACCCTGTGGAATTTGCCAGTTGCAGCATCTCCTGCATTAAAAAAAAAATCATTGTCACTATTCAGAAAAGCCAACTATGTGTCCTTTATAGGTTTGTAAGTCCTGCCCTGGGGTGTTTCTGGGGGTGTAGTACACAAGCATAGGTGCATATCCTTGCTACGGGAAGTCCTTGGATCCTAAATCCCTGGAATAGGAACATGTTAAGATATCCTGTGGAATCATTCTATACAGGTTGGCACTTATTCCATTGTGCCTGGGTGGTAGGTTCTCTTATTTAATGTCTGTCTTTCCCACCAGGGTGTAAGCTTCAAGAGGGCAGGGACCATGTTCATGTCGTTCTTTGTCATGTCCTCATTTCCAGAGTAATGCCTGACACATGGTAGTGCCAAAGCAAACAGTTAGTGAATGGCTATGCTGATTAGTGCTGTTGGATGTGTGAAGATGAATCAGCCAGGGGCCTGCACTCTGGATCTCTTTGGCCTAGAGACAGAAATAAAGTTTATTCATGTACATTCTGATGTGAGGCAGGAAGGGAAGGTGGCATGCAAGAAGCACAGCCCAGGAAGACCATTGTCAAGTCTGGCTTAGGTAGACGGGGTTCTTTCATGTACTCTGTTATGAGTTATGGAGCTCTGGCAGCCAACACACTCCCAGGACTCAAGTTCCTCTTGCCACCCCCTGTTTATTTACTTCTTTGGTGGGCAAGAGTTCTAAGCATAATGGCATCCTTGGAGAGTCAGGAATGTTGTGTTTTTCCACCAGCACCATTCATTGGCAGCCTCTTTAGAACAGCTGTGGGCAGCTGGCTGCCAGCATGGACACAGGGTAAGTTTCTCTTCAGGGCCAAGTTGGGGGACACTCATCCCCACAGGTGTGGGAAATTTCATTCTTGTTCCATACTCTGCTGATGTCCAAATCCCACTGAAATGGTGCCTGTAAAAACAGATTCATAAGGAAATTAAAAAACTATTACCATTAAAAAATTATTACTGATTTTTTTTGGCCAGTCCTGGGGCTTGAACTCAGGGCCTGGACACTGTCCCTGAGCTTCATTTGCTCAAGGCTAGCACTCTACCACTTGAGCCACAGCGATACTTCTGGCTTTTTCTGTTTGTGTGGTACTGAGGAATTGAACCCAGGGCTTCATGCATACTAGGGGAAGCATTCTACCAGTAAGCTACATTCCCAGCCCCTTACTGATTTTTTTTGCATTTCTTTTTTTATTAGAATTTTTTTAAATTGTGAAAATACTGTACAGAGGGGTTACAATTACATGGGCAAGGTAATAAGTACATTTCTTATCAAGCATTATTGCCTCCTCCTTTGTTTCTCCTTCCCATCCCTTCCCATCTCCCCAACCCCCCCCCCCCCACTGCCATGCTCCCCCACACTTCCCCTGCCCCGGCCAAAGTTATAAAGTTCATTTTTCAATACAATGACTTGTACATCTCATTGTTGCAATGGATCCACCTATATCCCTATTTAAACGATTTGTTTTTTCCCTTCCCCTCCACAAATTATACCAACATCAAATATAGTGGAAACAGGAGTTATACCGTGGGGGAGGGACATACAAAGCAACAAAGAAATCATCTTATAAATATGTTAGAAATTATAACAAGAAAGAAAAAAAACATTTGAATACTTATCTTGGGGTTCATTTCACCTAACTTCAACTTATCTGACTGTTTCTGCTTGTCTCAGACATATACTAGTAATTGCAAATAAGGGAAACCATGGGATTTATGTTTCTTTGGGCCTGGCTTACTTCACTTATCATAACTTTTTCCAAGTCTTTCCATTTCCTAACAAATGGCACAGTGTCATTCTTTCTGATAGAGGCATAGAATTCCATTGTATATATCTATCACCTTTTCTTAATCCATTCATCTACTGAGAGGCATCTGGGTTGGTTCCATATCTTAGCTATGGTAAATAATGCTGCAATAAACATAGTTGTGCTGGTAGCTTTAATATGGTCTTGTTGTGATCATTTGGGTAAATGCCCAGAAGTGAGATTTCTGGGTCATAGGGGAGCTCTATGTGGAGTCTTTTGAGGAAAATATACGGAACTCTTCATGAATGTGCGTGTCATCCTTGCTCAGGGGACATGCTAATCTTCTCTGTATAGTTCTAATTTTAGTATATGTGCTGCCAAAGTGAACACCTGATTTTTTTTGAGACAGGTTCTTCTTATGAGTTCTGGCTAGCCTTGAACTCACTAACCTAGACTGAACTCCAACTCATGATCCTTCTTCTGCCTCAGCTTCCCACATGCTGGGATTACAGGGTCATACCACCACTATGAGTTCTGCTGCTTATTTTCTGATTAAAAATGCAGTGAGTCATAACAAAAACTTTGAAAATGTGAAAAAGCATAAAAATGTAAAACTTCTACAA
The DNA here is from genome assembly GCF_019054845.1 of Dipodomys spectabilis. Classification (NCBI taxonomy): domain Eukaryota; kingdom Metazoa; phylum Chordata; class Mammalia; order Rodentia; family Heteromyidae; genus Dipodomys; species Dipodomys spectabilis. The sequence continues at coordinate 25,523,958 of NW_024870701.1, read as the reverse complement.
TGCTGACTTTGATCTATTTCCTTCTAGTATTTTTATGTACCCATAACACACACACACACACACACACACACACACACACACACACACACACAGAGGAGCACACACATCCAACTACAGTTGATCTCCAGGCTTTTAAAATCTGTGTCATCTTCCACTAAAAAGAAGGTTACTAAACTGGATGCTGGTGGCTTGTCCCTGTAATCCTAGCTACTAAGGAGGCTAAGATCTGAGGATTACAGTTTGAAGCCTGCCCAGGCAGGAAAGTCTGTAAGGCTCTTATCTCCAGTTAACCACAAAAAGAACTACAAGTGAAGCTGTAGTTTAAGTGGTAGAGTACAAGCCTTGGGTGAAAAAGCTAAGTGACAGTGCCCAGGCCCTGAATTCAAGCCCTAGTCCCACCCCCACTCCTCACCCCCTCAAAAAAAGGGTTCTTTTTCCTTGACACATTCTCATTGTGAATCAATCACTGATATTAGAAGAGGTATTTGAGTCTCCACATCCACTAAGAACTTTTCAGATGACTCTACCTTATGGGCTTCAGGGAAAATCCATCTCTTCCCTCAGCTCCCCAGCACATTGTAGAACCCAGTGAGAGGTATGGCAGAGGTAGAGTTTTACAGAGTGGAGACTGGCAAGGAGAGGCACAGCCTGCCCCAGGAAGTAGCAAGAGATTCTTGAAATGGATTTGGACCTAAAATCTAGTCCTAGTAGAAGGTGGAGCCTTTGGATATCACAGCCCCTCCCTCCATTCCCAGGTCAGGAAACAGGCTGGGCAGTTAAAGCATGAGGAGGCACATAACTTTGCCAATCAGACCTGAAACCCATGGCTTGGTTTCTTTCCTACAGCACATTACTTGACCCTTCTTAGTTCTGGCTTCCTTGCTTGATAGGGCAGTTGTGAAAATTAGGGAGCTGAGCTTATAGAATAGCATGAGAAAGAACTAGGGACCCCATGGATGGAAGGTATTGCTACTCATATTTAGCAGATTTCTGTTCCTAACCTGCAGGGAAGGGGAGAAAAGACTCTGGAGATTGGTACTGCAAATATATTCAAGACATTGTTGTCTTCCTCCTCATTTTTCCTAAGTGGCTGCCTATTGTAGGGGCTAAAACACAGATGTGTGGTGACCATTGGTGGCTCACATGTAGAGTTAACATTAATATTACTTGAGGGAGCATCCGGAGAGAGGAATGCACTTTCTAAAGCAGGAACTTAATCTAGTTGTTACTGCCAAAGGATACCTTACTTCCTTATGCACCTGATCACCTATGGGTCTTTTCAATAGAGAATATCTGGCCAGAATATCTAGACAGGAGTGTGCTAGGTTAGCTCTGCTGATGGGCACTGAATGGTGAAGCTGTAGCTGACCTGGAGTAGCTCAGCTGAGTAGGAACTTGATTGAGCCATCTATATAACATACATGATGTAGTAGGCATTTTTATAAAGCAAAAAATGGGTAAAATCATTTAATAATATATTTTATTTAACCTCGTATATCCAAAATACTCATACTCAGCCATTGAAACCCTATTGGTATCTCAAGTGCTCAGCAGCTCCCCAAGCTGGTGGCTGCAATATTGGAGCCTAGGGCATACTCAGGCCCACAGAAATGGGGCACAGGTCAAGAGGCACAGTCTAGGGGAGACTGGAACTACTTGGGAGAACTCTGCATTTCAAGGGAAAGCAACAGAACCTGGGGAGGAAACACATCAAAAGCAAGAAAATTAGGAAGAAGCTGTGAGTCCCAACAGTTTTTTTTTTTCCTGGTCTGGTGGTGGGTATCCCACTTTCATGGACCTCAGTATCCCCATATGTAGTGCGAGGTTGGGTTATCTCTAAGATACCCCTCCTGGCCTGATATTCTCCTGACAATAGGACATAGAGAATGAGGTGTGGAGAGCTAATTTGGTCACTTCTCAACATTAAGAGGGTGTAGTGGGCAAGAGGAGATTTGGGTAGTGTAGAGGATTGTGGATCCATCAGTGGCTAGCTGTCTGGATAACTTGTACAGTAAGACTGTCCACGAATGGACAGTTTCCAGTCACTAGATGAAGCTGCCTTCTACAAAGTCTGTTTTGGACATGAGACAGGATTGACGTTATTTTAAAACAGGGCCATGTTTTCATTGTGTTGAAATTCTGAAGCTTCCTCTTGTTCCTGGTCATCCTAGAGGGCTGTCATTAGCAGCCATGAAAGACGGGAGGGGCCTAACAGGAAATATTAGCACAAAAAGGGAACTTTTTCAGCTGTGTCATAAATGGGCACCCAGCCGGGTCAGAGAGGATGTGGGAAGAGGGAGGGACACAGAGGCAGGTGTGTCTGGAGGGAAGGGTGGAACCCTTTCAGGCAGACCCTTTCAGCTCCTTAAATCAGAGGCACTGGCTTTCTTGCACTGCAGAGAAGCTGGGATTTGTCTGCCCACCACAGCCTTTGGGGTGGGGGAGTGAGAGTTCTTCCTCTTCTCTCTCTCCCTCTCTCTTTCCTTTCTTTTCTTCCTCTTCTTCCTCTTCCTCCTCTTCCTCCTCTTCTTCCTCCCCTTCCTCCTCCTCCTCCTCTTCTTCTTCCTCCTCCTCCTCTTCTTCTTCCTCCTCTTCCTCTTCCTCCTCCCTTTTTAGGGCTTGCACTCAGGGCCTGGGCATTGTCCCTTAGCTTTTTTTTTTTTTTTTGCTCAAGGCTGATGTTCTACCACTTGAGGTGCACTTTTGCTTTCTGCTTTTTAGTGGGTTTCATTGAAGATAGGAGTCTGAAGGACTTTCCTGCTTGGGTTGGCTTGGAACTATAATACTCATAGCTCAGCCCCCCTCAGTAGGATTACAGGCATGAGCTACTAATACACTGCTTAGGAACATTGCTCTTCCACCTTTTAAGGAGTGTCTTTTCTTTTTAAGACACTACCATCCATTAATTAGCTTGTGTCTATTTGAGGGATCCCTACCTTCCTATTAGGAAAAGAGCCTGGACTCTCTAGTTGCTGGTCCAATTCTATGCTCTCAGTGAGGAAACTGTGTCCCAAATGATTCACACTACTCTTGAAGGTCACTCCCCACCCCTCCAAACCAGGCAACCCAGAACTCAGCACTAGAACACATGCCTGCCTTCCACCTCCCCATAGGTCCTGTCCTGGAGTTTTGTGTGTGTGTGTGTGTGTGTCGGTTGTGGGGCTTGACTTCAGGGCCTGGGCACTGTCCCTGAGCTCTTTTGCTCAGCTAGTGTTCTACCACCTTGAGCCATAGCATTACTTCTGGTTTTCTGGTGATTCATTGAAAGTAAGAGTCTCACTGGGACTTTTAAGCCGGGGATTAGCTTTGGACCCTGATCTTCTGATCTCAGCCTCCTGAGTAGCTAGGATAGGCATGAGCCACTAGCCCTTGACCTAGTGATTTTTTTTTTAATGAAAGCAATCTTTGATTTTTCTGAATACAGGTGAAAATCTTAATATTCCAAGAAACAGTTTGCTGAGTTATTTTTCACAAGCTATTTCAAACATTAAAACTGGCTTCATTGTTCAAGGATCATGAGTAGAACAAATCATTTTTGGTTGAATTTACGGGAAACAAATCATAGGATCAATCTTGACTTAGTAAGCCAGTGTTTCTTGAGCTCCTACTATGTGCTGAGTGCGGTGAAGTGCAAAGGAGAAAGAGTAGCACTTACTCTACCTGAGGTCTGGTATTAGATGGTGACTCTGACTGGGAGAGAACAGATGTGGCTTCATGCCAGGGTAAGGGGGATGACAGCACACTGGGCATAGCCCTGATGAAGGAAAATGGAAGACCCAAGGGTCATGTTAGGTCTCTTGAATAAGAGGTGGGGTGCATGGTGCCAGGAGGGCTTTCTGGATGATTGGCTGTTTGTGAGTACCATTTCTTGACCATAGCTTCTCCCACCATGTCCTAGACCCCCACATCTGCCTCTCACTATCATTGCCCCTCTGCAAAGCCTTCCAAAGCACAGAGCTTTACCTCAGCTCAGCCACGAGGACTCTATCTTTGGTATGTTTCTTCTAGCATCAAGGAGCTTTGAAATCCCTCCATGATCCAGGAAATCAGGACAGGCTTCATTGTCTTGGGGAACAAGGTGTCTCTCAGCTTGATCCCTTGTTGGCAAATGAATGGTGGAGAAGCCCTGCGATCAGAGGGGGCTGTGTTCTTTAGGGGAGACCATCACCTATGCACAGGAGGGGGCTATCTTCTGACACAGAGTCTAGGCTCATTCTTGAAGGTGAGCAGATCACGAGTCCCCTCTTAGGCTGAGGGTGATCTGCTTCCCATCAACATTGGCTCCAATCCTGGCACCTGTCCTCTTGGGGGGCAGAATGTTTACAAAATGTTTACAGAATGTTTACAAAAGCAGTTCCAGGCTGTGGTAGACTTGAAGGCAACTAGTTAACGTCACCAAAGATTTGATTGGAAACCACCTGGTCACAAAGGCTCTTTCTGCTTTTGTGTGTAGAAGCTGGGATTCCACAAGGAAGCCAAGGTGCCGTGGGCTCCTTCAGGTGTTTCTGGTCATGGGCTAAGCTCTACAGGAGACCAGGAAAAGCCTAAGACAAGGTCTTGCTTTCAAGGGTCTGAAAATCTGCTTGGAAGATGTTAACACACACTACATGCCCAGCCTTATGAGAAAGGGTGACACACTGCAGTGGGTACAGGCTGTAAGGAGTTAAAGAGCAATGTGTACTTGCCAGTCCAGTGCTTAGAGTCAATAGATTCGAGACTTGCAATAAACTTCCAAAGGGTTGCCGGTAAGATGACAAGGACTGACGTTATTCAGTAACTGCTACAGGGCAAGCCCTTCCTGGGTGTGACATATCCATTAATTCTCACAGGGACTTTCACTTAGCAGATGAAGAACTGAGGCTTAGAATGTTTAGGTTAACTTACATGAGGTGCTGTGCCATCCAGGAGGTGGTAGAGAACTGATTCCTGTGGGAATCAAGGAGAAATGAACTGGTTAAGGGAGTCAGGGGTGGGGATGTGATTGTCACTGTAGGTTGGTCCCCCATCTGTCTACCTCACTTCTGGCCTTTCTACTGTGGTTAGCCGAATGCTTTAGAGTTGGTGGTGGCACAGAGTCAATTTTAGCCATAAACAATGAGAATTTAGGAAGCAATAATCCACTTGATATCAAGTAGTAAAACTGTGGATTTTAGTCCAGCACCAAGTTGGGATGACTTTATTCATTGGCTCATATCTCTTTCTAATGGCAATTTAAGAAATTTGCTTTTGGAACTAACTAAAGCACTGTTGTAAAAATGCAACTACCAGCACCAAGAAATCCCAGGTCACTAAATTCAAGTGGGACGACATCCCACAGGTGTGCACTGTATAATCTTGCAGATGGAGAGTCCTCTATTTCTACTCTCCAAGGGCCATGTGACTTACTGACCACCACTATTGTGGTCGACAGTGGAGGATAAGAATTCTCTCATAATATTTGTTCTATGTGCTGTGGGCCACATGGTATGTGCATGTGGTGCAATGACTGGACAGGGGCAGAGGAAATGATTTGAATGCTAGTAAATATTGTGCAATGATTAGGTTGTGAGATATAGGGAAGATTCAAGGACCCTCATCCAAAGGCCCCAGTTTAAAATAAGCTTCCTCTAGTGGACTTGTATCCATCTTTGTAATCTCAAGGTTTCTCTGTTCTCAGACTACTATACAAATACATAAAAATCACTGAACAACGACAACAAAAGGCTTTTGTGTTATTTTTCTGACAATCTGTAGCCCACAGGAATATGTGCCTTAAAGAAGGGTAGCAAGTAGGTGGCAGATCTGATTCTTACCTGGTGGGGATGTGTTCATTTCATTCTTGTGGCCGTGAGTCTTGTAGATTATTTGCTGATGGTAGGAAAACATGCTGCCTGATTCTGGGTTAGCTTTGTTGCTACATGTATACATGCTCATTTAGCAAATCGCCTCCTAATTCAGATTTCAGCTAGTCTCTAGGAAGTTAGAATTCTGGCTCACAGGCTGGACAGCACAGATGACAAAGCAGAGGGTGGAATCCCAGGTCCTTTCTTTGTCAGTCATTGATAAGCAGTTGCTTGCTTTTGTCTGTGTGAGGTACTCGTATCTTTCCTCAACTGCTCTGTCAGACGGGTCAGAATGGAGAGAGGCTGTAAAAGTGAATTGTTGGGTCAGGTGCCTATGGATCACACCTGCGACCCTAACTGTTCTGGAGACTGAGATCTGAGAATCAAGGTTTGAAGCCAGACCAGACAGAAAAATCCCTGAGACTCTTATTTCTAGTTAACCAGCAAAACCCAAAAGTGGGATGTGATAAACCACCAGCCTTGAGCAACAAAACTAAGGGGGAGCATGAGGCATTGAGTTCAAGTCCCAGTACTGGCACATACACACACAAAAAAGTGAGTTATTTCATAAAATGGCATTTCTGCTTACAATAACAATATAGAATAAAATGAAGTCATGTTCTTCCTCCATGCCTTTTTCAGCAATTCCTTAATCTTTTACATTCTGATGTACCATTTCCAGCCACCTTGCAGAGAGCTACCTATTTGCAGAAGTCATTAAAAGCCATTGTTTAACTAAAGGCTTTTCTTTTCCTTCCTTACAGTTCTCAACCCTGGCATTTATGCAGACCTGACTCAGCAATATTCTATTTTGGGAATTTGTTACCTCTTCTCAGATTCTGGGCTGCATTTCTCTCATTTTTGACTCTTTACTCAGAAATGGCAATCGATTTTGACTTCTGATATAAAGTAGTCCCTCACATCTGCCCCCTATCACTGGATAGGCTGTGGACTAAATTTTCGTTTCTTCCTGACTCCTGGACATACTAACATTTTGACCATTATGGAGTTCCATTCTCTAGGAAAGTAGCAGTGAAGCATTTGACTAGAACACAGGTATACAACTAGATGCCATTCCCTCACACCTGTAACTCTAGCTACTAGGAGGCTGAGATCTGAGGATTATAGTTTGAAGCCCACTTGGGCAAGAAAGTCTGTGAGGCTCTTATCTTTAATTAACCACACAAAAAAAGGAAGCACAGCTGTAGCTCAAGTGGTAGAATGCCAGTCTTGAGTGGAAAAGCTAAGGGATAGTGCCCATGCTCAAAGTTCAAGCCCCAGTACCAGTCCCTTACCCCCCAAATCCTAAACAAAACCCAAATGAACACAGGTTACACATATTTCCATCCATCCATCCATCTACATCCACACAACTCCCACTCTGCCACATTCATTCTCCTTAAATGCCATCTATGGTAGAAAGCTCCCTACACAGTGGCTGTCACAGAACCCCGAACTAAAAAAATATTATTGGCTATTACTATTACTAATAATACACTGATCATCCTCAAAGGAAAATACAGTTCCAGAATTTTTTGTTGTCATGTTCCAGAGTCAGAAAGCTCTCTTATTTGTATAGTTTTCCTCCACCATCACACACACACACACACACACACACACACACACACACACAGCACATTAAGAGTCTGTTCATTCTTGAGATGTGTGCAAAATTCCAATTCCTGTCAGGAGAATTTATGTGTGGCTTTAGAGGGGATAATCGACCAGTTAGTATGTGCGTACTGATTTTATACACATACGCATCGAGTTTACAGCACACATTATAACATCTTCAGTCTCTGCCAAGAATGGATATTTCTTAGCCCGTGCATTTGCATATTATGGGTTCATAATTCCAACTAGCTGTAAAGATCTCCATGGAAAAATAGAGTCACTGTACTCTGATGGTTCTAAATTTCAATCTACTGGTAGAACCTGGATAATTTTTGCCCCTGCTAATGTGCCAGCCCTGTAATTTTTATACACACACACACACACACACACACACACACACACACACACACACATTCACATCTCTGACTTTATCCTGCTTCTAAGCAAGATTTAATAGCTGGGAGTTGAATTATGCTGCTTATTCCCCAGACTTCATTAACTTTCCAAAATATATTATACACATGGAACAATATACTATGGTCTCATTATATATGATTAAAAAGAAAAGATTTTTCAAAATAAATGAATCAACTGTATCTTATCTTTCCCTGGCCTCCTACCCTCACTTCTACCTTCAGCTTGAGTTATCTGCCCAGTTTTGGCTTCACTGAGCTCTGTGATGAGGCAAGGAGCTCCTCAGGAATTGCTTTTGCAAGGTAATAGCACCCAAAAGTCCAGCCACCCCCCGCCTCACCCTCTATTCAATTCTTAGGGCTTCTGCCATGGACGGCCCTTAGTTTGACAAACAAAATGCAGCCAGGCACAGTGGCTCAAGCCTGTTATCCTAGCTACTAAGGAGGCTTGGATCTAAGAATCACGGTTTGAAGCCAGCTGGGGTAAGAAAAAGTCTGTGAGACTCTTATCTCCAATTAATCATTAAAAAGGTGGAAGTGAAGGTATGGTTTAAGTGGTAGAGTACCATCCTTGGAAAAAAAAACCAAAGGGACAGCACTCAGGCTCTGAGTTCAAGCCCCCAGTATTGGAGCATACATGTGCACACCCACAAACCCACACATACTAGAGCAGTGATAAGAAACTTCTGTGACATTCTTTTAACATCTTGCAGCTATGATACACTCAAATTTTAAAAATGATTGCATGAAGGTTTTCTTTTTGAAGTTCAGGGGGAAAACGAGGCCAAATTGAATTCTATGCTTCCTTGTTTTAGAGTGTAGAGAAGTAAATGGCTAAACCACAGGAGTTTCAATCCTGATGGCTGTGATGGAATGCCATAGAAACACATCTTGGTGATGCTAACCTTGGGATCACTGTGCTGGAGTCGGTGGGCACTGGAGTTGGTGGGTCAGTGTGCTGGAGATGGTGAGCACTTGTGTGGTGGGCTTTGCTCAGTGATGCTCAATCCAAAAGTGCTTCAAGGAGCATCTCAATGTCTGGGTACTCTGTGCCTTTTCAGGTGTCTGGGGTAGGGTTTCCAGAGAGCCAGGAACAAAACTGCTGCTGGGGAGAGGCAGCCTGAGCTTTTTAGGAGACTGAGGCGTGCTGGCTCAGTGCCTCTCAGATTCTGTCCTTTGTGGATAATTTTTAATTAGAGGCCTTTTCTTTCGTGCTTTTTGTCCTCTCTCTTTCTCTCTCTCTCTGTTTCTCCTTACCAAAACGAAGTGCACTAAATGTTTAGTTCTTATTAAAAGCTTAATCACAGAAGAGCTGAATGAAATCTGTACAATTAAAAAATAACTTTTTTTTTTTTCTCTGTGACCCTAACAACACCTAAGTTACCTGTGCAGACCTATATACAGATAAATAGGGATACAATCTCAGGTCACAAATTACCTTTCCCGAATTTATGTGGCTGGTATCAGCCCCAAATTAGGGCCAATTAGTGCTTTGAGAGGATATAGGGGAGAGGTTGGAATTTTAAGCTATCCTCCCATTTGACAACCTTAAGATTTTTTACTACCCATTATCACACATGACTGGCAAGTTCCTGTCCAGTTATGAAGTAGACAAACATGAGCATTAGAAAGGCATGCTTATGGTCTGGGAATGTGGCTTAGAGGTAGAGTGTTTGCCTAGCATGCATGAAGTCCTGGGTTTGATTCTTCAGTACCACATAAAAAGAAAAAGTCAGAAGTGGTACTGGCTTAAATGGTAGGGTGCTTAGCCTTGAACAAAAAAGCTCAGGGATACTCCCCAGGCCTTGAGTTTGAGCCCCAGGCCTGAAAATAACTTTTTTTGTAAATAAAAAAAATATTGTGTGTGTGTGTGTGTGTGTGTGTGTGTGTGTGTGTGGTGCTAGGGATTGAAACCAGGGCCCTGGGGATTGAACCCAGGGCCCTTGGCATGGTAGGTAACTGGTAATGATTGAGCTATATTCAGCTCCTAAAGATCCATCCCCCTCCTCTGTCCTTCCTGACAGAGGAATCTCACTATGTAGTCTAAGCTGGTCTCAAACTCATAATTCCCCTGCTGAGTCTCAGCCTCCCAAGTGCTAGGATTATAGGTGTGCACCAATATGTCTGGCAAACTTTTTAAAACATTTAAAAACTTTTAATGTTTGCATGTTTTAAAAACATTTAAAACTTTTAAAAAACATTTTAAATAGCTTCATTGTAGTATAATTTACATACCATACAGCTCACTTTGTTTTAGGTATATAGTCCAATGTAACTCTTTACAGAAAGAGAGAGAGAGAAAGAAAGAGAAGGGGGGTGGGAGGGAGAGAGGGGAGCCGAGGTTGTAGATAGAGGATGATTATAGGAATGTTCTGTTGTAGCCATGCAGGTGTGCTTCCATCTCACCCTCTCTGTGGAGGGAGCCCTGGCACAGGAAGTATGGCAGGGAAGGGACACGTATATCTTGGGTGTGGCTCCTCTTGGTCCACATAGTCCCATCTTGGCAGATGAGGCTCTTCAATGCTTGCAAAACAGTTCTTCCCCAGGTCACTAACACATATGCCAAGGTATTATCTCATCAAAAGCATATTCATGAACACATTTGGCCCTTACCATTTCCTATCTTCACAGACAGATTGTGGGGAACAATTGCTGGGGTTATCCAGGCCAGTTCCTCCAGGTGTACTTAGCCAAGTACTGTCCCTGGAGCTGGGCTGAGGGAGTGGGCCAGGAGCACTCTTTGGTCAGTAAGTAAGTGGAGACAGACTCTGATCTTTTTGACTTGGTCCTGTTGAAATGACCCAATGTGGGCATCAGGAAGTGGCAGAAAGGCAATAAAGAGGTCACCAAGGACCTGTTTGTCCCTATATAGGTTGCTAGTGCGCCAGTTCACTGTCTCAGCTGCAGACCATCTTTCTGTACTGCAAGGAAGGGCCTGGCTTGATTTTACCCAAGTTTCTCATCCAGAGTCCCAAGAGGAGTTGAGGGAAGGGTAATTCCTAACTTAGGTCTTTAGTCCAAAAGCAGCAAGACTTCAATTGCACCCAATAACTCTGAGCTTGAAACCAGGCCACTCAGAGAACCACAGCCACCACTTGCTTTGGAGTTCTGTCGATAACTCCCTATTTTAAATCCAAGTTGCATCTTACTGGTGTGTGTGTGTGTTGTATGTGTGTGTGTGTAAAAACTGTATTTGAGGATTTTAAAAAGGACATTTCATCTTTAAGCATTCAAAGCTTTTAAAAATCAGTTAATAAAGAAACAGGTTGAATGTAACTGTGAGTAATAACTAGACATTCCGTGTGTGGTGGGAAGAGGAGAGCTTATGCTTTGAAAGGGGGACAGTGGTCCCTCTGATTCAAGGAATTGTCCCAGGGGATTCAGCCTGCTGGGACACTTGCTTCGAAGGCCTTTTTCCTTTCAGCCTTTGCCAGCTGTGGAGCAGCAAGCCAGCCATTAGGGCAGGAAGCCAAGCTTTCTCTGGAACTGAGAGCCACAGTGGGAAGAAGGAGGGTGGCAGCAAGCCCTGATGGAGTAGCCACCAGGCAGTTTCTGCTCACAGGAGGGCTGTAAGGGTCAGCACAAAGAGAAACCTGGCACTCCTGGAGGCTTGCTGGAGCCTCTCCAGGCTGGAGAGCCAGGCACACAGGGAGTTTCCAAGTGGTGGTTTTCTAAGCAAGGTCACCCTAGACCAGCAATGCCAGCATTCCCCGGGAACTTATGAGAAATGCCAGTGATCTGGCTCCATTCATCTGGACCACCTGAATCAGGAACCCTAGAGAAGAGCCAGGTGTCAGTGGCTCATACCTGTTATCTTAGGGACTGGGAGGCTGAGATCTGAGGATCATAGTTAGAAGCCAGCCTGGGCAGAAAAGTCTATGAGACTCTAATCTCCAATTAATTACCAAAATCCAGAAGTGGAGTTACAGCTCTAGTGGTAGAGGGTTAGCTTGAGCAAAAATGATTAAAGACAGAGCCAAGGTCCTGAGTTCAAGCCTCAGTACACACACACACACACACACACACACACACACACACACACACACACACACACACACACACACACACCCACACACACACACACACACACACACACCTGAAATTCTAGAGGGGGCACCAGTAGTCTCTAGTTTACAAAACTTTGGTGAAGGGGTTCCTATGAACTACCCAGTTTGATTAAGAAAGGTTTGTTAAGCAGTGTCTGATAATGGAATGGCTGAGGACCAGAGTATTACTTTTGTGTTGCTGTTTTTTAAATAAAATGATAATACTTTAAGTTCTGTCTGGTTAATGTAATGAAGAGTTTTATTATTCCATAGAGAGTATAATTGACTGGCTTGCATAACAAAACACAAGGAACTACTCTGAGAAAGAGCAGAGGGGAGATCGCGAGTGTCCGGGGATGGGCATTCTGTCAAGCTCAGCCCTTCCTAGTGTGGAAGGATGAGCACAGTCATTCACATTGGTGGGGGGCCTTGTTTTTCTTGCTGAGAAAAATCATAGTAATGGTTGCACTGCACGGAGTTCTTGAACACAAAGAAGGCTAAGGCACATCCCATAGGCAGTGTGAACCCAGGGCCTGTGCCCCATGGGCCCACACTGAGAGGGTATCTTTCCCATGGGCACTGCTATTGCACAGATGGCTGTGGGCACCACCCATCCATATACCTTAGTTTTGCAAAACTACTGAGGTGGGTCGGAGCTGCAGTTCAGCCTTATGGTTTTCTTACTCAGGCCATTTATCCTCACATGTGTTGGCCCTGTTGCAAATAAGAACTCTCCTAGTCAGAGCTAGAGAGAGGGTTGTCAGTGTAGGCCTGGGGTGGGGATAGACCTGACATTTCTCAGCTCTCATTTGATTGCCATTTTCACTTCCCTCTAAGTACCTTAGTTTCTCTATGCAAAGAGGTAGTGTCTGGAAGGAGAAAGGTGAAGTCTCTTTTGGAGACAAGCATGGAGATGGTAGAACAGGTGCAGCTGGAGCTAGAGCTCAACCCTGGCTATGGTGGAAGGCATTCTCTCATTTTTCCAGCATCAAGGAGGCTGGGAGAAGGTGGGTCTGACTGAGGATGGGGTTTGCTCTCCCAACTAGCTGTCAGAAGGGTCCAGGTAGGTGAATTGGGATTGATTACAATTTTTAAGCGATCCTCAGAAGCAGTGAAGAATTGGACTCTTAAGTTGGTCCCAGAGATAATGCTGCAAGAAGAGAGTATTTGTAATAAAATGCAAATACTTTGCATTTTATTTATACTCTGGGAATTTTGGAATTTTTCCTGTCTTGGCTTTTGTTATGTGCATGTATGTTAAAAGAAAACTGATTTAAAAACTGAAGCCCTTTAGCAAGAAAATCAATCCTGTAGAGACATGAAATACTTTGGAAAGATGATCAAAAGCAATTATTAAGCAAAAAGATACTTTGAGATATGGTTTCATTCTTACAGAAATGTATCTGTGGCTCAAGAATTACCCCCCTCCCAAATCCTCAAATAAACAGCCATCCCACTAATAAGTGGTCTAAAGAATTAAAAAGAGACCTATCTGAAGAGAAAATAAGAATAGCTAATAGACACATGAAGAAATGCTCAACATCTCTGGCCATGAAAGAAATGCAAATCAAATCATATGAGATTCCACCTAACCCCAGTTAGAAGGCCATTATCAAGAAAACAAATAATAGTAGATGTTGGTTGGGATGTGGCCAAAAGGGAATGTTACAACACTGTTGGTGGGAATGTAAATTGGTTCAACCACTCTGGAAAGCAGTATGGAGGTTCCTCAAAAGACTAAACATAGAACTACTATGATCCAGCAATCCCACTCCTGGACATTTATCCAAATGAAAACAAATGAGGCCACACTATGAGCACAACTATGTTCATTGCAGCATTATTTACCATAGATAAGATATGATATGAACCAACCCACATGCCCCTCAGTAGATGAATGGGTCAAGACAATGTGGTACATATACACAATGGAATTCTATGCTTCCATCAGAACGAATAACATTACCCCATTTGTATGGAAATGGAAAGACCTTGAAAAAATCATATTAAATAAAGTAAGCCAGACCCAAAAATATAGGCTCCATGGTTTCCCTCATTTATAATAATTAGTTTATGTCTAGGATAGTCCTAGCAGAGGATCACAATAGCTATGAACATATGGCCATATAAAATGATGCTAATAGAAATGAACTCTAAGTTATAGAAACAGGATTTTTAAAAATGTACTGTGTGAAGTTTCTTTCATTTTTTTCTTTGTTCTTTTCCTTTGGTTTATCCCCTGATGTCACTGTTTTTGATTTTGGTACTCTGCATTTTGTATATACATTTATATGATTTAGGGAAGGGAAAGGGAATAACAAAATAGTGAGACAAAGGACAAAGGGTGAACCAATGCAACATCAAAACTCACAAGACACTATGTTAAATGAACTTTGCAACTTGGGCTGGGGGGAGTCAGAGGGAAGGGAAAGTGGGAGAAAAATGAGAGAAGGGGTAACAATATTTGATAAGAAATGCACTCATTGCCTTACTTATGTAACTAATCCCTCTGTACAACACCTTTACAATAAATTAAAAAAATAAACTATTAAAAATATATCTGTGTGCAGGGGCTGGTCTTGGTAATCTGAGCTGTTTGAAAGGTAGAGATAGGAAGGTCACAGTTTGAGGACACCCAGACAAAAGTTAGCAAGACCCTACTTCAAAAAACATGCTGTGCATGGTAGAGCATACTTGTAATCGAAGTTATTTGGTAGGTGGAGGAAGAAGGACTATAATCTGAGGCCATCGTAGGCAAAATTGTGCAACCTTATCTGAAAACTAACGCAGAACCAAAAAGTACTGGGGTACTCAAGTGGTAGAATATTTGCCCAGAAAGTACAAGGTCCTGAGTTCTGAGTTCAAACTTCTATGTGTAGAAGCACAATGAATGCTAAAATATTAGTGAAACTTAAAATTTCTCTTTTAGCTTATATAGTTTCTTGTAGTGTTTGTAGTTTCTTTCTAGTGTATTACTTTTATAGTTCGACAAGAATAGTTACTGAATTTGATTAAAACAATAAAACACAGGTGTCTTCAGATCATTTAGCTGACTTGACCTCTTCACTCTGGATCTTTGGTCCAGCCTTGTTCCTGCATGTGGTTGAACACAGTTCATCTAACAGCAGTGATGGCATCTTTAAGTGCACTCATGTTTCCTGTGGAATTTCCTCTGTACCCAGCCCAGTGGTAAAATGTGGAGGAGTTCTAGAGAAACTTACATGTAGAAAGTACATTCATTCATTCAAATCTAGTGTATCAAGTGTTGGGCATGGTGACATATACCTGTAAATCTCTACACTCGAGGCTGAGGCAGAAGATGATGAATTAGAGGCCAGCTTGGACTACATAGTTCCAGAGCCCAGTCTGAATGACATGACAGAAACTATCTGCAAAAAAGAAACTGCAAACAACAACAAAAGATGTATTAAATGCTTTGTGGCAGGCGCTGTGCTGGGCTCTGCAGATCCCATCCAGTATTATAGAGTGTTGTTGATTGCTTCTCTTCTGAGCAAGTTCACCTTTAGGATTGATCCAATTCTTCATCTTTTATTAGAGGAGAACAACACAGCATGGGATTATGGCATCTGAGGGCCCTTTAGGAACAGGCAGGCTAGGATTTGAGCCTGGATGGAGAGTAAGGTAGAGTCCATACGAGGGACCACCTGAGGAAAATTCTGCCTGTCATGACTGCTTATTGATGTTTTCCTGCCAGGCACTGGGCTAAGTGCTTATGCTGATTCTTAATCTCTGCTACAATCCTTTAAAGGCAGGAAAACCAAGAGCATAGAGGTAAAACAGGTTGGCTGTGGGACACACATCTAGGAAGGAACAGAGTTCTATTTTTTCTTCCCCAATACTGAGGTTTGCACCCAACGCCTGCGTGCTAGGCTCTATCACATGAGTCAAACCCCTAGTACTCTTTCTGGGTCTTTGAGGCCCTCTGTCTCCACCCTTGCTCTTTGACAACTCTATTTCCAGGCTGTTACAGGCTATCAAGAGTTTACAAAGCCCACAGATAGGCCCAAGACACTGTGACACAGACACACAATAGACACACACACACATACACACAGATACATACACAAAGGCACACATAATAGGCACACACAGAGTTAAAGTGTCACTCTATGAATAAATGACAAAACACAGCTTTGCAACCTTCAGAGTTAACCTGATACTCCTGGCCTGAAGTCTTCATGTTAGTTCAGACTTCAGGGCAATTATTTAGGAAGTGTGATGACTCAGACAGGGCTGGGCTGAAGTATAACTTAGTCCAAATAAAGACTGTGTGTGTGGTGAGAGGGGAGCCAAGTTGATCCTGTAAACAAGATGAGAGAGGCCTTATTGGAACTCTTTAAGAGAATAGTTTTTAAGTCTGCATTTACACTTCTAAAAAATTCTTTATCGTCCTTGTTCTAGCTCAATTATATACAAGTGACTTCTGTGTCAGATGGACCCAATTCCAGCTTCAACTTCTATGATAATAGCTTTTGTAACTTTAAATGAAATCAGATTTTTTAAAATCACATTGCTAATGCTATTCTGTCTTACAGATTTCCCAGTATGAAGAAGGAACACATGAGCACTACCATGCTTCATATACCATGCTTCATGGTTTTTATAGAATTATTTATTTAATAACAGGTTAATCTTCCCTCCCTCCTTCCCTCCCTTCCTTCCTTCCTTGAGCCAGTCTGGGGCTTGAACTCAGCCTAAAGCTCTTGCTTGACTTTTTGGCTCAAGGCTGGTCCTCTACCACTTGAGCTACACTTTCACTTCTGGGTTTAGAGATAATAGTCTCAAGAGCTTACCTGTCCCAGCTCGTTTTGAACCACAATCCTCAGATCTCAGCCTTCTGAATAGCTGGGATTAAAGGTATGAGCCAGCACATGGCTTAATATTATTTCCATATGCCTACCACACTGCTAGGTGCTATGTGGAAGTCCATATGAAAGTGTAAGACATATTCCTGCTTTCATGGGGTTTATTTGAATATCTGTTGAGACAAAGCAAGGCAACATCTGGATTGGGTAGAGAACTGTTTGGTACTGAAGGAGTTTAGGAGAGGGAAAGCAGGGAGGGTAGGCTTTGTGGCTCTTTGGAAGGGTGGTTGGGATTTCAGTTGGAAGGAGGAAAGCAGGATTCTAATACAAGCCAATTAGACCAGTGTGCAGAGGGAAGTCCTGCTTTTGATTCAGCAATATTACTTAGTATATTCCTCTATTAGTTGATGTCACTTCAGATAAATTTAATCCTTACTTGTATGTATGCAGGGGACAAGGGACCTGCCCTACTTTCACTTCTTACTGTCCTATCTTTCTGGCCCATGGCAATGCTCTTTTCTCTGTCTTGAAGAAAGATAGAGGCAAAAAGATGTGAAGGTCAAGCTCATGCTCAGGAAGAGATTCACTGGGAAGGATGGCTGGCAGAAATGATGCAGAAATCAAGTGAGGAGTTGGCTATGGCTTTCAAATGATCATTGTTTCCATTTCAACTGCCTATTAGGACAGCCCATGCCTTTTGAGCATCTATTAAGATGGAAGCTGACTTGCTTGGTGGGCACAGGGCATTCCTTCCTGGTATTGCTTTCTGGAATGTTGTTTGGCATACTTTCCCTTGCTACCAAAACTCCTCCAGTGTGTTTAGACTTCTGACCTCCACATCCCCTCTTGATTTCCATGTCTACTCTTGATCAGATTTGACTGCCTCTCTGTATCTTTGCCCTGACACTACCTATTTTGCAATTTCCAGACATGACATTTTGCACCTTCTCTTTGTTTTTGCTCATTATGGCTCCTTCAATCTGCAATGTTTTACTTCACTTCTATTAAGATCCAAAGTATTCTTTAACATCAAAGTGCCTCTTTCTCCAAGAAGACTTCCTGGATCATCCTCATGGAACCTTTCACTCCTAGAACTCTGTGGGCTGAGAAAGGGGAGAGAATGGGATGTACTTGCTGTGAAGCCTGGGAAGTTTGGAAGATTTGACAAAGATTTGAGATTCTAGCGAGATGTGGGAGATCTGGGGAGGGGAGAAAGGGCAGCATGAGTGATAATTCTGTTGGCTGTTGAGTGACATCTGCTAACATTCTTTGAGATAAAGCAAAATGATTGAGTTTCCTTTTGATTTTTTAGGTTTCCCAGACTCTAAATCTTTACAAACGGTGTCATCTGGAGTCCTTGAATTTCTCCAGGTTAATAATTACAGTCTCCCAGCACATCTGTATCCAGGTTGTCACCCATTATCTACACTCAAGATTGTTTGTATGTATTTCCTGTTAGTTGATGACTTGGATTTTCCAGAACAGTTCTGATTTGAAAATGATGATCACGGGGTGACATTAGTCAAGATGTACTGTATTCATAAACTGACATGTTGAATTGAAACCCCTTGTACAACGACTTAAAGACAGTAAGATGAGATGAAATAAGATAGAAAGAAAGGAAAAGAAGGAAACAAAGTTTGATCACCATAGGCAGACTTAGGCTCTGCAGCTGAGCTTACTTCTTCTCTGGGCAAGGTATCAGTGCCTCTTTGTATTTACCTTGCTGGACAGGGTAAGTACTTATTGAGTGCTTAGAAAGGATAGGCTTCAAGTCCAAGTTTACCTGTGCATTGGATTATTGTATCCTTTTAGGTCTTCAGCATTTACCCTGCTTCATCTGCTCTTTCTACATCTAGCCTGGAAGATTCTTGCCATTGGTGGAAGTAACGAGAGAGGTTGTGTCCCCTTGCCCACATCTGGCACAGCAGCACCACTGTGGGAGGGGGAGGAAGCCTCCCTGATCAGACTTCCTTTCACCTGTGAGAGCAACCACTCCTTGGTGGACAGGGCTTCCTGATTACAGACTCTAGTGGGTGAGAGGCCAGGGAGAGGGGTGGGATGTGTGGGAACTGGGTTTCTCACATCCCTGTTCCTGCTTCAGCATTCAACAATTCCATGACTACACCTATGCTGAGGGGCTGAGGAGAGAACCTTCCTTCCCTAGTAGAATCAGGGCAGCTGAAAAGGCTGCTCTGAGGGGATCTCTGTGTATACACTTGGGTTGTGTATCCGCCACCCTGGCTGCCTACAGCTATCCGTGTGGGCTGGCAAGGAGTGAGGAATAGGCAGTGTTGTGCATGGTGGAAACCACAAATCAAGACTCTGCAAATATCAAGGGTTTCCTGTGTGTTCCTGCACTGCTAGCTGGAAGAGGCTAAAGGGACTTTTTGTATATTCCATTCACTTCTCTGCACAGCCATCCCTTCCCCATTGCCTCTGTCCCAATGGTTGGAACCTTCTGAGCAGGTCTGCCCTGTGTAGGGTATGTGTTGCTCACTTCTTGCTAACATGTGCCTGTGGACTTGTGTTGGGGGTGACTTTGTCTGGTGCAGTTCTTCCCTGCTTCATGACCATACTCCAAGCTGAGATCTATAATTGCTGGGCTGTGGGAAACCAGTGGATCAGGAGAGGCATGGAAATTCCAACCTTAACTTCTCATAGTTCTAATCTAGTGACTCCCCTCCTCCCACCCCACATCAGCCTCAGCAGAGGTCACCAATAGCTTCTCAGTCACTCTATACTGCAGGACAGAGTAGGTACTGCTGAGGCCTTCACTGTTCTAAAAACACTTAGACCCCCATGCTTAAGAAAAATATTGACTCTGAATTGGAAAGAGACCAGTAAACCAGAAAGGGAAAACACTGAATCAAGTGTCTACAAACACACTATCCATTCCCCTGCTACTTACTTCAACTCCAAGTTCATCATTGTAACCCCGTTCAGTGAAGGATGTGGTGCTTTGTGGCAGGTCAGCTAGGATATGAGATAGAGTTAATTGGATATTTAATTTTAGACAATCCAAACATTTAAAAGTATCACAGGAACTGCAATGAAATGTATTCACTTAAGTCCCATCAGTTTGAAAAAGAGGGTAATTGAATTAATTTTCTACAAAAGTATTGGTTTGGGGGGATTCTATAAGGGTTTTGAAGGAAAGGGATTCTATGCTGAGCTGAGCCAGTTGCCTGGTGAAGGGAGGGTTGGCTAACTGACCGTTGGACTCTGGCTCTTTGGAGACTATGATTGCTTAGGTGATGGAAACTATTTGTGGTGCAATGCCTGAGGATGAAAGCTCTCGGCCTGGGTAAGGCATGAAGGAAGTAGAGGGCTGAAGTGCAGCTCCTGTTGTACCATCGAATGAGGAAGTTCCACATTCATATTGTCTGAGGTGCAGAATGCACCTTGGTAGTACAGAGGGAGGAAAGAAGGATGGCCTTGATCTGCTACGCCTGCTCTATCATTTAGGTAAGCTTTTACTTCCCAACTCTACTCTTTCAAGGGATTGTAGTCTAGAAGCCCTTCTAACCTAGTTTGTGCACAGGTGAAGATCAATGTTGGCTGGAGTATTTGCTGTTTTGTGAAAACAATCTCCTGTATAGCATCAGCATCGGCGCTTCTGAAGTTGCTTGTGTGCATTAATATAGTTTAAGGTTTCTGCATTCTTCATGTCTTGTGGTTTGGATTATATGGAAAGTAAAGTAAAGAACACTCAGGTTTCTCTTATGTAGGAAGGGGTGTCATTAGTGAATGTGTGACACTAGGCTGTGGATTTTGAAGGGGTGTGATTATAATAGAGCTGTCATTTGCTTTGTGTTGAAGAGATTTATATACTTGCTTACTCTCAAAATCAGAGTGGAGACTATCCATGGCACAGGAGAGTTAGGTGACTAAGAGCTGCTTGGTCCTATTGTTATTTGTCATCATTTAGTAACATTTAGCAAATAGTTTTACAAAACTTACCACACAAAAATAATCCTCTCCTTCCCTCCTCCTTCTCCTCTTCCACTGAGATGAGACACGATTTTTCAATTCTTGTTCCTGGATTAATTTTTTAAATTTTACTTTTATCCCTAAATAATGTTAAGGAGCTACTTTTAAAGTGTTCAGTTTTAGGCATTATCTGTTGTTTTCCCTACTCATGGAAGGTGACAATTTAACTCTTTCATTGCATCTACTCACATTCATCAACTATGTTACTGTTCCCATTGGTTCACTGGCTTCCTGTGAATGCATAATACACCTGTTTCCATTGTCATGTGGCCTACATTCCTGTGGGAAGGATAATATAATTGAAAGTACATGTGTTTATGGGATTAGTTTGGTTAATGGAATGTGAGTGGGAATGATGCCTGCCACTTCTGATCAGAAGCTTAAGAGCTATTGTATAGTCTAGTTGGGTTGCTCTTTTCCTCTGCCAGAAATTGGAGATGCCTTGCAGTTGAGGCTGATCCTTTCACCTAGATCTTAGAATGAACAAGGCATGCAGTGCAGCCTCAGCTGGCCCACAGCTGTGATAATTACATGATTGGGAAGTAGCTCTAATTTTTGTAAGCCATTGAGATTTCTTTTGTTACAGTAGTATTTCATAGCAAAAGCTGACCAACATATTACTCTCCGTGTCCTTCTAACACTTTAAGCTATAATTTTGGTGGGATAAATATTGAGTGTTATGGTATGTTCACACTCCTTAGGTGAACAGCCAATTAACTCTATGATGCTGTTTCTTTCATGAATCACTCTTTGTTTTCCCCAGAGTTTATTATTGCATTATTTGTATGTTTATAGTTCTATATGTTTATTATTAATCCAGTCCCCAAATCTCTATCAACTCTCTGAATCTCTTCTCAGAATGTTCAAATTTCTTAGACAAATCTTTCTGTGTCTCTGATATGTTCCAGTCTGGACCAATAGATCTCTACCATAGTCCATAGCTATCATCTTGGAGTCATCTTGTACATCATCCTTGGGATTATTTGACTCTTCCTGTGGAGAATCTTCTATTTCCTATATCCCTTGGCTTTCTCTTGTT
Source organism: Dipodomys spectabilis (assembly GCF_019054845.1). Classification (NCBI taxonomy): domain Eukaryota; kingdom Metazoa; phylum Chordata; class Mammalia; order Rodentia; family Heteromyidae; genus Dipodomys; species Dipodomys spectabilis. The sequence continues at coordinate 25,502,205 of NW_024870701.1, read as the reverse complement.
TCATTAGACCTCTATATTGTTGAAACATATCCTAAAAAGGGAGCATGGATATAACACATTTAGAACTTTGAATGTCTACACATATCTTTATTTTACTGTCACCTTTAATTGATACTTTGGATGGATATAGAACACTTGTTTGGAGATCATTTTCCTTCATAATTTTAAAGGCTTTCCCCCTTTTTGTTCAGATTTCTCTTGTTTTGTAGAGAAGCCTAAAATACCCATATAGATCATCTATATGTGCACATGATCTTTTGTTTTTCTTTCTGGATGTTCTTTAAATGAACAATTATTTTAGAACAGCTATACATTTGCAGAGCGAATGTAAAGATTGTTTAGGGAGTTCTTTCTTCATTTATTTATTGTTATTATAAAGGTGATGTACAGAGACCCTTCTGTACCATTATATTAGTCAGATAAAGAGTACATTTCTTTTTGAACTTTTTGAACTGTCACCTTTTCTCTTGATCTCTCCTAGTTTTCCTTCTATCTCCACCCACAAGTTGTATAGTTCATTCTCAACATATTGTCTAGTGAGTAATACTGCTGCACTTGTTCACCCTTTTTCCCTCCATTTCTGTGTCCCCCACTCATACCCTCCCAAAGACAGATAAATGAACAGAAAATAAAATAAAGATAAGAGAACATGGAAACAGCAACAAAGGAAAAACCCCGTTGTTTCCACTTCCTGGACTTCATTTCAATGAACATTATTTTACATGGTCAGATGCACATAGCTGTTGTGCCTATGTGATCCTCTCCTAAGAATCCTCTCCTTTGGTCTCACTCTATGTGAATGCCTAGAGACTTGTATAATTAATTACATCCCAGTATAATTTTTTTCTTTTACCATCTAGTGTGTTTATTTGTAGATTTATAGGGTCATTCTAGTTACCACAAATGAGGGAAACCATGCAACCTATGTTTCTTTGGGTCTGGCTTACTTTGCTTAATATAATTTTTCCATTTTTCCAAGTCTTTTCATTTCCTTATGAATGGTACAATATCATTATTTCTGATGGATGAGCATATATATATATATGTATGTGTATATATATATATATATATATGTATATATATATATATTACATTTTCTTGATCCATCCATCCACTGAGGGGTATTTGGGTTGATTCTATATCTTAGCTATGGTAAACAATGCTGCAATGAGTATAGTTGTGCTGGTAGCTTTAGTACAGCATTGTTTGTGTACTACTGGATAAATGCCCGGGAGTGGAATTGCTAGGTCATAGAGAAACTCTATATTTAGCCTTTTGAGGGCCTTCCATACTGCTTTCCAGAGTGGCTGAACAAGTTTACAAGTGGAATTTTATCAAACTGAAGAGTTTCTGCATGGCAAAGGACATAGCTAACAAGATAAATAGAAAGCCCACAGAGTGGGAGATGATTTTTACCCACTATGAGCCAGATAAGGCCTCATATTTAAAATATACTTAGAGCTCAAAAAATTAAACTCCCAAAAATAAACTCTCAAAGAGACAACAACCCAATTAATAAGTGGGCTAAAGACTTAAAGAGAAACTTCTCAGAAGAACTAAGAGTGGCCAACTGACACATGATGAAATGTTCAGCATCTCTATCCATAAAAGAAATGCAAATCAAAACAACATTGAGATTCCACCTTACCCCAGTTAGAATGGCCATTATCAAGAAAGCTAACAAAAACAAATGCTGGTAGGGATGTGGTCAAAAGAGAACCCTATTACACTCTTGGTCGGAATGTAAACTTGTTCAACTGCTCAGGGAGTTTGTAGATATCTACATCCAGTTGCCCCTAATCTTACCATAGGATATTAGCAAGGTACACTTCCACAACAAATGAACCAACATTGGCTTATAATCATCAATTAGGTTTTACTCACTATTCAGATTTCCTTGTTTTCCCTAATATTCTTTCCCATTTCAGAATTCCATCCATAATACCACACTACACTTAGAAGTCATGTTTCCCCAGACTCCCTTTGGTTGAGACTATTTCTCAGCCTTCCCTTGTTTTTGCTGATGATGGCAGTTTGAGGAGCATTGGGCACTAGTTATGTATTTTGTAGGATGTCCTTCAATGGGGATATAGCTGATGTTTTTCTCATGACTAGACTGGGATAATGTGTTTTGAGGAAGAAGATCACAGAGGTAAAGAGCCATGATCATCACTTCATGTCAAGTTACCTTCTGTCATTGTGACTTGTCATTGTACACTTTTCCTTGATCACTTGGCTGGAGATCGTGTTTGTCATGTTTCTCCACTTTAAAGTTACTCTTATTTTTCTTCCCTTTTCATCGCTTTCTTTTGAAGGAGAGTCACAATGTATAGCTCACACAGAAGGATGGAGTATTTGCATAAATTATTTAGAATGCTTTTGCATAGGAAGTTTTGCCTGTGCTCCTCATTTGTTTCATTCATTCAGTTAGTATTTATTACTATATACTTGTGAATATTCATTTTATTCTTTGGATTATAATTCAGTATTGTTTTATTTACCTGGATGCTTAAATCATCCCAGCTTTGGCCACAGGTAATCTTTTACTTGGCTCCTGTATTCCCTTGACATACTATCATTGTTAGTATGGGGGATATGAAAGGATTTTTTTCCCTGATACTATCAGATATTTGAGCTTCATATATTTTCTGAGTCGTAGAATCAGCCATTTCTCCAAGAAGTTCTTAAACTGATGTCAAAAGCAAAGATCTAGGTACTAGTTGTACTTATTTTACTAGGATGTCATTGCTTCTAGATACTTTCAGTTTATAAAGCAGAGGTATGTACATGTGTGTGCTAAGCCTTCTATATACACAATCTTGCAACTATTTCTGTACATAACCATCTACAGCCATATTAAACTAACTATGAATTTAAAATGATACTACAGCCCTTTTTGTTCTAGTTATTTTTGAGATAGGGTCCTGCTTTTTGATTGGCTGGCCTGGAATCAGGATCCTCCCATCTTAGTCTCCTGTATAGCCAGGATGACAGGCATAAGTCACTGGTGGCTGACAGAAAGTATTTTCATTCATTAAGTTTTATACTGCTCTGGATGGGAAAGATGGGGAGAATGGTGTAAGGGGTGATATTGATCAAGACACATGTACTTATAAATTGATATGTTGAACTGAAACTCTTTTGTACAACTATTTGAAGATAATGATTAAAAGTTCTTTTGTTAATCCTCAGATCTCTAGCCCAGTGCCCAGACTCATGTATACTCTTAGTAAATATTTGCAGCACAAATGAACAACAAAACCATTAGCTGTGGGATGGTCTGGTGGAATAGGCTTGCTGAAAGCAGTCCCCCCCCCCTTTGATCTAAGACCTACATGCAGGCTAGGTGGGGACACAGTATGGGTCCCTGAGGGCTTGATCTCAGACCTATTGCAGCCCCCAAAGACTTTATTCATGTGTTTGAGTTTGCATTTAGGAATATGGAAACCAGGGAGGAGAGACCAGGTAGAGGATGGAAGGTGTGTCTACATAATGATGTCTGTCCCCTTCATGTTTCTGTGTACTGAAGGCAGAAGAGCCCTGTTGGGTGGGTGTCTGGTGAGAGGCTGCAGAGAAGGGTGTCATTATGCTATAATTGATGAGCAGGTCAGCTTTCTTCCCTGAGGCAAAGCCTAAAGCATTAGCAGAATGACAGCAGCATTTAGAAAGCCTGGTCACCTGGCTAGACAGGTCTTAGCATGACATAAAAGCAGAGAGCAAAGCAAAGAGGGGCTATGCAACCCAACTGCAGAGACACTGCAAGGTGACCGCCTCAGGGGGTATAGGCCTTGGGTTCTGCCACCTACCTTGGCAGGAAGCTGCTATACAGGGCTGTGATGGGCTGTGATAGGGGTTGGGGGGACATGTCACTGGGTGACTGACAGCCCTGCTTCCAGCAATGGGGCCTGGCCTTGGGCTGATTTTAAGCAACCCAGGGCCTTTCTTGAGTCTCGCTTACCATGTCCCCAAACAGTAATTAGCCAAGTGCTTCTGATTCACATGGGAAGCCAGAGTTTTCTGAAGGTAACCCCAACTGGAGCTGGGTGGCTGCAGAGGCGTGGAAAACCCTTCTCTTCCAATTGTCTTCTCTGATGAGTCTCTGGGGCTTTTTTGTGCCCAACGTAGAAGTAGATGATGTCTTTGGGTTAGGACATTATTCTATTTAAAATGCAAATAGTCACAAGAAGAACATATTAAACAAGTATCAGTCAGTAACAACTTCATGTGGATTGGTTTAAAATATTCATTAAGCAATTAGAGCTGGAAAAAAATCTCGGACTGCCGGGACTTCTCCAAGCTCCTGTGGCCAGCAGCAGCAACACCTGGAACTCATTTGGGCTGCACTTTCCCAGGCCCACCTAGGCCCCACTGACTGAGAGAATGGGGTGTGCCCAAGCATCTGTGTTTGCAAGCCCTCAAGTGATCCTGATGCCCACTGTATATCTGTGAAACATCACATCAGAAGACTAGGAAACAGAAAGTTAAGTAATTCCTCTGGGGTAAGGTAGACAGGATTTCAATCCTGATTTTTTTCCTCTTTTGTACTTACTTGCCTCTGATTGCATCATGTGTACAGACTATGGACAACTGATGTCCAGAAACTTCTGGACAAAGGCAAGATATTCTGAGCAATCATGGAGTATTCCTTCAACTGGGTGAGCAGGGAACTCAGAGATTCCTTACCACCCACCACCTTTTCAGTTTTGCTTCCTTTTGAAAAGTACAGAGGGAGAAAGGAGAGATCTATCTGTCCTTTTCTGCCCCTGAATTTCTGGCCTAGGAATGGGCTTTCCTGGGTGATTTGCTGCCCTTGTTACTCTGGGAAGGGCTGGAGCCACACGAAATGGGGCCTGCATACCAGGCAGGAGAGCTGACCATGGGCCTTTGGAGTTAGAGCCCCTGGGCAGAAACATGACAAGTGGGGAGGGCCTGGGAGTATACACAGAGTGAAAGAGAAGAGGAAATTAAAGAGGCTCCAGTCTCCTTCTCGCTTCCTTCTAGCCTGTTCTGTTGCATTTTTGGCAGGGCTTGGCAAAGCTGGCCTGTAACTTTCCAGTCTGCCTGCTCATTGTCTTGCCCAGAAATACCAGATAAAAGAAACCATGGAATGAGGAATGAGGAGCTTGGGTCCCACCCCCAGGCTGTCCTACCAATACCAACTCGCTTTTATGTCTGCTGTTAGAACCAGCTGTCCTAACAGCCCTTGCCTGCACTGTGTGATCTGTGGTGGTGAGGGGGTGCAGAGGGTGTGTCTCCCAGGAGCCCCACACCACAGACCAGATGTCCACCCACTATCTATCTTGTGCCTGTAATCTGCCCAGCAGCACCCCTTTCACTGGAGCTCTTAGGGTTCCTTTTGTAAGTAGAATGGCCAAGAAGGGTAATGTTTGGTTGGCGGTAATGTTTTGGTTAAACAGATAGGCGCTCTATGGAAAGGAGCCAATAATTCAGAGCAGAGGCTACTGGGAAAGAGGAACCAAACAAAGAGCAAGGAAAATGACAAGAGTCTTACCAGTTGTCAGAGCCACAGCTCTTGGTTCTAGGAGTGACCCCAGAGATGATGGAGAAGGTCTACCTTGCCCAGGGATATGAAGAGCCAGGTCACACCTGGCCTGTCCCTCTCTAAGCCCCTTATGATAGATTGTTTCATTCCTCAGCTCAGGCTCTTTCTTCTGTAAAGAGTCCCTGCAACTTGACTGCATCTCTTCTCCAAGGAGGTGTGACCTTCTCCAGAAAGGTTTTGGGGTAGATCCCATTTGTGTGGTCATTAAACATCCTGTGATAGTCTCCTAGGAAAAATATGTTAAGGCAGTTCCTGGGGAGACAAAGGAAACCACTATCCCAGCTCCTATGGTGTTCCTAGGTCAGAGGTAGCACAGAGAAGTCAAACTTAAAACCTCAGGTCTGGGCATAGTTGAGTACACCTGTAATTCTAGCTACTTGAGAGAGTAATAGTCTGAGGCTGGTCCTCAGTAAAAACAGAACACTTGCTGAGATTGTTGGCTCATGCCTACAATCCTAGCTACTTGGGAATCTGAGATCTAAAGAATTGTTGTTCTAAGCCAGCCCAGGTAAAAAGACACCATGTCACCCAGTAAAAACTGGCCATTCACAATACCTATGTGAATTTGATCATATAAAATACTATCTTTGAAATGAACTCCAGGATATGTAAAAAAGAGGTTTTGTTTCCTTGTTGCTGTTTTTGTTTTCTTTTCCTTTTGTCTTGTTTGTTTATCTGTCTTTGGGAAGGCAAATTGGGCACAGAAATGGGGTTAAAGGATGAACAAATACAGCAGTGATATTCACTAGACACTATGTTGAAAGTGAACTTTACAACTTGGGGGTGGGGATGGGAGGGAAAACCTAGGAGTGAGGGAAGAGCTGACATTGTTAAAAAACAAATGTGCTCTTTATCTGACTTATATAACCATGACCCCTCTGTACATCACCTTTACAATAACAATGCACTCGTCATCCCAGTTACATAAGAAGTGTAAATAGGAGGATCATGATCTAGGCCAGGCCAGCCCAGAAGTAAAAGGAAGACCCTATTTAAGACATAATGACAGGGAAAAGAGTTGGGAATGTGGTTCAAGTAGTAGAGACCCTGCCTAGCAAGTGCAAGGCCCTGAGTTCATCACCCAACACTGAAAAGTAAAAAAAAAAAAGGCAGTATGAGCAAGGTCAGTCTCTGGGCCTGTGGTTGTAGATGGGACACCTCTGGTCAGGAGGAAGGTCATCAGCTAGGCTGGTGCTGGGGATTAAACAGTGAACAGATTTTGCTGAGCATGTGGAGAAGGTAGGAATGGGAAGAGAAAAGGGCATCCCAGGAAGAGAGGGTCTTTCAGGTAGGATTGTATCCAGTCTGGCTGGGACCTACAGACATGGCTGCACTATGGTTATTGACAGGGAGTGCTTAGCAAGGCCAGATATGTGGGTTGAGCCAGATTATAAAGCCTTGAACAGGGTCATGTTGAGGAGTTTGGGTTTGTCATATCCTGAAGGCAACAGTGAACCTTTGAACACTTTTATTAGTCAATCAATGCTAACTATCCAGTAAGCAACTCCTAGCATCTTAATGGCTTAACTCCAATAAAGGTGTAATTTTACTCCTACGAAGTCTGATGAGACCTCCAAAATCACAGTGGGAGGGAAGAGAAAGATGGAAATGGCACATCAACTCTTAACTACCTCAGCCTGGAAGTGACACAGTTCCACTTACATTTACTGGCCATGGCCAGTCTCGTGGCTCTAGTTTAAATGCAAAGGAAGCAGGGAAGTGTCCAAAGGCGCATACATATTTAGACAGTACTGACTCACTGCCAATGTTATTGTCTGTCATGCGATCTTGATGTTCATACTGGGGTGATGAATGGATAAATTAAAGGCTTCAGTGTGACGGCGGAGAGGTCAGGCAGAGGCCTTTCTAATTGCCCAAAGGGAACAGTCCTTCTGTCCCCAAATTCCTATTCCTCTTCAGATTGCAGGTAGGTGAACACATGGATTTTGGAGGGAAGATGGAGTGAAGGAGGCAGCTGGGGGAGAAATGGAAGGTAATGAGGGGGCCTGCTGATATGTTCACTAGGCAACTGGATGCAAGCTCATAGGACTGCCTGAGCTGAGATGGTGGATAGTATTGGAGTTTTCAGAGTTTAGGCCCACCAAAGTGGGTGCCATGTCTTCTTGGCACTCAGCTAACATTTTGGAGTGAGTGAGCAGTTGGTAGATGAAGCCATGGGTGAAAATGAAGAACCCAGAGAAAGAAGGAGATGGGAATGGAAACATCCCAAGAAACAGTCTTCTTTTCCAAGGTGATAAAATCTCTCTCATGTTCCTAACACTCATTGCCACCTATTTGTATCTCTTAGGAGTAATGAAAGCTGCCACATCAGAAGTACTTCAGGCATTTTCAGAGGAGGCTTTTGCTCATTAGTTTCTGCATGTCTAAGCTCATTTGAATCTGGGGCCTGACTAGGCTCCCACTGTGGCCTTCCACTGGTAGTGCAAGGGGGTGGAGTCATCCCATTCAGCCTCTGTCTCCTACTTGCTCTCCCCAGTGACAGGCTGAAGCCAAGCTAAGGCATAATCTGTCACAAAGCTGATGGACAGGAGATGAAAATCTGGATTCAGCTTTGCTGCTAACTTACTGAATGATCTTGGGAAAGTAATCTTTGGTACCTGGGTCTTAGTTTCCTTTTCTGAAAGTTAGGAGTTGGGTGTGCATGGGAGTTTTAAATGAGATAACCTTCCAACTCACTCCAGCCCGGACATTTCTAGTTCTATGGTGTGGAAACTGAGTATCTTAAACATCTGGCAGATTTTAGGACTGTATTTTCCCAGCTAGGAATGAAACACCTAGGGATTTCTGCAAAGTGGACTGTCATTTCTGGGGGTTGCAGAAATCATAGCTGTGGGTGTCAAGTGTGGGCTTTCTCCTCTTGCCTCTTCAGGAAATGGTCTTTTGGAGCAATGAGAGAAAGCCATAGACCACTTCCCCAGGAAAGCCTGCACAGAATGAACCACATACCACACATTTACCCCTTTACATTTAATTGTAGGGGTTTCACTGGCTCCCTCAAATGCAGTGTGAATCACTTCCTGCCACATGCCTGCTTTTTTCTTCCTAGCAGGTTCTGTTCTATTACAAATTCAGTTCTTGTTCCTGAAGCAAGCTGAGGAAAAGCCTCAAAGGGCCAAAGGGAAGTCCCAGAGGTGTTTTCTCTGGCTTCACAGTACTGGCTGAGGCCTCTCTTGAGAGAGGCAGAAAAATCACATCAGGCAAAAAAATCAGCCCCCAAACTGAAGATATTCGCAGAATAGTGTGTGTGTGCGTGTGTGTGTGTGTGTGTGTGTGTGTGTGTATGTGTGTGTGTGTGTGTGTGTGTGTGTGTGTGTGTGTGTGTGTGTTCATTGATCCTTTGATTCTATGCTTTTTATAAATGTTATTATAAAGGAGATGTACAGAGGGGTTACAGTTATGTAAGTCAGGTAAAGAGTACATGTCTATATTTTTTAAAAATTAAGCTTTTCATTTGAGAAAACCAGAAATTTACAGGCAGTTGTGAAACATATTCATGCAAAGGGGTCTTATGTGTCCTTAACATAATTTCTTCTTATCTTGGGCTGGGAAGGTGGCTCAGTGGTAGAGCGCTTGCCTTGCATGCCTGAGGCCCTGGGTTTGATTCCTCAGCACCACATAAGCAGGAAAAAAAAAGCCGGAAGTGGCGCTGTGGCTCAAGTGGTAGAGTTCTAGCCTTGAGCTGAAGAGCTGAGGGACAGCACCCAGGCCCAGAGTTCAGGCCCCACGACCAGACCCCCCAAAAAATAAATAAACAAAAATAATTTCTTCTTATCTTGTAAAATTGCAGTATAAGATCTTAGTCAGGACATAAACTGACACTGGAATTGGTAAACGCATTATAAGTTAAAGATACTGTAAATTGAAGATGTGTTTAGTGTTTAATGTACAGAACATCTTGTATGATAATCCATCATACAGTGAATAATCCATATTTACCTTTGCAATGCTATGGCCTTCTGAGAGCTATGGCTTGCTCCTTGGTTGTCCAAGATGTTGAAGTATTGTATTGCATATGGCCACCTCAGGATCAAAACTCAAAATTTAGAGGTTCATTGCTACCAAATGCACATCACTTTGGCATCATCGTGCAATTGAAAAGTTGCTAGGCTGAGATATCATAAATGAGGAACCTCTGCATAGACACTGATATAGTAAAGTGTACAGAATATTCCTCTTACTACAAGGTTTCCTCTGGCTACCTTTTTATAACCATATCTTCTTTCACTTGCCTTTATCTCTGCTTATACCTCAGAAGTCATTATTTTGTTCTTTAGGTCTATACTCTTGTCATTTCAAGGAAGTCACATAAATAAAATAATATGTAATTTCCTAAAGATGCATCCAGGTTAAAACATGTATTAATAGTTTGTTTAAGTTTATTCCTGAGTTATTATTTCATGGTGTAGATGTACCAGAGTTAGTTTAGCCATTCAACTGTTGAAGGACATCTAGTTTCTTCTTTGGCCTTGGGGTCATTTGGTTTGTTGATTCATTTCCATGTGTTTGGAGCTTTTTCTGTTAACTTACTGTTACTGATTGCTAGTTGGTTTCATTCTACAGAGGCCAGAAAACACTCTCTGAATGATTTCATGTCTTCTCATGTATTGATTTTTGTTTTATGGCCAGGACAGAGTTATCTTAGTATGTGTTCTTTGTGCACTTAAGGATAGTTTATCTTCTGCTCTTGGGGTGAATGTTTATCAATGTTGATTAGATTCTGTTGATTGATATTCCATTATCTTAGGTTCTTGCTGTTTTTCTGGTGGTTTTATTAGTTGTTGAAACAGGTGTGTTGATGTCTGAAAGTATAATTATGGGTTTGTCTATTTCTCCTTTCCTTCCACCTGTTTTGCTTCACATGATTTGTAGCTTTGTTGTTTGGTGCATGCACCTTTAGGATTGCTATATCTTCTTGGTGAGTTGAACATTTTATTATTACTAATGTCCCACTCTGTCTCTGGTAATTCTCTTTATTTTGAGAATGACTTTATCTCATATTCATGTAATTGACCCTACATTCTTTCATCACAGTTTACATGACATGTTTTTTTTTCTTCTTCTTTCAATCTGCCCATATCATTATATTTAAGGTGAATTCCTTATAGTCAGCATAAGAGAGTCATGCTTTTTAATTTGTCTCTTTATGTAATTTACATTTAATGTAATATTGATACATTAAGGCTTAGGTATGCAATTTCATTTTTTCTTTTTTAGTATGCCTTTCACTTTTACTTTTTTCCTGGCATATTATTTATTACTTGGCAGTTTTCTACTTTAATTTATCTGTAATTTATTTAGTTTTTTTGCATTTTTACTGGCCACCCCACATACCACATTACATAGACATAGTTTTTTCCACTTTACTCATGTCCTTATTTTACCAACTTGAGTGAAATGTAGGAACCTTACCTTTCTTTATGTCTCTTTTTATCCTTTCCTGCTTATAATGTACTTGTTTTAAATATTTCTCCTACATGAATTTAAACCATAACAGAAAGCATTATAATTTTTGCTTCAACTGCCCAACTCAAGAGGAGAAACAAGTGTATTATACTTACTCTTTTCATTCCAAAAAATTTATCATTTCTTTTGGTTTAACAAAGAACTTTGTTAGTCCTTTGGTTTGTTGGTGACAGATTTGACTACATTTCCTTTATCTCAGAATAGTTCTGTTTCCTCTTTGTTTCTAAATTGTTTTCTATAGATATGGGATTCTGGAATGATAATTATTCCCTTTCTTCTAAATGATGTAGCACTGGGATTTGAACTCAAGGCTTCACATTTGCTACGTAGGCAATCTTCTATTTGAGCCATGTGCCGGCCTATTTTCTTTCTTTTGCAGTTGAAAAATACGTCATTTCCTTTTCTTCCCCATAGTTACTAATGAGATAACTTTTGTATTTCTAGCCATTCTTCCACTGTAGGTAGTCATTACTTCTTTTTGCTCATGTTCAGGATTACTTTGCCTTTAATTTTCAGAAGTATGACTATGATTTGTCTTGGCATAGACTTTTCTTTGGTTTACTCAGCTTCTTCAATCTGTAGATTTATGTCCTTAATCCAAAATTTGGAGGTTTTCAGCTGTTGAGCCACCTTTCAACTTGGCTCCCCTCTTTCTAGAACTCCAATGACAACATTGTTAGAACTATCCTTATAGAACTGTAGATTTCCACAGATTCCCCCCTCCCCCCCTAGTCTATTGCTCTCTGTTTTTCAGATCCAGTCATTTTTATTATCTTCCAGTTTATTGAGTTTTCCTCTGGCCCCTTTTCTTCTGCAGTTGAGTCTCCTCACTGAATTTTGTATTTTAGTTCTCTTTGGTTCTTCTTCCCCCGCTACTCCCTTCCCCGCCGCCCTGCTCCAGCCCACAACAGCAGCAACAGCAAAGTAGCATCTACATCACATGGGAACTTCTTGGTAATTTATATCCTCAGGCCTCACCCCAGACCTCCTGGATAAGCCTATGCCCAGCCATGGCAAATGTCGGGACATGCTGTTTGTGCTGCTGGTATTTGTTATGCTGCTGTTTGTGCAGGAAAGGTAGAAACCATATATATCAAGTTGCGTGTATGTGTGTGTGTGTGTGTGTGTGTGTGTGTGTGTGTGTGTAAAATATACAGAAGGATACAGAAGAAACCAGCCACAGGCACAGCCACAGCCACAGTCATTGTCTTTGGGGATGGGATGTAGGATATCTAGGAGATAAGGATGGGACAGTGAATTTTTATTTTGTGTTTATGTATGTTGCTGAGGATTGAAGCCAGCACTTTGAGCATGCTAGACAAGTACTCTGACCACTGAGTTGCACCTCTAGTTTTGACTTTTCACTATATATTCTTTTAATTTTTTGAGTTTGAATCACTTAATGTCATACTTGTTTAGAAAATTAAAATACAAACACTCCTTTCTATGCAATCTCTGCCTTCCTCATTAGCTTTCTCCCTCACTTCCCATATGGCTTCTTCATGCCAGTCAATATGTCTCTTCAGTTTCCCTTGGATGTAGGTGGCATTTTCTGACATGAGTCTTGGATTAATTCTGTTCTCTCGCTCCCTCTCTCATTAGTTGTGGGGTTTGAACTCTATACCTGGCATTGTCCCTGAGCTCTTCAGCTCAAGGCTAGTGTTCTACCACTTTGAGCCAGAGTGCCACTTCCTAATTCTGTGCTTTCATCTGGACTCTCAGGTGCTCTTCTCTGGATAACCAAAGCTCCTTGCCTTCCAAGGTCAGATCACCTGCTGCCACATTTGGGAAGACTTGCCTCAGTTTCCCAGCTTGTGCCTCCACTGCAAGTTCCTTTCCCCCACTTGCTCATTTCCTGCAGGCAAGCTGGTGTCTTTTTTAGCCTATCTGCTTTTGGTGGGTGCAACTTGACCTTGCAGTCTTTGGGTCTTGGGCATCCCCTGAGTTCTATAGAATCTTTTAATAAATAATTGAGCTGGGTGTTGATGGCTCAGATCCACAATCCTAGCCATTGAGGAGGCTGAGATCCCAGGTTCAAAGCCATTCCAGAAGGAAAGTCTGTGAGACTCTCCAGTTAACCAGCAAAGGCCAGAAGTAGAAATATAGCTCAAGTGGAAGAACATCAGCCTTGAATGAAAAAGTTAAGGGACAGCATCCAGGCCCTGAGTTCAAACCCCAGTACCAGCACCAAAACAAAAACAAAACCCCAAACCAACCAACCAACCAACCAAACAAACAAACAAACAAAAATCTGAATAAAAAGATAGATAGATGGGGTTGGGGATCAAAGCACAGAAGTTCAGAGTGGAATTGCCCTGCAAGGAGAAGCATGACCAGGCAGGAAAGAAGGGAGGGATGCAGGAATACAGGAGTTGCTGCTGATGGCTTGGCTTTCTCCTGATTGGTTGGGATTAAGCCATTCTCAGTATCCTGAGGGGCCATTGGGAGGCACATCTTTCCCCTTGGGGCCTTTTAAAGGACAGCTGTGCTTTGTATAGGGTGTGATGGAGGGTGCAATGTGTGACAAAAAGCTCCTGCGTAGGCGGGCAGGAGAGCAGGTTGCCCTACCAACAAGGCTTGTCTGATTAAAACCAAGTCAGGGGTGAAGCTGGATTTTAATAAGAAAAGAACATGCCCCCATCGGCCATGCTGTCCCTTGCCACCCTCCATCCCAGCAAAGCAGCTGACATTTCCTGCACATTTTAACTTTCTAACCAAATAATGAAATAATCATACTGGCTCCTCAGTCACAGGGTTCATTTTATCTCATTCCCAGGCTTCAGAATTCATCTCATATTTTAATCTGTTTTGAGCTCTTTTCAATTGCCTTGGAGATAGAGCCAAAGGTTCCCTGAACTCATGTTGCCTGGAGTTGTTTGGTTTAGGTTCCTGTGGGGTATTTTCTTTAATAACATGGCCTATCTTATGGCAGCAGTAGGAATTCAAGGGGGTGGGGTTGAGGATGGTCTTGCATTTTTGTGGCTTCCTGACTGTAAATGAATGTCCAAATTCTGACTCTGGGGATTCTCATCTTTTGTCTTCTTATGGGTGGTACACTCCCCTCTCCTGCAGCAACGCCTTACAACTAACTGTTCCAGGATGCAGCATCCCAAAGTCCCTTGGGGACCAAGTACATGCAAAACCACCATAACAGCATGGACCAACCTTTCTGAGCTCAACTTTTCTGAAGACCTAGGAGTAGCTGTGCACCAATGGTTAACTTAACCAGATTAACTTTAAAAAAATCTTATTTAAAAATCATTGCATTTTTTTTGGTTATCATTTAACTCTTTTTTATAATACTGGAGAGTGAGCCCTGGGCCTCATGCAAAGTGATAGGCAAGTGCTTTACCACTCAGGCCATGACCCCAGCCCTTTTATTTGTTTTGTGCCTGTTCTGGGGCTTGAATTCTGGGCCTGGGTGCTCTCTGAACTCCTTTTGCTCAGGCTAGCACTCTGCCATTTGAGCCACAGTACCACTTCTGGCCTTTTCTGTGATTAATTGGAGATAAGAGTCTCAAGGACTTCTCTTGTGGGGCTGGCCTCAAACCTTAATCCTCAGTTCTCAGCCTCCTGAGTAGGTAGGATTATAGGCTTGAGCTACTGGTGCCTGGCTGTGAGACTATATCTAATTTTATTTAACAAAAAAAAATGGGGAAACAAAGAGGAAGCAACAATGCTTGATAAGAAATATATTTGTTATCTTGCTCATGTAATTGTAACTCCTCTATACGGTATTCTCACAATAAAAAAATAAAAATAAAAATACATTGAAAGTGGAGTGGTAGAGTGCTAGCCTTGAATAAAAAAGCTAAAGAACAGAGCCTAGGCCCCAAGTTCAAGACCCAGTTCACTCTCTCTCTCTCTCTCTCTCTCTCTCTCTCTCTCTCTCTTCCTCCACCATACACACACGATGCAGTTTTAATAGACTTATTAAAATAGAGCCTATACTTTTTAAAGCATACAATTCAGTGGGTTTTTAAAAAAATGTCTTGTTTTTTAGTGCATTCAAGGGGGCGTACTTCTAGCACTACTGTCTGATTCTAAAACATTTTCATGACTTCAAAAAAGAAACCCGTGTCTATTAGCATATACCTGACTTGGGAGGTGTTTGCTGTTATAGTAGCACAAGCCAGCCCATGCTGACTGACACTGAAACTGTTCTATGCCTAGAGGAGGCATGCTGTGTGATGCTATTACATGCTATGCTATCAGTTTAGGGGACATCTGGAAATGGAAAGTCTGGAGTGAAGAGGAGAATCTCTTCTCCTAGGTAGACATATACAGACAGCATGAGGTATACTTTACTGTCTCCAGCTGCTGAAACTTTGACTTTCTTTCTTGCCACTAGCCGGACTGACTGATTCTGAGAGGCAGGGAAGGCTGATCAGGTTGGGTGGCACTGGAGTTGGAATGCCAGTAATATCTGGAATCTGAAGGGCGCTTGGCAGTCCCCTGTGACCTTGGGAAAGGCTAACCTGGCCCCCACTCCCTGAGCAATTGATGAGGAATTCTTTGGGATTTTACCTCAGCACACTGTGTTCTCTTTGGCGATTCTCTGTCCCACTGTTACCTTTTCTGTGTATCAGTGTGAGGGCTACTGAGAGGCAGAGGTGGGGAAATGGAAGTGAGTGCCCACTTCCTAGCCTAGCTTCTCCTGGGTGGGAGAAGGTAAAACTGGCCTTTGTGACAAACCTGCCAGAATGCATTTGCTCAGCCTTCGGAGACTGTGCAACCAGGATTTTGGGAGATGATAATGTGGTATTGATAGATTCATCTCAGTACCTGTACTGATGAGTAGGCAGACTGCCTGGAGCTATTCATTCCTTAGGTGGTCCTCAGGGCTTTCCTGTGCCCAGCATAGAGCCTGGTGCCATAGGCAGGGGCTCATAACCTAAGCCTGGTTCCATCTCTAAACCTTCCATGTTCAGCAGGGCAGGACCCAGGCCACAAGTGTTTCAAAGGCTCAGAGGGTAGAGAGAATGCTCTGTGGCCTGGTTTGATTAATATTGCCACATCACCACATAGGCCTCAGTTTCCCATCTGTTGGATAAAGTGGTGGGCTGTTGATTTTTTTTTTTTTTTTAAGGTTGCTCAGTGGTATGAATGACCAGGGAGACTTTTTAGATTTTGGAATTCCCAAGTTGTTACAAATCAGCTTCTGCTGGTTTGGGGGTGGTGTTGGGGTCTAGCTCTTCATTTTCATCTTGTATGACCTCTCTTTCACTGAGGTCTGGCCCAGAAGATGGAGCGTGGCCATTTTAGCCCAGTAGGCTGTGACAGACTATAGAGGTCATGGTGAAGGATTTTTGGATGCTAAATTCCTGGCCAGCGCTCTGCTTTGTGTGGTTAAAGCACTTGTGGTAGCATATTGCTTGATTGGGAGACAGTGGCATTTTTGTGCTCTCATTGGTTGCTGAATAATTTAATCACCCAGTTATCAGGAACAGGTTGGGGAGGAAGGACCATGGATCAGGGCTGCTCCTTGGAGGAGGCTTGCTGTAGCCTGGAGGTAGGCTGGCTCCTCTATATTGCCCACCTGCAGCCCCTACACAGGTTGCCATGAGGACTTTCTGTGCTGGTTCACTTTGAGGTTCCCTAGAATGAGTGTGAGAGTGGAGGCCCCCAAGAATAAACAGATCAGGCAGATATAGTGGTGTTTGGTGGTAATTCATTTAACAAAGCTAGAAAGGGTACCTTAAGGACCTTGAAACTGGATGGCTGGTCTCAAGCTTCATATGCATCTGGTAGTTTTGCTGAAACTGGGGTACTAGTCTTCCTACCAGGGTACTCACTCCAAGAGTGGTATCCCTTGATGATGCTGGTCCCCAGGCCACACATCAAAGGACTCAAGACTATCACTGCATGTAGGGCACTGGTAGACTGGGGACTTACCCTATCTACCTCCAAGGAGAAAATAGGAGATGAGAGATGTCCTCTGGAGAGTTAAAGAAACCAAGTGGGGTGAAGTGAGATTTCCAGAAATAGGAGGCAATGGATGATTGGTACCATGTGGACTGCTGGGCTACCATGGCATGCACTGCCCAGCATCGGCATGGTGCTCCACGGAGTTGAGCAGTGGGCGGCAGTTGGGGCAGGAAAAGAGGGTTCCTGAGTCTGAGCCAGGAGGTGGGAGCCAGGTCAGGAAGCCCAGAGCAAAGGCCAACAGCTGAGTAGAGTTCCAAGGAGGGGTAGGAAGGAGAGAAGACTTTAAAGGAGAGGGATGGTGGAAGGTCTGAAATGCTTGGGTGAGGAGTTCACTCCTTTCCACAGTGAGTTGGGGACAAATCAACACCAGCTTGGCATTCCCAAGCACACATCTGGAAATAGACTTTTGCATTTTGAAAAACAGATTTTCACTAGTAGCTCATGGCCAGTCCGTGTGACATGGTTTCAAGGCAGTGTCTCAGAGCTTTCTCTGTCCTCCAACATCCTTTCAGCCCCTCTCCATTTTCTTGGCCACTGGCCTTGAAATTTCACAATTAGAGATGATTTCTGTTACATTTCCTCCAAGAGGTTCATTTGCTAAACCAGAGATACCCAGGAAGGAAATAACTAATCTTGATACTATGCTGTGTCACCTTGGCAGGTATTTACAAGGCAGTCTTCTGCCAGGGCCATTGGACAGGGGAAGTAGAACAAGTTAATGTGGACCAATCTGGAGGCAGAGAGAAAGAAAGGCTAGGTGTGGCAGAGATGAACAGCATTGTTTTGGGGCAGAGAGTCAAGAGGAAGACAGAATTGGTGTGGGGAGTGCCCAATTCTGAGGACTGGCATCAGGAATGATAAGGTGCAATGAGGCCCTGGGGCCTTGATACCAAGGGGCACAGAGAGGCATCCTAGGCCTAGCAGGCTCAGAGAGCACAGATAGTGGAGTTACCCTTCCTTTCTGTCGACAATGAGGATGGGGGAACCACTGTATCTCAGACTTCACTTCTGGAAAAAATTGGAAGGAATAGAGCTGCCCCAGGTTTTTAGGCTGAAAGCAACCATGTGGTTCCCAGGTCCTCATCCTGAGTCAACTAGTCAACTAGCTGCATTCCAAAAAGCACAGGGAAGAGAAAATATTCTAAACAGGCTTGTAGATGGCACTGTGAGAGTGTTGGTCTTCTGAGTGCTTCTAGGACTCAGTTTCATTTACTCTTGACGTATTTCCTGAGTGCTCTGCTTATCAGTTCTGTGCTGGGTACCAGCCTCAGGTGCTCACTGATCAGAGGAGGTCAAGTCAGGTGGCGGCAGCAGGTTATATTTTAGAGTTAAAGGTGATAGAATTGAATTAGTGCACATGCTTTGGGTACCTGCTGAGTCCTGGCCTTGTAGAGTTAGAGAAGACTTGCTGGGAGAGGAGTCCTTGAGCTGAGCCTGGAAGGCCAAGAAGAAGTCAAGCAGATTGGTCTGTATTCCATCCCTAGCCTGAGCTTTCCTGGATACCTAGCAAGGTAGGGCCTGGCCAGACTAATGGGGCATATGAGAGCCTTGAGAGTTCCCTGTGAAATTAATTCCGAGATCAAAGGTTTCATGTTCTCTTGAATAAGTGATTTAACTCACCCTTGAGATTGCTGTGACTCAGCTTATCAAAGGCCTATGCAGTTTGAAGCATCTCCACTAGGAATGGATGAAGAGCAGAAACAAAATCTATAATATAGGTACAGCTTGGACTATGGAAGCCTTAGTATACCTGTGACTTTCTCTTATCACCCCTCAGAAGTGAGAGGCTCTCCTCCACCTTCTCAATGGTGATGTAGCCCCATTGAGTACCAGTGGGTTTATCAGTCTAGAGAAGGCCTGTGAGGGAGAGGCAGCTTGGCTGGGAAAAAATGCCCAAAGCCACCACTCTTTGAAGGTCCTGTGTAGACTCCCTTTTCCGGATGCTGATGTATCTTCTTTCTAGTCCCTGCCCATACCACCAAGAGTCCAAGGATTTTGAGCAGTAGAGATGTGCAGGGCTCCTGGGCTGGGGTGGAATAGGCCAGTGGGGGTTTTGGAAAGCATGGGAACCAAGGATTTTCTGTTTTTGACCAAAAAGAGTTGACATTTCATTTATATGTGGCTGGAGTAGAGAGAGCATGCATGAAATGATTTACCCAACAGAAGGCAATTCATCAGGAGTCAGGAAAATGTAAAGTTCATATTATTTGACCCAGGAGTTCTCATTCTATGAATTTGTCCTACAAGTATTCAGGTACTGACACAGAACAACAATATATAAAGGCTGTTGGTTCATTGCAGTGTTGTTTGTAAGAACAAAAGATTAGAAACAACCTAAATCTCCATCACTGGGAGACTTGATTAATCAACAGTGCAGTAATACCATAGACTATAGTATTCAGTCATAAGGAAAACAAGGGGGCTTCAATATATGGTTTTGGGACAATCTCAAGTGTATCATGATGGAAGCAAAGTGTTGGTCACCATTATGGTATGGCACCATTTGTGTAAAAAGGGGCAAAATTAAATATATATAATGTATGTAACAATATATTGCTACATATTGCTATTGTTTAGGCACAAAGCCTCCTGGAATTGAAATACTGAGAAATGTTAACAGGACATGTAAACGAAGCAATGAATGACACAGACCAGAGGGAAATTTTTGCTTTATCATTTTATGTATCATTTGGACTTGGAATAGTGTGGATATGTCTTCAAATGTAATAAGGAGAATAATTGGCTTCCCTAAATGGCCAGGATTCCAGGGTTGTGTGTCCCCAACATGGCCTCTGCTAGGCCTGGAGATTCAAGGCCCTTAGCTATCTTGAGACCAGGGGAGTGGACGGGACCTCATGCTCCAGTTTAGGCTGGCTCATCAACCTGAAAGCCTCCACATTGCAGGATTTTTGAGAAGCTTAGCGTAGGTTGAGGTTTGCCTCTAGCACTTGTCCTGGCCTCTTTTCTATGTCACTCGGGGGGCTGGGTGACTCAGGGATTCTTCTCTGGAAGCTGTGTGTCCTGCTTCCTCTTCTGAGACCACTGCTCCCTCTTGTAAGGGGTCTGTTTCATTTGGCTCCTGACTATCATCTCAACAGGGACTCACTGAAATCTGCTGAACAATCACACGCAGATCCTAGGTTGCACTGGCAGAGCTGGGCTGGTGTTAGGAGGGAGGAAAGAGATGAGACTTTGTCCTGTGGTTGTTGGGAGAATATTTGTCATGGTTCTTCTCAGACATTTCCTTTGGCTAGCCCTACTGTATACTGGAAAATAGACAACAGGAGAAAAGTGTTTCCTCCTAAATCCTCCCTCCCCGGGGCAGCAGGCTTGGCCAGGTACTGTGACTCTGATTTGAGGTAATCTCAGAGCTGGTGCTGCTTCTTTTTTAAATTTTTTTTAAATTGTAAAGATACTGTACAGAGGGGTTACAGTTCCATGAGCAAGGTAATGAGTACATTTCCTATCAAGCATTGTTACCCCCTCCTTTGTTTTCCCCTACTATCCCTTCCCTCCTCACCTCCCCAACTACCCCCTCTTCCCCACCAAGTTGTAAAGTTCATTTTCAACTTAGTGTCTTGTACATCTCATTGTTACAATGGGTCAACCTGTATCCTTGTTTCAGCATTTTATTTCCCTTCCCCCTAAATTAGAACAATGTATATACAAGATGCAGGGCAGAACTGGTGCTTCTTAAGGCTTGCCACCTGTCACCAGGGCTGCATTTAGAAGCCCGTAACTCTGATACCCTCAGCTGCTTCCCTGACTCTCCCCCAGTCCTAGCTTCCTGTGCCTCTGCTCTGTCCCCCAAGGCTTCTTATGTGCTTGAGCAGAGGTGGCAGCTACACAGCCAGGTAACACGGGTCCGCACGTAACTCCTGGCAACCAGCCCTACCTGAGGGTTGAATCCTAAGAGTCCTGTCTTAGCTTGTACGTGACATGAAACTGTGGTGTCCTCCAAAGATGGCAGGTCCAGAGCAGAGCAGCCAGGCAGCTACTTCTTCATCAAAGTCAGGAACTGTGGTCTGCCAAGAAGCATGGCAAGCGAGGAAGCATGTTCTAGACTCAGCAGATGAGAGTTTGAATCCAGACTGCCACACAGGCTGGGTGACCATGCTTACTTACCCTTTCAAAACTCAGTTTACCTATGTGTGAAAAATGGGGGCTAGACCCAGAATGCCCGTGGGATAGACAAGCTGGAATTGGATTGTAAGTCCAAGCTTGCCTTCTAGTCTAGCTTCTGTGGTTGAGATGAGCTCATGACAGTGAGCAAGGTCCAGTTCCAGTTCTAACAACTGCATTGACTTATCCACTGACATGCTTGGCTCATTAGTTGGCAAGGTCTGGACCATTTTGCTATAGTGGCTCATTTCAGGCATGAGGTAGAAGCTGGATCATCCCTGGATGGAGGCAGCAGAGGTGGGGCTGAGTTGTAGCCTACCCATTGCTCTGCAAGGCAGGTGTTGCTGGACCCAGGAACGAGCCTGCCCCTGGTCTTGGCCTCTGATGGCTTTCTGGGGAGGCCAAGACAGACAATTCGTCTGTAGGAATCACAGTATCTCTTGCCTTTGAGAAGCAACAGGCATAGGCAGAGAGAAATTCTGGGACTGGTTTGCAGAAAGGGGCCACACTAGGGACAGGTAGCATTGGAGTGGAGTTTTAAATGTGAGTCCGTCCTTCTTAAAAGCTCTGGAGGTGATGTCTGTTCCTGACAATCTGTGAACCTGCTTTGGAAAACCTGCCAGTGAAACTGAAGGATACATTAGTACAGGCGAGAGGCCAAGAAATGGGTACCTTATTTGCTGGGAGAGGGGCTCCATGCCCAATACAGCCACAGGTGGGGGAAGTTCTATGTGGAAGAAAGTCTTGTGCTCCTTACAAAAAGCCTCATCCTGGCTCCTTACTCCCAAGAACATTTTTTTCATCCCTGTCCAGGGCCAAGGTGGCCCAGGCTGGGCCATTAGAGGTAAGACAGTACAGCTGATCTAGCAGGCTGCCCAAGTGGGGGTGTGGCCTGTGGGAGCCTGTCTTTGGGCACAGAGCCAGTTGGAGAGGACAAGGCCTGACAATACAGTTCAGAACTCATTGGAATGACTTCATCCTTCAGATAGGCATGGCAGCCCTTCCAGGTCTTGAAGTCTGGGGAAAGATGTTCATAAAGTTTACATTTTATATCCTTTCCCACAATAGAAGAAGAAGCAAGCGGACATTTTAAATCATGCATCTTTTAGTAAGGTTAAGACAAAACGCATTTTGTTGTTTGAAGAAATGATGTGTAGCTCCTCTGTATCGTTAGAAAAATTAGTATTTCCATTAGTATCATGGAATGTGAGAAGCAGATAGGTCTAAGATAGGTCTAAGTCATTTAATTTTTACTGATGATGTAGTAGAGATGCAGATATGGGACATAATTTGTCAGCTAGGTGGCTGAACAACCATCACTTAAACTTGTATCACCATAGTATAAGATAGATTCAGGAACTGGGTAGTAGCCTGGACTCTGTACCTCAGCAGGATCAGTCAAACTTGGTCTAGGACCCCCTTCCAGCCTTCCTAGGTCAGCTCTGAGGTCTCAGTGGGCCCTGAGGGGGATTGAAAGATCTGCCCTGGGGGGAAATGATAGAGATGCTGCACAAATGGGATGTTGATGGGGAGGGGAGAGGGCCATGTGAGCCAGGGGAGCAGAATCTTGAACAGGGAATGACATAAACATGCCCAAAGCTAAGGGAATCATGGAAATTTCCCCCTCCCCCGCCATGTTCAGTGACTGCTATTCTAGGAGAGACCGCTTATAGGCATTCTAGAGCTGGGGTTTGAAAGGCAGTGTATTGCCCTGGACCAGGAAACAAAGAAAATGCCGAACATTTCTTGCAGAAACTCACTCCCAGCATCTTTTTTCTTTTTGTTTCCTTCAAGAGAAACCGACAGGGCTCCAAACCCAGCTTGTCCAGTGCAAACCCACAGCAGTTTCTCACTGAGCATCTAGCCACACATGTCCTATTTTTACTCTTAATAACTGTTCGCTCAGGGTTACCAAGGTCTTCCTGTTGCTATAGTGAGAGGTGATGGTGCCAGCTTTCCAAAGCGCTGGACCCTTGACTCAGAGGAAAAACACAATCTGAGTTGCTGTGTTTTCGGGTTTGCCTGAGAAGATTTAATACACCATTTTCCAAGCCATGGCAAACAATGGTGGTTTGCGCTTTAAATTCACCAAAAAAGCTCAATAACCAAGAAAACTGGTGATTCTGGGGAGTGGAACATTTGAGATTACATGGGCGATAAATGAAAATGATGAGACTTCATTGAGAAAATAAAATAAAATGATAAGAAAAAACCTGGACATAGATGCATTGCCTGACACGGCCTTTTTGGTCCTTCTGTGGTTTCTGTCCTTCTGTCAGTTTTCCTAAGTGTTCATTTGGCAATATTGAAGACATCACAGGCACATAATTGGCAGTCTGCTTTTCTTAGTTAATATGTCATAAGCATTTCTGTGTTGCTGTATTGTTTCAGCGAGCACTGTTTGCATTGTGGCGTAAGGTCATATTCTTGCATACAGCATCCTCCTATTTTTCTCCCTCTCTAGCCATCCTTTGGTCTCCTCCATGCAATCTCTAGCTAGACCTATTCCTCTACAGATATGGATATTGACCTATCTGGTCCCCTTCCCTTTCACCTCGTGCCAGCCTTGCTAAACAAAGGATGGTTTCAGACCATTGGGGTGGCATGGACACACTATGGGATGAGAGCTTGTTAGAAATTGAGACTTGTTCTCCATCTAAGACCTCCTGAGTTGGGAATTGTGTTGCATTTGGACATGATTCCCAAGTGACTGTGACACACTAAGTCTGATCAGCACTGATCTCAAAATTCATACTCTGCCCAACTCCAGGACACATGTCATAGCCCTCATCATGCCTTGCTGAATACAGAGAGAC
Source organism: Dipodomys spectabilis (assembly GCF_019054845.1). Taxonomy (NCBI): domain Eukaryota; kingdom Metazoa; phylum Chordata; class Mammalia; order Rodentia; family Heteromyidae; genus Dipodomys; species Dipodomys spectabilis. Next base: position 25,478,292 of record NW_024870701.1, on the reverse strand, counting down.
CAGAGGAGGAAAGGGGAGCAAGAGAAGAGGGAAGGAACCACAGCAGCTGTAGGCAGCCGCAGGTCTGGAACTTTGCAGAGATTGGAGGTGGTGAGAACCAAACTCACAGAAAATGCTATCTGGTTGTCCAGATGGCTGTTAGGGGTAGAAGTATAGATTTGGGAAGCTCCCCATCCCTCATGTCCATACCTATTTTACAGAAGAAGAAACTGAGGCACAGGGAAGTCAAGTTGCTTGCCTAAGGTCACTCAGCTAATAGGCAGTGGTGTTAGACCAAACCGGATTCCAGAGACAACATTTCATAGCCACCCTGAGATGTGGCTTCAGGGTATAGGGTAAATGGAAGGATGTGGAAGCCAATTTTCCCCTAATAGTGAATTACTGGAATTAGCATACAGAAACCCTGTGTGAGACTGTGGAGGGGAAACTACAAGTGCTCAGGATACATGGAGTATGTACTGTGTAAAGATGGTTGATTCATTTTTCCCACAATGCAGCCTAGCATCCACTAGAGACATTTGCCTTCCAGCAAGTCTAGAATCTTTACTTTATCACTTTAATTAAACACATTATGTGCCCTTTTGACTTCTGAGGATTCCCCCCTTTATAACCCTGTTTTTGGGGGAGGGAGAGGCGTATTTTCCTTTTCGAGAGGCAGATTTTTTTCCCCACAAAATTAAGGGCTAGGAAACCCTTAACAGATCACAGAACTATTTTAATATGACTTATAACACCAGACAGAGAGCTTCTCTGCACCCACTGAGCTGTGTAATACACGTGTGAGAACTAATGTCTTTTTGGTGCCAATCCTGGGGCTTGAACTAGCCTAGGTTGTCATATGCATAATATGTCATATGTATTTCTGTGTTGCTGAAATTGTCTCAGCAAGCACTGTTTGTATTGTGGCATAAGGTTATATTCTTGCATACAGTATCCTCCTACTTTTCTCCCCCTGTAGCCATCCTTTGGTCATTCCCCGAGCTTTTGTGTTCAAAGCTGGCACTCTACCACTTGAGCCACAGCTCCATTCTGCTTTGGAGATAACTATCAGGAACTTTTCTGCCTGGGCTGGCTTTGAACCAAGATCCTCAGATCTGAGTCTTCTGAGTAGCTAGGATTACAGGCATGAGTCATAGGCACCTGACTAAAAGTTTTGTTTTCGAAATGCCTTTTTTTTCCCCACTGTGCTTGGTCAACACCACATGTAATAAATCCACAAATAAGATAGGCTGACTGCAGGTACGAACAGCCTAAGTCAGGATTCAAGCCCAAAACATTTTAGGTATCACTGAGACTCTTCCCATTTTGTATACTTTGCCAGTAAGACAAGGTATTGGTGTCTCCCACTCCCTCAGAACAACTTCTCTCCTTTCTACTGGCTTCCTGATTTTACTCCCCACCCAACCTTCACTCAAGGCAAAATGCCTCTCAACTGGTCAGAGTGGGGAAAATAGCTTTCCCTCAGTCTCTAAAACAATGAATTGTTAAGATTAGACAGTGTCTGGTTTGGCATTAGATTCAGGCTCAGAGAGCTCAGGTACCTTGGCTGAGGTCACGTAGCCTGCTGGTTAAAGATCTGAGACTCTGGCTCTTTGGATGCTTCTGGGCTATCTGTGTTCCTGGTGGCCTGAGTATCTTGGACCTTCTCAAGGCTCTGCCAGCCAGCCAGCACTGTGCTGTTGTGTTGCAAAGTTAGTGTCAAATCACCCCTGACCTTAGACTGCAGGTACTGCCCATGACCCTCTATATTAGAAAAAAAACCCAATGTATAAAAAAATACTTGTTTGAGGCAATAACCCAAGCAGTACAGGATGTGACTGAAAGCACCCCCTCCCCGCTCTGAGCTCTTCCTGGTCCACTCCCCAGGGGTAGTCACTTAGCAGCCCTGTCTCCAAAGGCTCCTTAATTTCCCTGCCAGACACTGGGCTTGCAGGATCCATGCCACAGCAAGGTTATTTTTAACAAGCACCCCAGGCTTCAGGGGGTTGAGGAGAGGGGAAGAAAAAAAAATATTCCATTTGTATATTTTTAATCCATGCATATCTGAGCAGGCAGTGACTTTCTGGTCTCTGCTGCCAGAGTTGCGGGCAATTGATTAGGCTCTGTGCACTGGACAGTCCTTTCTCTTTCTCTAAGGAGGTTGTAGGGCTTTGAGGGGTCAGGAAGGGTTGCAGCATGCTTGTGGACATGGCTGGCTGCCTCCTGATCTTGCTGGCCCCAGCAGCTTCTCCCCTCAAGCAGGCTCAAGAATCCTGGCCAGGTCTCCAAGAGCGGAGAAAGTCTGGGAACTTGACTCTGTATGCCAAGCTCATATTTAGAAATGTCCAGGCAGACATTGGCATCCGTCCACTCAGGCTCTGGGTGTGGTCATGTGTGCCACCTTCAAGTGGGCAGATTCAGAGTGGGCACTAGCCCACTGTAAATATAAACACCATGTCTTTGTTCCCAAGAGCTGGAGAGGGATCTTGGGCTCCTGAGCATAGTGGAGGCTGGTGCTGGTGGACTGATAGGCCATGGGAGGAGGGAAGAAAGATACCCAGCTCCATGGCTTACCACTCAATCCATTTTCTGCAACCTTCGCCTGCAGAAACTGCCTAGTGCCCTGCGGTAGCCCAGATAGTGCCCAGTTAGTTCCTTCCCCTTCTTTCCCTTTTTTTCTACCTCCTCTCCTCTTCTTTTCTTTTCCCTTTTTCTGTTCTGTTTCCCTTTCCCTTCCACTACCCTTTTCCTCTCATCCTTCCCCCTTCCCTCTTCCTTTCCACTTTTCGTTCCCAGTCTGTGAGACTAGCTCAAGGCCACCTATATCAGAGCCTTCTCCATCTCTCCCTTCTGGGAGCTACCAGCCTCTCAATTTGTCCAGAACCATGTTCATGAAAGGTGGCCCAGGATGACTCATCTCTGAAGGCTCTTTGAGCACCCTGCGAGTGAACAACAGCAAACTGCTCCACAATCTCTTGCTTATCCATGACAGCATATGATGGAGGATGAATTAGGCTTTCTGGTCTGGACTTTAAATTATCACCTCCCTGGGTTATAAACACCATATCTTAGCCCTTTGGAAACTCTCCTTTATTTTCAAATAATTCCTTTCCATGGAGGAATTCTGGATCCCTCCGTCCTATCTAAGCTATTTCATGAGCACCTATAAAGGCAGGCCCTATGCGCATCAGTCCTGTGGTGGCCAATGTGACTATGCAGCCACCTGCAGGAGATGGGACAGGAGGCGTCCTGCCCAAGCTTCATCACAAGCCTCCACCCCTTTGCAGCTCTGCCCTGGAGACCTAAATGACTTGCTCTCCAACTTCAGCCTCTGGAGTGGAGGCTGCCTTCCTGTAGCCCTCTCTACTCAGAGAAAGTGAAAGGTCTTCCACCTATAGCCTGATTCTGCCCTCCCCTACCCCATTCTGTCCTTAGCTCCCCACACATCAGGGGATCAAAAACTCCAAGAAGTGGCAATGAAGGCAGGTGTTTTCTGGTCTGTCCTGGGCAGCATAACTAACATGCAATAACTGAATAAGTAGATGGATGGACAAATGGACAAATAAGCCAATGCTTGAAAGGCTAGGTGGAAACTGAGCTTCTGCTCCAAAGGAATTTAAAATGCAGGTGGAATAGACTTCAGGGTGGTGGCTGTTGGGACTGAGGGGGTCCTTGAGATGGAATCCAGTACCAGCTTTTTAATGAGAAAACCCCTCATGCTCAGAGGAGGAGGGCCACCTCAAAACAAGCAACAGACCACAGAGGTCAGGTGATGGCGAGATGGCACAGGGGGGCAAGATCTGGAACGGAGTGCAAGGTGGCCTGAGTGTCCCCTGTCCTTGGGAAGTGTGCCTTTTCATATGGTTGGGAGTGGACAGTGCAATTTTTCTTAGAGGGTTAATTGTTTGGCTGACAGCACAGATAATTAGGAATGAGAATCCTGGAGTGAGGCTGACAGCACCATCTGCTATGAATATGTTTCAGCCCCACCTTGCTAGAAAGTCTGGACATGCTGGCTGTGAATACATGATGTGCACCCTTCTACCTCACAGAGATGTGGGTGCTCAGCTGTTTGCTTCTGGCCTGATGCTAGAGGATGTAGCCAGTCGGCTAGCCAGGGGATTGGCTTCTTATGGGTGCATCATCTTTCTCTCTCATAACAACCAATAAGGGCTTCAAGGTTTAATGAGGACCCAGCACTAATACAAGGGGGACAGTTTTCTGTTCCTCTCCAGGGCCTGATGGATAGTAGTCTGGTCTTCTGTTGGCTAAAAATGAGCTATATGGCTGCCATTGATGGTTTAGCTCCTTTTCCTGCCCAACTCTATGGATCTGTCACCTGCCCTGGGCTTTCTGGCCTTTTGACCTGTGCTGCTTATTCCAGAGGGAGGTTGGCTTTGGCTCCCACAGCCAGTCAGGGACATCTTAGGTGTGATTTCTCTATTTCAGTAGAAAAACAGCTGCTTATGTCCAGAAGCAGCTGAGACCTTTAAAAAATATTTTTTATTGTGAAAATACTGTACAGAGGGGTTACAATTACATGGGCAAGATAATGAGTACATTTCTTATCAAGCATTGTAGCCTCCTCCTTTGTTTCCCCTTCCCATCCCTTCCCGTCCTCCCCCTCCCCCCCCCCAACCTTTTTTTTAATAGGAGTAGAATTTTGTGTTTTTCCTTTTCCTTTTAGTTTTTTTTTTCTGAATCACACATGTAGAAAAGCATATGGAATGCATGTGTGCCTTTAGAAGGTGATAACAGTTTGCTTTCAAAGCAACTCTTGGGCTGCATGTTATCTTTCACAGGAGGGCCTGCCTCAAAGGCTGCGTGGAGAGGCTAAGGGTCAGCATAGCTTCCCCTGGAATCTGTGGCTCTTTATCATGGCTGATTTCCTTGTCCTCTCTGCTGCTTCTCCTAACTTGGTTGAGAAGGAGTAGTGTAAGGCTGGAATGCATCTCAGTATCACAGCCGTGTGGACAGCAGGAGCTTGTCCCACCACTAGCCAGGCCTGGTGAGAGGTTGGGGCTATGGTCAGTGCAGACCCAGTGTCCAGGGACAGGGGTGGGATGGCAGCTTCAGATGATGCCTTCTGGCTCCTCCCAGCAGATTGTGAGCCTCAGTTATGGTTGTGGAATGCAGTGACACATGAAGCCAGTGTCCCTGTCCCTCATCCCAGAGACATGTGCATCATCTCTACTTTGGTCTCTCACTTTGGGATGCAGGTCTCTGGAGAGATGTTCATCAGCAGCCTTGGGTGGATGGCCTTGAAGGAAACTCCTAGAGGACAGCTCATGGAAACCTGGCCTCAGGGACCTGGCCAGCAGGGTGGAGGAGTGTTCCACAGCAGACAGATCTTGATCTTTACTCATTACATTGCTAGAGCAAGGGCATTCATTTCCTTCCTCTTGCCTCTGGCCAAGGGAAAGAGTCTAAGTCTAAACTCTGAATGAAGGCTAGCATTTTGACACACATCTTTTAGGAAGATAGAATGTAATGTGCAGAGGTAAGAACTTAGGAAGGAAAGGTATGATGGCACATCTGTAACACCAGCTACTTAGGAGGTATAAATAGGAGGATCAAGGTTTGAGGACAGTTTGGGGAAAAAGCTAGGATTTTATATCAAAGAACAAATTGGGCATAGTGATGGGTTTCTGTAATCCCAGCTACTTAGAAAGTACAGATAGGAAGATTTTAGGCCAAGACTGGCCTGGGATATAAGCATAAGAATTTACCTGAAAGTGAGGGAGGCGGGGAGGATTGGGTGGGGGTGGGGGGGGAGGATGGGAAGGGATGGGAAGGGGAAACAAAGGAAGAGGCTACAATGCTTGATAAGAAATGTACTCATTATCTTGCCCATGTAATTGTAACCCCTTTGTACAGTATTTTCACAAGAAAAATAACCCAATAGACATACTCTTCCCATTTTGAAAGTAGTTGCATGTATACTATTTCTCTTCTTTAAGCATTGTAGTAGAGCCCTAAGTTTAACCCTTAGTGCTGCCAGAAGTAATCAAAGAAACAATAACAAATCCCAAAATGGAAAAAAAAAAACCCAAAACAGAAATGAAGTTTGTATGTGTATGGGTGTGTCTCACAGTCTATGGGTAAGGACTTTCAGTGAACTTCCTGAGGTGCATAAAGCTGGTATAGTCACCAGGTACTGCAGGACATAATAAGAAAAAGCAATGAGAGGATGTCTAGAAGATTCCAGAACATTTCACAAAGATGGATGTGCGTCTCTGCCACAGTAGGTGACACAGGCCTCTGTTCTTCCTGCAGATTCCCTGTGAAATAGCTGGAATCTGAGGTGGCTCCATCCCTGAGGAGTGGGTTAGCAGAAGAGGAAGAAGGGATGGTGTGGAGCCCACTCAGGGCCTGAGGAGTGAGCCACAGCCTGTTGAACCTGAAGCCTTCCAGTGGGGGTCAGCACCCTGGGGTGACTCAAGAAGAATCGATGCTTTGGCCCCCACTGACATGTACATGGTGTAATGACAGGTAATGAACCCGAAGCTTGTCTGTCCTTTATGACTGATATGACGGGTGGGAGAATTGATCAGGCTGCTATAGACATAAAATGTCAACCTCAGGATGATAACTATGAAAACAAAGCACAGGACGGCCTGATAAGACGATAGATGGACGCTTTATGGTTATTAGTTTTTGCCCGTGTTTGCAGGAGCCAAGCACCAGAAGATTTAGCATCAGCTGGGTTCACTTCTAGGCTTATGGCAAGGCTCAATGCCTTTATGAATGGAGTGCGTCTTATTTGAGAAACAGAGTAACAAATCAAGAAGTCATTATTCCCATCAGCTCTGGTGGGAGGCAGGGAATCTGTGCCAGTGGGGAAACTGAGGCAGCAAAGGGCAAGGGAGCTCTTGTGTGTGTGTTTGATGCGTGACAGGTGGACCTGGGGACCCTGCTGTTTTGTAATACTTCAGGTTTGCTTCAGATAATTGAATAATAGGTTGGAAACAGATTGGTGTTTTTCATGAGAAAAGGGAAAGAGAGTTCATGGCTCCCCTATTTCCTCAAGGGTGCCAGTACAAGTGACAGATGATAGGAGGTAGCCCAGGAGGTCCGGAGTAGGGATCTGAAGGGAATGCTCAAAATTTGGCAGACATCTTGAGTTTAGCAGTTGATCCTGGAACTTGGCTAAAGTAGGAAGAAGCATCAAGCAGGCTGTTAGGGTCTAGAAGGCAAGGCCTTGGGACTGAAAGGAGAGGGGGTCACTAGGACTAGAAACTCCAAAGCTGGTCCCACCGGTTGTCTGGTCTGCCCTGTCACTTATGCGGGGTGCTGCTCTAGAAACTTCTACCATAGGGAACACGGCAGGCTGAGACAGAAGCAAAAATAGCTTAGAGCCTTGGGAAAATGACCAGGTCAAGGAAGGAAGGGCCTATGTCCAGAAGCAGGAGGCCCAAGAGGGTGTGGCAGATTCCATTCCAGTTCAGGCCAATGTCAGGGTCCCCGGGTCAGAGCCAAGGCTGGGGAGGGGCAGAGCAGTAGGGCTTCTGGGTGGCCTTGTTCTAAATCAGGCAGAAAGAATAAGTTGAAGGAATCCGGAAAGCTGAGCCCAGCTCTAGGAGGTGGATCAGCCACACTCACTAGGCAGCCCCAGGACTTGGCTCCTGCCTCTGCAAGGAAATGGAAGGAACAGAGCTCTGGGGCCTGGAGGGGCTAAGCTGAGAACGAGGTCATTCCTTAGGTGCCTGAGCTAAATATGAAGTATTGGGCCTGAGCTCTCTTCACATTGTAGTTCTCAGTGGGGCACCTGGTCTGTACAGCTAGGCTTGATTGGGGCCTGGGGCAAGGTTGACCATGAGAGGTCTTTTAGTACGAGGGGAGCAAATGCCACCCTGAAGGGGGTGGGCAGGGGAAGATAGGGCAGTGTGCTGTCAGAAGTTCTTTAGTCAGCCAGGTACTGGTGGGTCATACCTGTAATCTTAGCTACTCAGGAGGCTGAGATCTGAGAATTGAGGTTTAAAGCCAGCTCTGGTATAAAAGTCTGTGAGACTTTTATCTCCAATTAACCAGCAAAACACTGGTAGTGGAGCTGTGGCTCTGCAAGTGGCAGAGCACAGCAACTAGGTCCTGAGTTCAAGCCCTAGTGCTAGTAAAACAAAGAAAGAGAAAGAAAGAAAGGAAAGTTCTTAACCTATCTGACCAATAGTTACCAAGCACCTACTATGTACATTTCTCTAATGAAGAAATGCTAAAAATAAGATAGTCTGCTCCCACACAGAGGATGTAGAAGAGGAGAAAACACAGAGACAGATCCTTCTCTACACATTTGTGAAAGCTCTCTCAAGAATAAAGTACAACATTCGAAACAAATCCCAGCCACTGGCATCATAATACATAATCAATATATTTAGTTTACATCACTTTTTGGCTCTCAGAAGTACTCAGGTCTGGCAGATGGGAGAGTGACAGGCTGGAAGGAGGGCATTCTGACCTGGGACTTATAATGGCTGACAGTCTGGTCAATGGGGCTTAAGGTGGGACCTTGCATTTAGAATTGGTGATTATGTTTGAGTATTGTGGCTTGAGAAGCACAGGAGACGGGGGCAGGCAGCCTAGGATTGTGAAGTTCTGAGAAAAGAAGAAGGACATTCTTACAATGCTTGGAGAATCTTGAAAACTGCTTCCAATGAAGTTTCTTGGATAGGGGAAGGATGGAGCAGGGAGGGAGAGGAATGACCCAGCAGAGATAGGAAGCTGGTCACAGGTGTAAGCCATACTACTTCTCTTGCAATTTGCTAGTTAGTCACATGGACAAAAATGAAAAACAAGCAAGTGGAATTGATTTTAATAATGTATTTCATTTAACTCACTATGTTTAGAATATTATCATGTCATCAAATAATCAATATAAAGTATTACCTTTCCTTGGCCTTAATGTCCTTCTTAGTTAAATGGATGGGAGAAAGTGTTTTGTTATGACTCAATCCTGGGGTCAGGTAGATGAACATCCTGCAAGTAAGGCTCAATGGGGCTCGTGGTGCAAGACTGGTGGGAAGTATGGCAACACCCTTTCCTTGCCAAGTCTACAGAATGTCATTCTTCTCTGCAAATTCTTCTTGCTTGCTTCCTGGGGGCCCACGGGGAGCAGCAACCCATGTACCACCTTAAGGTTTGCATAGAGAAGAGGCAGAAAGCCACATTGCCCTTGACTGACAACCTTCCCATGTGTGTTTAACAATTTTAATTTTTCATGATTCTTCTGATAAAAATAGTGCCCGACTAAAAACAAATACATTTGTATTTTCAGTCTCCTTAATTAGTTTCTAATTTGGGGGTTCTTACAACCTTAAAATCATCTCACTGAAATGGTCCTCCAATGATAAAAAAAAAAAAAGAAAAAAATATGAAAAGCACAATCAATTCCAGAGAGATCTTCCTATTTAATTATGCTGATTGGTGCACTAGAGACCCCCGGCAATAGGAACCTCTCAGAATAAGCTTGATTTGAGCAATTTGGTTTTTAAAAATTTAGAATGCATATTTATCATGTTCAACTCTATGCTGTTGTGTTCTCCTTGAGCTTCTTACTTGTCTCCAGAGAAGAGGGAGGAAGGAAGCCAGGGACGGCTGAGGTAAGCCCATGGATTTACTGGCAGGGTTTGGCCTCAAGGAAAAAAGAGGTCTCCAGCTTGTCTGCTGACCCAGAAGCAGGTTGGAAAAGGTAGGCTGATACACCTTTGCAGCTGGGTAGTAGGGGAGTTTTTTCCCCATAAAAACCACCAGAATCAGCCATTCCTCTGTTAGAGATGTAACCAGAACAAAATTCTAAAATGTGCTATGGCTTTGGAGACACTGAGAAAATTGAGTTGGTCAAAAAAATTTGTATCTCATCCTTCAATGTCATGTTATCAGCTTTGCTGTTAAGTAGCAATCCCATGAACTTTGAAGGAGAGAGGAGCCTCCAGCTCCTCCAAAGAACACGAAAGTCAGGTCAAAGCCTGGGTTAAGAGTAAGAGTGGTCCTTGTTTATCAGCAGTCACTGAGCAATCCCTCAGTCTTCCCAACTCTGTTTTCCTCTCTGTAAAATGAGCCACCTACTTCACAAGGATATATGGAGACTTCACAGTAGAAAGCCCAAGACCAGAGGTGACTGTTGGTCACCAGTTGGTGACTGTTATCAGGTGTCATTTTCTAAAACTCACTCCACATATTTGCTCACAGACTTGTGTTGCATGGCTCTGTGGACAGAGTGTAGTACAGCAAAGGATGGCTATCCATAGGTGCCACACTGTTTAAGGACATACAGGTGGTGAAGTCTTTGCCCTTAGGGAGCTTGTGATGGAATTGGAGAGGAAATAAGAATGACCATGATAGGGGCAGCAAAGCCACTCACCCCTGGGTCAATGAGCAATTCAACTACAGTGGGGGGGGGGTGGGGGGGAGGCAATTCCTTGGGGTTGAAATGGTTTGTGAGAGGAGGTGACACCTGACCTGGAGCCTGTGAAGATTTCAGTGGCCAGGCCTCTGTTGGAGGCCTCCGCTGGAGTACTGCCTCCCACACCCACGCTCTGCAGCTGAGCACATAAACCTTGTTTGGATTACTATGTCATAGGACTTAAGACTCAAGTCCTCCTTGTATGGAGCAGGACTTGATGCTTCCCTTGCCTGGCCCTCCCAGCCTCTCCCGTTTTCTCCTCTATTCAGTCTCCACCCACTTACCTCTTACCACTCTCGCCTCTGCTCTGTCTTTAAGCCATTCAGATAAAGCATCCAGGCCTCCACATGGCTTCCAGAAATGAGGGAGGTAAGGTTCCCGCAGAAGCTGGTTGTGCTTCTTGGTTGCTGAGAGCTAGTCAGGGCATCAACTCTCCTGGCTGCGTAGAACGACGTTATTTGGGATGTAAATGGTAGTCATGGCACTTGCCACCCACACTGTTCTTTAATCTGCACTGAAGAAATGAAAGAAAAGGCCTCAGGAAAGGGCAGTGTCATGGTAGATATTTATTGAGGTCTGCTCAGGGCCCAGGGGTCCTGCCTTAGCCACACCCCATTCATAGATGAGCCAGACACTTGTCCTGTCCTGGAGTTCTGGATGAATAAAACTTAGCTTGTGAAGTGGAAGCTGTTGTTATTGTTGATTGGCGGGGGGGGGGGGGGTGTGAAGGGGGAGGAAACGTGACATTTACAATATTCAGCCCAAACTCAGCCTCACTATGGACTTACCCAGCCATCACCAAGCCTCAGCTCTGGGCTCTGTCTCTGCCATCTGGGGAAGTTCCATGGTTTCCCTCCTCCAGCCCCAAATAGTGCCTCTATGGCCTACATGAGTGATGAGGTGGGTGACTGTAAGAAAAGAAAAAGAGCAGAAAGGCAAACCACAACAGACCAACAGGCTTTATTCAGGATGAAAACCTGTCTCCTTCAGCCCGGCTGAAGGAAAAAATGGCACACCTCCCTTACAAATGAAAGGTTAAAGTTTGAGGCAGTGACCACCATGTGTTGCTTGTTTCTGTCTAGCAAAGCTACACGTGGTGGTAATCAAAACACCTGGTTGATTGTGTGCCTATATAAGACCTGCAAATCCTTAGCTCGAGGCTCTCCTCCTTGGCTCCGCTGTGTCGGAGTGTAGGACAAGGCCCGAGCTGCAGCCCGTTTAAATAAAACATCTGTAGAGTCTGACTCTCAGTGGTCTTCTTGTGGGGGGGTCCTGCAACCTTGGCATTACACAACTAAGATCTTCTTTTTGGGAGGCGGGGTGCGGTTGTGGGGCCTGAACTCTGGGCCTGGGCACTGTCCCTCAGCTCTTCAGCTCAAGGCTAGCGCTCTACCACTTGAGCCACAGCGCCACTTCCAGCTTTTTTCTTTTTGCTGAGGAATCAAACCCAGGGCCTCATACATACAAGGCAAGCGCTCTACCACTGAGCCACCTTCCCAGCCCCTAAGGTCTCCTTTTATTAGGCAGAAAAAGTGAAGTCAGGTGGGGCAAATGGGAGCAGGGTGCCATGGAGGCGGGGTAGGAGAGCAATCTTACCTTGAGTAGGAGGTCTCAGGATTTTAGCAGCGCCTGTGTCCACGAGGAGTGTCAGTGCCAGACATGGCCTTGGTCTCGGGCTCTCTTCCAAGACCATAGGGTACATTTGTTCAGGGGAAAGGGAATCTAGATGAGTCAGCAGGGTGGGCAGCAAGACAGTTCTAAGATATGGCTGTCAGGGGGGAAGGTGAGTGCTTTCAGTTTAAGTTATTTTCCATCAGGGACAATGTCTCCCTCCTGGGTTTGTGGTGTGAACAAAAAGACATGAACTAGAGAGAGGTTTTGGTCTCAGAGACCTCAACAACTTTTAGTTCCAGCCCTTTCCATCTTTGCCTGAGAAGAATGATTGTCCTGGTCCTCAGTTGCCTTATCTGTGTATTGGAAATAACTAGTCTTCATGCCCTACTGACATTCTTTCACTGTGAAGAAAGTGTTTAATGGGCCTAGTATGGCAAACACTTCAAGGTGTATGAAAAATTAGTCATACATTAAAAATAGTTCATGCATATTCATATGTACAACTCACATACATAAACCGTACCTAGAAGACAAAATGTGGCTGTCTAGAGGAGACAGGAGCACTATACTTTTTGGTCCTCTGCAACCCTTTGGGGAATGTATATGAGACAAGGATCTCACAGAGAGTCAGTACCCTCCCTCTGTTGGGCTAACTGCCTGTGTGCCCCTGAGCAAGTCATATAACCAACCGCCTTCTCAGCAAAATTGAAGGTTAAAAAAAATGCCAGTGTTGAAAGTGGAGCTGTGGCTCAAAATGATGAAGTGCTAGTCTTGAGCAAAAAAGCTCAGGGACAGTGCCAGGCCCTGAATTCAAGCCTTACAACTGACAACGGGGAAAAAAGGCAGCAATGGGCCAGCACACAGAGATGTAAGAAGACAGAGAGGGATAAAGTGGCGATCTATCCATAGAAGAGGCCACCATGCCTGTGGCTTCCAGGTGGCCTCCATGCTGGTAGAACCCCAGATTCAATAACGCTTGTTAATTGATTAATGTGTATCCTGCCATCTCAGCTGCTTTCCAGGGAGACAGTGGCGATTACTTTTATGTGAGAGAGACTATTGGAGCAGCCTTTTTCTCACCCTGCTGCATGTAAAACTCAGGATGGAGCTTTCCCCCAGCTTGGCTGACAACAGTCAGGTGGCCGCTGGGGCTGAGACCAGCCATCCATTTACCCATTTACTCCAATTAGTTTAGTAACTCAGCACTCACTCTGGGCTTTGATTTACAGTTAATGGTTCATCTCTAAATGAACACTTGTCTGGAATCTTCCATCAGTCAATGGCTGACTTTTAGGAAGTGGTGGTATTGACCTAGATGCCGTGAAATGAGTCCTGGGGTGCCAAATCTATTTTTTTTTTTTTGTGCCAGTATTCCTTACTTCTCCCATTACCTGCCACTAAAGAATGCTTACAAATGTACACTGATGTGAAGGCCACAAGGTAGCAGGGAAATTGCACCAGGCCTTGACTGCACAGATAAGTTCTCAGCTCAGCTCTGCTATCAACTCACTATGCCAAGCAGGAAAGTCATGGGACCCCTCTGGGCCTCAGGACCCTTCATTGGGCCACAGTTGACAAGGGAATTTCTCTCTGAGCCTCTGATTTAAGACAGCACATGGTCCAGTGCAATGGTGTGTGGAAAGTATGTCATAAATTAGGAATGTCTTTGTACAGGTTACAAAAATAACTTCTCGTACCAGGAAAAAACAATTAAAAACAATATCAAGACATTAAACTGAGAGAGTGAAGGGACTTGGGTTCCTCATGAAAGATCATCCCAATCAACAATTCAGGGAATTATGCTCATAAATATATTCCTATTGCTTTTTATACAGATATCTGTTTTTATTGTGGGTCTGGAAAAATATTCCATATTAAACAAAAAAAGGAACAAGCTATATGTTATGTCCCACGGCTTTGGTGTCCCTTCGTTGAACTTTAAAGATCTGCTGTTTTTTTCTTTTTGTCAGTTCTGGGGTTTTAATTCATGTCCGTGTACTTGTGAGGCTGATGCTGTACTGCTAAGCCATGCCTATAGCTCAGTTTTTTTGTTGGTTATTTTTAGGATAAGGTCTACTTTTCAGCCTGGGTGTGTGCCTGAACTGTAATCTTCCTACTTCAGGCGTCCACTCATTTCTGGGGTCATAGGCATATTCCACTGTATCTGGTTTCTATTGTTGAGGTAGAATCTTGTGTACTTTTCTGCCCAGATTGTCTTGGAACCATGATCTTCCCAATCTTAGCCTCCCACGTATCTTGGGATGCTAGGCATGAGCCACTGCATTCAACTATCATGGGGGGTAGTGTCTCACAAGCTCTTATGCCTGGGCTGGCCTGGAATCACAATTCTCCCTTTCTCCATCTTCTAAATTAAAAGGATTAGAGGCATGAGCTACTGCACTTGGCTTTTCCTGAGTACTATCAGCCTCATTTTGTTCTTAAAAGGTGTCTGAGAGGCTTGAGATCTCAATCTTCCTGCTTCTGCTTCCCAAATAGTTGGGAGTACAGGTGTAAACCACCACACCCAGCTACTGTAATTCTTTATTATGTGGCTTTCTATAATATAGATATAATTTATAGTAGAATTAATTTAACTTGTTCATGAGCATCAGAGTGGTGCTGAATGCTCGAACTGATTTGCTGTTTGACTGCCACTCTGCTCAAGGAAAAAAGAGGCTGAGGAGGGGAAGAGCTCACTCACAGTCAAAATCTCCCTCCTCAGGGAAGGCACCACTATCTCACTTCACCAGGAATCCTTCTGTGGTAGGTTCTCTGGCTGACCACTGCATGGGGTACTGCACCTCACAATTTTGACACCAGGACCGGAGCTAAAGTAGAGCTGGGGACCATAGTGAGAAAGCTCTGGGAGAGGGGGATGGAGGAGTGGGCAGCGTGCTGGGGGAGGGGGCTTGAGAACTTGAATGCGTGCTTAGAACAGTTGGATTGCTCTTGGACCCAGGAGTTGAATGAGATAGGTGTGTTGTAGCTGTAGCTGTAGCATTCCAAAGAAGCACAGGCTCTGAGGAAGCCTGCCTGATTCTCTGAGAAGGCAGGGAAGCCCGGCCATCATGGCCAGTTATAGCGACTACCTGACATCCTGCTTCTGCCTCTTTGTGGCCAGACACTGATGACTTACCCACTCTCTGGGCTGGGAGTGGGGGTGTCCCAAACAAGATGGCACATTAGCATCCATTGTTCTGAAAGGAGACATTTTTGGTTTTTTGCTGGCAATGATTTCCCATTTGCTCTTGGGTTCAATTGAATTAGAGATTTTGAATAGGTACAGTATTTGTATAGTTCAAAAATCAAAGTACTATACAAAGATGATATTTCTCTCACCTTTGTCCCCTTCCACTCAAACTCTGCTCCTCTTGTCCCTATGGAAACCGTTTGCCTTATTTCTTGGTTTGTTCTTCCACTATTTCTTTGTGCTATTAAAACACAGAACATTGAATATCCCTGTTTAATTTCCATTTTACCATACAAAACATAACCTGCTGTATACTCTACCTTGTACTTTGTTGGTTTTTGAAAAAATATGTCCTGGATATCTGTTCATGTAAGTACACAGAGCCCTTCCTTTTTTTTTTTTTTTAATAGCTGTGTAGTATTCCACTGTGGGCATGGACCAATTTAGTCACCAGTGCTCGATTAAGGGACTCCTGGACTATTTTCAGTTTTTTTTCTATTACAAACAATTCTTTAGTTTAACTGGTGGATGGGCATCTGTGTGGTGCCATAAGCTCCGATTTGCTGTTTGCTCCTCCTGCTATCCCTTCAGTTTGATATAATTTGGAATTTGTTGTATACATGTGCTAAATAAAAAGCACCTAATTCTTTGCTAGAAGTAAGCAGTGTATTATGACATAGAAGCAGATAAGTGAGGAAGACTCTTCCCAGGCTCCTATGCTCTGTCTTATACTCTCCAAGTGATCCTGTCCCTAGTCCCTTAGCTTTCTACAATTATCACAATGCTTGCAAGGTGCAGTTTCCCTTGCTTTCCTACCTGGGCTGCTGAGGAAGTGTTTACTGTCATTTCTCCTGTGGTTTGGATGGAGACTGAGGGGTACCAACAGGTGATAGAAGTGGCTGTGACCTGGACTTGTCTGAGGACATGACTTCCTCTCTTGCCTCTGCTGCCAATGAATGAGGTGACCGTACCCTTCACCTGTCACACAGGTGTGCTGTATGATGTGGAGGCCTTTCCCATGGGGTATTCTACAGGCCTTGGAGCATCCAGATGATGTGAAACATTGTGTTTAATCCACAGGTCCTGAAGGGGGTGGTGTCTGAAGTTACTGTCTCAGCCCTGGGCCAATTCTGGGTGTCAGGAATGACTTCTTCAATGTGGAATCAGAGCTTGATGAAGCTGGCCTGTGGTGCTACTAAAATGATTTGCCCACATGCCCTTTCTCATTACTTAGAAGCACATCATTTGGTTACAGATTTGTGGAGCCCTTTCCTTGCCAGTGCATGAAAAAGGGATATTTCACACATGTTTCACATTAGCCTGTGATTTAGCTTCTCACTGAATAAGAATCAATGCAACAGCCAACTACCACCCGAGAGCCCATTTATATAGTGTGACCAGCTGCCACGGCTCCACTTTTGACTGCCATCTTGTCGAATCTGATAAGGTAATAGTAATAATAACTTACATTTTTATTTTGTGACTCCTTCCCTGAGGCTTAGCTGTTGGTGCCTGTGCCTTTGCTCTTGTCGATCTGTTTCTGTCCAGGTTGCATTGGGGTCTGTTAGGACCCTCAAAGTGAGTTTCACCCAAGAGAAAGGTGCATCACTTAGCAATTCATCAGTTAGTAGATTGATCAATCATTCAATCCAGTTTTGCCTAGCACAGAACCCTTTAACTCACTCTGCTCAGTGGGTCCCTTGATGTAATACTGCATGCCTGAGAACCAGTGCTTCTTGTAAACCACCTCATCCTCCAGCCCCTGCTTAAGCAGGGCCCTCTCTCTCACCCTCCTGGGCAGTTTCACCTGCTCTATGTGTTAACTGTGGCTAGAATTTGCACTTTCCCCTATTCCCTGTGTCTTCACACAGCTCACCACCACCTCCCCCTCATAGCACAGAATGTCTGTTTGCCACCCAGCTCCACCCCATCTTCATCTAGCACATCAGTAAATGGGCTTGTCCCCCTCATACCACTGCTTTCTCTAGGCTTTAGCGGTTTTTGTGTTACTTCTAGAATAGAGGAAGAGAGTCTTACCAGGGTACTTAAGATCCTTTTCACCACATCAACCTCCTCCTCTCATACCCTCTTCCTTTTGGCGTTGAGAGCAAGCAAAGCTCTTTCCTGCCTCAGAGCTATGTGCACTCTTCTCTTTGTGGAGGTGGCTTCCCCCATCTTGGCAATGGTAACTCATTCTCACCAGTCAGAGAGCAGCCAGGCTATCCCTTCCCTGGCCCTTGGGACTGGGTTAGGGCCTGGTGTCTGTGTCTTAGCTTTATCGCGTGCCTTAGTCCATTAGCCTGCCATAATAGAATATTGTTTGTTGGTTTATTCTTCCTGTATTTCTTTGGGCTAAAGTGGAATATACATTTATACGCATACATAAATGTATATAATATATATTATATAGAGTATCCTAGGTTCAATTTTACTAAAATGTAGCCTATTGTATACTCTACACTGGACCTTCTTTATTTCTTTATTTGCATATCCTGCAATCTCTCCATGCGTATGCATTGCCCTCTTACAAACAACATAAAATCATGGCTTATAGGCTGCAGGCTGAGAAGACCAAGAAGCTGCTAGCAGCTTGAGTGTCTGGTATGGACTGGTTTCTTCACAGGGGGTTCCTCCTTGCTGCATTCTCACCTGGAGGATAGCTGGCTCAAGCTACTGGGGCCTCCTGAGAGGGCATTATAAGAGAATCTTTTTTTGTTGTAGTGCTTGCTTGACATAAGCACTACCATTTTAAGAGTCAGCACTATCTTATAAGAAGGTATATTAGTCAAGCCACATCCTGTTATAAGAATTGTTTTTCTAGGGGCTGGAGTTGTGGTTCAAGTGCTATAGAGCACCAGCTGAGTAAGAATTGTTTCTCTGACAAGTTCCTGCTTTAGCCAGGTGTCCAGACTTCGGATGATTGTGCAGACAAACTTTAACCCCTTTAAAATTAGACAATCACAATTGTGAACCTAAGTTCTAACCAATCAGAATAAAGGGCAGTAGTAGAGCAGGGCACCGGTGGCTCACGCCTGTACTCCTAGCTACTCAGAAGGCTGAGATCTGGGAATCGAGGTTCAAAGCCAACCTCAGGCAGGAAAAGTCTTATCTTCAATAAACCACTAGAAAACCGGAAGTGGTGCTGTAGCTTAAGTGGTAGAGTGCTCGCCTTGAGCTGAAGAGCGCAAGGATAGCACCCAAGCCCAGAGTTCAAGCCCCACGACCGACAAAAAAAAAAAAAGGCAGTAGTAATTTATTAGGTATAAAACCTGGTGGACTACCCAACCAGTATTCTTGTTCTCTTGTTAGTAACATGTCCTCCTGCAAAAGTAAACTTACCTTGCTGAGTTCTTTATGAGTTGGGTTGTTCTTACACCCCCAAATCCAGAGCCATTTCAACAATGTGGATCTCTCTCTCTCTCTCTCTCTCTCTCTCTCTCTCTCACACACACACACACACACACACACACACACACACACACACACACAGAGAGGGGAGGAGATAGAGGCCAGGGGTGCAGCCAACCAGTCTTCAATGTTAAAGATAGCCTCCTCTTTCATCCCTCCAGCAAAGGTACCCACACTGTCAGGAGAGCTAATATTCAGAAATCCTTGCTGAGCATTTATAGGAGCCCTAGTCATGCTAAGTCCACTGGGAACTACCCAGATGGAGGGTACTACATCTAAAAAGGACAGGAACTTGCAACTAAGCCTATATTGGGGGAAATGGCTTCCCCTCTTTGCTGTGTGAAGAATGGAACTGAGAGGTTGGGGCATGGGTGGGGTGAGTGTAAGTAGCTGTTGAGAGCAAAGAGAATCCAGATGGGGACAGCCTGATCTGATGGGTGTGAGGTCTGGGCATGAGGGCCATTCCTTTGAGCAGCATCTTTGCTCATAACCACTAGCATCTGCTGTCTCCTCTTTGGCCAGAGCCTTCAGTGCTTAGGGGCCTGAGATGGGGGCACAGAGCAGGGATACTGCTCCTGGCAGGGGCAGATTCAAGTGTACTCTACTTGCAGTGAAGTGGTGTTGACCTGCTGCAGGGGCTCTGAGAGCAGATTCCTGCTGCTGATTCCTGCTGCCCTTGGGAGGTGTGAGGACGAAGGGTAGGTGTAAATCACACTCCATCCAGTTTCCCCACCCCCACCCCCACACCATTTTCACCTAGGAAAAGTCTAATAAAAATGCATTTCAAGTCCTAGTCCTAAAGGAGCAAGCATGGGGAGGAGCTGGGTCAGGGCTTTGGCCCAGCACAGCCTTGATTAAATGGAGCTGAGCCGTGGGGCTTTTTCTGGCCTTGGAAGCAGCCCCAGGGTCCCTGGAAGCAGTGGGGTCCTAGGTTACTCCACTTTCCAGGCCTGTTCGTGGCAGAAAGTCCCTGGGTCCCAGTGCACTAGTGACTTATATGGGCACACACTTTGCCTGGCAGTCCTGCCTGCGTGGTACAATCAGCTTCCATCTAAGTGGAAAAGCCTCAAGCCAGGGCTTTGCCTGAGAGAGCAGGTGCTGGACAGAGAATTGGGGTGTGCAGCACCTGCCAGGGGCAAGGACTAGGGAGCCAGATCACACCTTTTGAGCAGTGGTTCTCAGCCCTGACTGCATATTAAAATCTCCTGGTATCTTGGAGAAAATTCCACACCAGGCTGTATCCCAGATCTATTAAAGCAGTCTCTGGGTAGGGGTGGAACTTAGGCACCAGTAATTTTTCAATTTCTCCACATGACTTCAATGGGAAGCCAAGGCAGAGAATTGTTGATTTAAAGTCTCCCTGGACTCAGGCAGCGTGGCCATGTGTAGGCTATGGTGAGGGCACCAGGGAATGATCGGGAAGAAATCATGGGGCACATAGACTCTGTGTGGGGAGGGACTGTCACCCCTCAGGCTACACAAAAGACCAGAGTCTCCCTTCAAGATGGCTGCATGAATGCTGGGGAAAGACCCTGACACAGAGTTGTTGGCCAGAGTTGGGGTCAGAGGCACAGGCTATGCTGCTAGCATAGGGGATCCCCTAGGGTAGTGAGGGAAGGAGGCAGGAGTGCCTGCTAGCCTTGGCCTGGTTTGATAGATTTTGTATTGCAATTATTTGGACGTGTTTCTGGTCTTTGCTACCAGACTGGAAGCCTGGAGAGAGTCTCAGCCACTTTATAATAATGTTAGGCACTGGCTACTTCCCACCTCTGCCACTGTAGTCTCTCACCTGGATGATTACAGCCAGCTCAGGGTTGGCATCCAGCCTCTGCCCTCAAGCCTTCTGCTCTCAAGGTAGTCAACAGGATCCTTCAGTATGTGGTTCAGCACTACTTTCTTTGCTTAGAACCTTTCAGTGGCTTCCCCAGGTCACTCAGAATGAATTGCAGATCACCTGGCTGCATTTTCCTTCCTGACCCATCCACCCACTTTGTTGGCTTGCTCCACACCAGCACTGGCAGCCTCCAGATCTTTGGAGGACTCTTCACTCAGGACCTTTAGATGGATATTCCCTCTACCAGAGAGCCTTGACACAGCCCTTCCTTCCCCCTCCTTAATGTGATGTTCATAGGGGAGCCTTCGCTAGCCAACTCCTTCATGATCTCCTGGATAATACTCATAAACCAATGATATATCTTTTGTTTATTTCTGTCTCTATGAACCATGGTAGCCTGTGAACTCCAAGGTGTTTTTTTTCTATTTTGTTTGTTGTTGTAGAGCCAGGGCATTCAATTTTAGGAGGTCAGGATGTGTACTTCTGGTTTTGCCTTCTTGTGTTGTTGGTATTTAGAAGTGGTTTAATCATAGCATGTGGCCTATGACATTCTCTCTCCTGGTCTATGCATGATCTACTTTTATTTAATTATACATGTAATTAGTTATTTTTATTAATGTCATAAGTACCCAAGAGCTCATCGCCCCCAAATAAAGCCAGGATGTAACAAAATTCTACATTCAAATGTATGAGTCTGCTTCAGCCCAACCCCCTGCATCTTAACCATCTTCCTTAGTCCCCAGGCTCTCATTCCCTGTTGTTCTTTGTGTATACTTTTATTGCAGCTGTAGGAACTCTTTTAAAGGATATTTTATTGTAGTTATTTTCAACCTTATTCAAAGCCTACTGCACTGTATATAATCTGTGGAGTACTTTTCACCTAATAATTATACTAAGATCACCCTATACTGTTATGTGTAGTTTATTGCTGTATATATGCAGTAGCTTCTTTGACTCTGAAAAGTGTTTGTGTTATGGATATTTAGTGCTGTGTCTTTCCATAGAGACAATTTCACAGCAATAGCTAAAGACTTCTAAATACTCCTCTGTGCAAGGCACACTAATTATTTTATCAACCCAGTTAACTGTTTGGAAAACTGAGACACAAGGTAGGCAACTGGCTCAGATTGCACTTACAAGGCCAAAGGCAGGATTTGGACTTGCATAATATAGCTGTGGAGGCCTTGCTTCTAGCCCTATACTGTATTGTCTCCCTGAAGGAACAAATAAATGTCTCCCCCTATCAATTTCTTCACTAATAAAAGAACATGCCAGCTGGCCTTCTACTAACAGGGACTGGAACCTACCCAGCAGGTTCTGCACTTAGATTTGGTTGCCAAGACAGGGGACAAGGCTGAGACTTGTATCCTCTCCCTAAGGGAGAAAAGAATGTGCTCAGGAGATTTTTGTGTCCCTTCACAGCACAGTCTGGGTGACTGTAGAGGCCACACTTGCAGAGCTGGGCATGTGTTGACCAGTCTGAGCAAGGGTTGAGACTTTCTTGGGCTCCAGTCATCAGCTGCCTAGAGCCTAGAGTACCCCCCTAGCCCCAAGGTGTGATTTCTTTCACTATATTAGGAAGAAATAGAACGAATGGGGAACTGGTAGTCTGGTAACAAAATTGGACAGACACTTGATGCTGTCCTAAGAACAATTATCCTGCTCTAGGATATCTATGCAGCAGGGCCAGTTTGGCTGAATAAATGAACACTGTCGGGCTTTGGTCCAAGCCCAAGGTTGGACTCACATGGGCCAGTCTGGACTGGAGAGAGGTTGAAGGCCCCAGAGTTTACTGTCTGGTGAGGAGTGGCTGGTCTGGTGTACCGGTGTTTTTGCAAAGCCTGGAGCAGAGCGAATAAAGTCCCAGCAGGCACTGGGACTTCACTGACTGGCTTGTAGAAGGTAGACAGCTGTCTGGCAGGAATTTCCACCTGGGAACAGGGGCTGAGTCATGAAAGGTTCCAGACCAAGTCTGGAGGAGAAAAGGAAAACAAGTGACATGTTCATTGGTATCAATAGGGGGAGATAAAGAGTAGAAGACAAACAGCTAGACCTCCACTGGACAGAAGTCCACTGGGGCCCTCATGAATGCCTTGAGGAGGGTAGGTGTCTAGGAAGGAGGTAGTAGTCCGTGAAGACTGCTGAGTCTCAACAATAGCCTGTGCATTAGAATTGCTCTGGGAACTTCCAAAATTTGAATGTCCTGGCTCACTCAGTATGACCTAGTACATTTGAACTTCAGGTAAGCAAAGAAAAAGAGTTTAGTATTAGAATATCTGCCTATATTGTCCAGGACATACTCTCTCTCTCTCTCTCTCTCTCTCTCTCTCTCTCTCTCTCTCTGAGGATTTTAGAAAATTATTTATTTAAAAAGTTTTTTTGCTGGTACCAAATCTGGAACTTGGTACATTTTGTTTTTGTTTTTTAAATTTTATTGTAAACTATACAGAGGGGTTACAGTTACACAAGGCAATGGTATATTTCATGTCTAGCATTGTTACCACCTCTGTTGTTCTTCTCATATTATCCCTTCCCTCCCCTACCTCTGTCACTCCTCCCTGCCAGAAGTTGTAAAGTTCATTTCCAACATTATGTCTTGTGAGTATCATTGTTGCAATGGGTCATCCTGTGTCCTTGTTTCAGCATTTTGTTATTCCCCTTCTCCTCCTCAAATTAAATAAATGTATATACAAGATGCAGGGTACCAAAATCAAATATAGTGACACCAGGGGATATACCACAGGAGGAAGAACATATAAAAGAAACAGAAAAATCATGTAGTACACTAAAAATAACAAAAACGAAAAACCTCTTGTGTTCATATCTTGGTGTTCATTTCACTTAGCATCATCTTAAATAGTCATAGGTACATAGCTTTTGAGCTTTTCTGCTCATCTGATAAGATTATCCTAGATGTATACTAATTGTTGCAAATAAGGGAAACCACTGGACCAGTATTTCTTTGAGTCGGACTTACTTCACTTAATATGATTTTTTCCAAGTCCTTCCATTTTCTAACAAATGGGACAGTGTCATTCTTTCTGATGGAGGTATATAATTCCATTGTATGTATATAGCACATTTTCTTGATCCATTCATTTACTGAGGGGCATCTGGGTTAGTTTCATATCTTAGCTATGGTGACTAATGCTGTAATAAACATAGTTGTGCTGGTAGCTTTAGTATGGTCTTGTTTGTGATCATTTGGGTAAATCTCTGGGATTAAAAATAGCCTAAACATTATAGAGAAAGAACATACAATTATTCAAGACAAATCCAAGAAATATGATAGATTCATTCAACAGATAGAAGACACCATCAGAAGGCCTAATTTTAAGACTAATAGGTGTAGAGGAACACCTACAGGCAAAAGTTAGAGGTCTAGGAAATGTATTTAACAGAATCCTAGAAGAGAACTTCCCAAACATACAAAAAGCTAGGCCCTTCAGATAGAAGAAGCCTTTAGAACCCCAAATAGACCAGACCAGAACAGGACATCCCACCATCTAGGACATTCTTATCCACAACTTATTCTTTCTCTGAAATTCAAGTGAAGTTGAGTGTTGTATATTTTTTGATCACTAAATCTAGCAACTTGGCACACCAAGGATCTCTCTATACCAGGGCTGGGCCTAAATGGGGGTAACAATCTGTTCTATAGTTTTTTTTTTAAGCTTCTTTTAGACCAACTCTACTCATGGATGTCCTGGAGACTACTTTTTTTTTTTTTAAATGTTCTTTTTACAGGTTCCAATTCAGTAGATCTGGACAGGGCTGAGGTTCTTTCTTCCTAACAAGCTCCCTGACCTTGCTGATAACTAGGATCATACTTTGAGTAGGATATAGGCTGAGTAATTTGTCTGGAGGCCTCAAGCTCAGTTCTTCTAGGTGATCTGATTCCCAGACAGACTTAACTCCACCTAGTCTAGGCTCTTTCTTGGCACCTTTTTGTCTGTTCTTGCTGGCCTGAAGCCTCAGGGATTTACTAGGTACAGAGTGAACTACTCTACATCTTGGGGAGATGCTAAATGTGTGGATGGTCATTTCCTGGAGCTGGGCATGCCAGGTACACCTAGCCTGGGAAGCTGAGTCCATGCCTTGGTCAAGTCACTTAACATCTCTGAGCCTCAGGGGCTAAGAGGGATGGAGGAGTGATAACTGTAACAAAAAGAGGCCTGGATAAACCATGGTGCTAGAGCTTCCTGGATCCATGAAAATGTCAGATGAGATAGGGACAAGGAAGAAAGTACACCAGCATCCTTTCTGTGGTGGGTTCTCAGTTGGAATCAGTTGCCATTCACTGAGGAAATCCTACCCCCATTATCATTGAAGAACTTTCTCACCACAACCTCAAGATCTAATCCAACACCAGTGATCTGCCTGGAAATGTCAGGCATTCAAAATGCCAATGAACCAACTTGTGACAAAGACACAGTCTCAGAAGTTGGGGAGCTGAGCCCCTAGGGATGGAGCATGTGCCATGATGGGTGCTGACTTGCATGAGATACTATATGCCAGGCACTCTGCCATCTCTTGATGTATTGAATCATGACAGCATTTCTGGGAGGTATAGCCTGTTGTTACCTGTTCTTCACCCAAGCACAGAAAATCTAAGCAGTTGCCCAGCCAAGCTGGGGTTGGGATTCAAATGACTGACTTCAAACACCATGCTGCTCACTTTGTCCTCTATTTTAATGTGAAGAGCTACATGGGTTTTAAGCCACATTATAAGAGGGCTGACACTTGAATACATGCAGAAGGAGTAGAAAGTGTCATGGTGTAGGGGATGACAGGACTCACTGAGGTATCATGGGGACAGGAGAGACAGGAAAGGAACTTGGCCAGGCAGCTTGGACAAGGCCAGTGCTGAAATGAATACATGTGCTGGCAGCGTGGATTGTCCAAGGAGACCCTCCTGGGTTGGGAAACTAGTTATATTACCAGTCCTGCCTGCCTGAGAGCTACTTCCATGCCCCCTGGGCAGAGGTGCTGATAAAGGACAGCTTCCTGCTAAGGTAATCTGACCTGGCTTCTTGAGAGCTGGGTAGCAGCAGGGAAGACACAGATGGCAGGCCTCACATAAATGTTCTAAGGAGGCAGGAGAACCTCAGTGGAAGTATAGAGATTCTTGCTTTCATCTGAAATTGTACCTAGCAAGAACTTCAGGAATCAGTGCTTACTTATTGAGGAGAAGTATCTACCCCAAGGTTATACTCTTTCTGCTTGTATTTATCTTGTTGATGAAGAAAAATCTGAATAAAGGCAAAATTTTACTGGAATAATACAGATCCTCCATTCATACCTTTAGATGTTCTTGGCTTCTCTATGAGGTACAAGGTAAGGCTGTAGACTGAGAGCCAACACAGATTTGTTTCGTTTTCATCCCAGCCACAGGATTCTTGACTCTCATACCCCATTTTTCTCACCTGTTTTATAGAAACCAGTGAATTGTGGTTGTTGGGTAGTGCCCATTCTTGGATTCTATTTCTTAGGTGCCAATGGAAATTTTTTCCTCTCAAGTTGGTGACAACCAATAACAGATCCAGACATGGCCAAACATTTCCCAGGAGGCAAAACTATCACAACAGAGTGCTATCTAATGGATTTTGCCTCCAGATAGAAAAGTCCACACTTCATTCATTCACCGTTCATCTTTTCATTGAGTCATGCGACAGATATATACTGATTTTCACATAGCTCTGGTGCCATGTATTGGCAATGGGATATTTGGTGATGAGCAAAACAGGCTACCTCAGTATCTCCCACATAGTGAAGGCAGGGGTGAGGTAGCTGAGAGCAGGCATCTGCAGTACCCTGGGTGAATCTACACTGGGGATGCAGAACCTTCTTGGAGAGATGTTTAATCTTGGGCTTTTCATTGGAATACAGGGAAGTGTGGAGGATGAGCACAGATTCCAGGGTACCAGCCTACAGGTGACAGGAGTTCATCATGTCTGTTGATAATGGAATTCGGAAATTAGGTTAGCCAAGGCTGCATATGATAAATATTCTATCCTGCCACATGGAGGGACAGTTACTTTGTCTTGACATTTAGAGCTAGACAGGAACCTGCTAATGTGCCATCTCCTGAAGAGACCAGGATGAGAACAAGTGTAGAGAACAAGTGTGTTTGTTAGATCATATCACAGAGAAATAGTGGACTGCCATTAGCTCAAGTTGCCAAGTGGAAGGTACTCCTTCCTCAGACCCCCAAAGACTGAGAGGCTAGGCTTTGGGAGGGCAGGGGATAAAGAAACCCACATGCTTGGAAGCCGACGTGCCTTGAGGGAAAATCCGAGCATGTAGTGTGCCTGCCCCAGCCCAGGGCTTGAGTACTAGTGCATTTCCTAGAACTTTGGATTTGTCTTGGAAGATTCTAGAGTTTTTAAAGAAAATTTGCAACTAAAGATGTTTGCTATATTCTTCAGGGGAAAAATATAGCCAATACTTTCTCTCACCTTCCTTAGGACTAGGAAAGAAGGAGAGGAAGATTGTGTGATCCAACAATAGCTATTCTTTGGAAATCTTTGGATAGAGTTTTTTCCCTTCAATTTGAGCTCACTTTATTAACATTCCTGCATGAACAATTTGGCAAGCAGAAGGAATGGTTTTCACTTGCTCAAGAGTTGCAAGAAATAAAAACTCCTAAAATTCCTATGTTGTCATAATGACAACAGCAATTTTTAAATGACATTGATCCTGAAAAATAGCAGCTAATTTTGGAGTGCCTGCTGTGTGCTGAACCTTTGCAACCCTCACCAGATCCCCGCAAAGAGGTCTCCCTGTCCCTTTGCTTAGGTGGGAAGCTGAAGCCCAATGCTGAACCATAGCATACTCCTGTACTGTAGGGGCAGGATTTAGGACTTAAGTATGAGACGAAATGTGGAAAAAAAATAATGCAGTGAGTTTTCATAAAGTCAAAATTTTCTCTCTTGCAAGAATTGTCCTTTATTCTGAGACTTTCATTCTTCTAATACTTTTGGTAATGAGATGCATTTGCTTTAATGCTGAGAAGGCAATAGATCTTAGGGACATAAAACTTTGCTATCTTCAGACATATATTCTATTGTCTTATGAAATCCCATACCCTAGCAATTCTGTCTCTTATAGGAAGTCCAGGCTACAGTCCCACTAAGAATAGCCCTTACTTCTGTGTTTAGTGGGAAGTAGCCAGTGGCCTCATGTTTTTTGTTCTTTCCTAGCTCCCTTCTGCTTTATGCTTAGGGTTGTGGATTTGTCAGAGGAAAAGTGAGAGAGCAGGAAGAATGATAAGTGACAACCCTTAGGGCAGCAGTAGTTTTTTTTTTTTTTTTTTAAGAAAAGACTGTAATTCTGTTGAAAATTGCTGAAGAGGATTGTACAGTCCAAGTAGGCACATGCAAATTATATGCAAATCACACACCACCCTCCTACTTCATAACCTGGATGTAGCCCTTGGGAAAATGCTAATGGAGACTAGTGGTCTCTGGCAATCTTCCCTTCTCTATCTCTAGGAGTCTGACCCTAATTAAAATGTGTTTTTTCCCCCAGTAGTGTGGAACTTCAGTGGTCTTTATTTTTATACCCCCTTTTCCTCTACCGTCAGGCCTGTAGCCAAGCTTTGTGTATCTGGGTGGTGGTGGTGGTGAGGGGTGGTGGGGGTTGGGGGGATCTTTTAATTACAGAGCAGGTGAAAGAAAGAACATGGCTGGAGACTTGGTTTAGAAGGTTCTAGAATCATTAGGTAGACATCTTCTGTGGGGATTTCTGTATTCCAGCATAGACTCAGCCTGAGGGCACGGACTACTTAAAGTACTGTTACTCCAACTTCTGAATGATCAAGATCATGTGGAGGGACTAAGACAAAGATGACTACATCTACCCCAGAGTAACTGATCAGGAGGTCTGGGTGGAGCTGGACAGTCAAATGAGCATAGAAATCCTAAGTGATGCTGATGCTGCTCCTGAGACCACATTTGATGACCACAGGATTGGAGCAAATGGTACTACTTCAAGTGTGCACATTGGTACGAAGCTTGAACTTATCCTGACATTACAACACATGGTGATTTTTCTGTTAGCTTATTTGCTTTGAATTTTACAAAAACGTATTGGCTTGTGATGGTTTGGTAGTTAAAGCAAGTCTTTTGCCACAGATATGAACTTAGGAAGTCTGACCTTGATGACCTAGCCTAATGGTCAAGGTTCAGGGCACATGAGGCTGACTGGAGAGTTGGAATGCCCGTCAAGAAGCCAAGATAGGAGGTTCTGTCCCTGGAATGTGTTTGGAAACATTGGGGAGGGGCAAGGGGTTGGTTGTTACAATGACTAGTGTGGTGAGGTAGAAAGCTGGGTATTTAATGACTGAAGGCTGGACACACAGCAGATAATTATCTTGCTCTGATGCCAGTGGAACCCCCTTGAGAAACAATAAATAGCTGAGAAAGTCAGGGCTAAGGAGCTGCCTTGACTCTAGACCCCTGGTTTTCCTCCAGGATGGAAATCTGGAGGGGAAAAGAGGGGGAAAGGACAGAGACAGAGGTGCTGGTCAATCTGGCTCAACCAGAGTAGCCTTATTTGTACACGCTAACCTTATGTGTGTTCGTGGCCTTCATAAGTGGCCTGTGCTTCTGGGTGGCCATATCATTGCTGGCATCTTATGGGTATCCTAATTCATGCAAAACTTGTATACAAAAGCTACAAAGAAGAAACTAGATTGACAAGCATCATGAGACCAGTTCCTTTTTAAAAGGATCAATTGAAGACTATCTTTACTAATAGAACATGTACCAAAAATTAAAATGTAGTCTAGCTGGATGTGGTGGCACATACCTATAATCCCAGCCCTGGGAGGCTGAGGCAGGAGAATCACAAGTTGGAGTTCAGCCTGGGTTACATAGCTCACCCTGTTTCTGAAAAACCAAAGTTTGTTGTTTACATAATGTAGTCTATACCTATTTGCCAAGAAAGGTGGAAGAATTTAAAGGTGGCATGACTTTAGATGACATTAAAATGGCTTTGGAAGTTTCGGCAGCAATAAAAGCCACAGTAGGTGGCTCTTATGGGTAGGGCTCTGGCTTGAGAGCTGGAGACTTGGCAGCCAGTTTAGGCACAGGTCCTCCTCAGACCCTGGCCTGGGCAAGTCCTTTTTCAAATCCAGAGATCTGGACCTGCGGCTTTGCAAACATTGTTTTGACATTCTGCGGTGATGGTGGGAGGAGTGATTGGATGTCGTGTGCCTTGTGGTATAGCAGGAGGTCCCTGGCTCTTGCAGTTCCAGGGTCTTAGCAGACAGGGTTTAGAAGGGGCTGAGCATTCAGCAGGCATTCATCTTAGCATGGTGGAAACTTGAGGGCCCTGCAGACCCAGAATCTGCCCCTCAATCAGCCTGCATTGAGGCAGGCAGCCTGGCCTATTGTTGGAGGCTTACCGTGTAATTAATGGGATTTGGAGCAATTACAGGGACAGTAAAGCCCCTCGTTTGTTTCTGGTGCCAGGCCTGGGATTCCTGAAGAGGGTGGAGTGGAGAGTGGAGGGAAGGTGGGAAGGAGTTGGCAGATAGTTGGCAAATCACCTCTTGCAGGGCCTGCTCTGCCGAATGCTGGCTCACAGTTTTAGACAGTGCCTTGGAGGAGCTACACAAAGGGCTGATCTGTTTTGTTCCCAGGACCCTGTTTTGGTTTTTGTTTTGTTTTAAACAGTTCTTTCCTGTTCCTTTTAGTGCTGAGCTCTGAAGAGCTGGCTTTTCTGTTGTGTTTTGCAATCAGCACCACATAAAATGATGTACATGGTCGGGGTAGAGGTGCTGAGTGGCCACTCTCTAGGGGTAAGCAGAGATCTTTCTGATCAGCATATTTTCCAGTTGTATGAAATGCTGTGATGGAGCCAAGGGACCGCCAGACACCTGGATCCTGGGTCACTCATGAGGTCAACAGTAATTTTTGAATACTTGTTATTTCCAAGCCACTGTGTGCATGTGTTACAGATACAAATTAACCAGCAAAAGCTGGAAGTGGAGATGTGGTTCAAGTGGTAGAGAGCCAGCCTTGAGTGAAAAAGTGAAGGAACAGTGCCAGGGCCACACATACACACACGCACACACACATACACACACGCACACACACATACACACACAGGCACGCATGCATACACACACACACACACAGGCATGCACACACACACACACTCACACACACATACACACACACAGTGTTCTAGAAATGGGTAGTGGTGATGATCAGATGACAGTACAAGGTGCTCAGTATCTCCAAACTGTTCTTAAATGGGGCTAGAATAGGGACTTTTATGTTGTGTGTATTTGTTACAGAGTAATGTCTCTGTTTCCGGGAAGTAGCTGGTGTTTTGCTAACTGTTGCATCTGTGGCTCAGAGTCTGTACCATGGACTGCTGGCCATGAGGAGGTCAGGAAAAACCTTTGGAGGATGTAGGGAGCTGGGAGTGCCTACGACAGGCTGGGCTGGGACTACCCACACCCATACACCAGAAATGCACCTGTCCTTAGCCATGTTTCTGGCTAAACTGTGATTTGGAGACATGGTTGGCATAGATAGGGTCTGTGCTGATTCGAATTTGTTTGGTATTATTTTGTTCAAATAAATTTCCAATGGGTTTTATTGGGGTTGCCATCACAGAGACACCCCAAGTTTGATCCCTGCTTTTCTTCTTTCCAGCCTTGAGTGAGCTAAGGCTACCTAGCACCATGCTTGACTTACCTAGTGTTCCCTGAGAATTGGTCATTAATGCCCATGACACCTGGGGCAGAAGAAAGCCTCCCTTTCTCTCTGGACAGAGCACTTGGGATGGAGGGTATATAGCCACAGGCCTGCAGGCAACATTCTGTGATTGTCAGCCTTTGGTATCCCTCTCACTTGGACATTAGTATGTCCTGTCTTAGCATGATCCATGCATTATTATTTAACCTAAGTCCATGTTGATATTCTCAAATATTACTTAGTATGTATAAAGGTGGCATCCCATCATACCCCCTGAATGTGTCAGATGCTCAACAGAGATTCAGTTGATTGTGAAGAGTTTGTTTGCAGAGCCATGGACAGGAGAGAATTCACAAGGCCAGATCTTCCATTTATACACACTGCAGCCCTGCTCCAGGTCTGGGAGGGAAATCATTCCAGGCTCAAGTCTGTCCTGTGTGAGGCCCTCAACAGCTCTTTAACCTTTCTGTTTGCAAATAGTTGCCCTGGACTTTTCTGACGGTCTCGGGGCCTGAGGGCCGCACCCAGTGACAAGCTGTTCAGATAATTACATGGGCTTTAAATTGTTCACCACTTTATGTCCTCAAAGCAATTTCAGAATCAATTTGAGGTTTGATAGGGAGCTGGTGGCAGCCTAGCAAGCCTAGAATGGCATGCTGGGCCTGCTTAGAGCTTGTTATAATTCCAGTGGCAGGCCCCGGGCACCTGGGGAGCAGGGCCACTGTCCTCTCTGAAACTCGGGGTAGAAAATCAATCAGTCAGTCAATGAGCACACACTTAATTAAAGGTAAGAAAGGTTCTGAAACCTCTTCCCTCCCTGCAGTGTCAGGCCCATACAGCATAAGTTGGAGACAAGTCTTCCTTCAGACGGGCTTCAGATGTAGCCTGGATATCAGAAACTAAATAGACAAAATGCCACACAGTATAGCAGTGTGGCTCAGGATTGTCTCTGTCTCCACCAGCACCTCTGCACCTTGTGAACAGGTTTCTGACACTGCAGTTTCCTTCTTGCAGCATAAGGTGTTGACCTTATTGGCTATCAGCAAGACCCGCTCGCTTAATAGGTGCTCACCATTCTCTAAAGCACAGAACCCTTCCTAGAAGCCTTAAAATGAGCTTAAGCCAGGTATGGTGGCAGATACCTGTAATCCTAGCTTCTTGGGAGACAGAGGTAGGAGACTCACAAGTTAGACACATTTGGGCAAAGTTAGTGAGATCCTATGAGAGAAATCAAAACCAAGAAAGGCATAGCTCAAATAAAGTGGTGGAGCAAGCATGAAGTGATGTGCTCAATCCCTAGTAAGTACCACTAACATAGGATTTAGGCAGGTAAAGGACTTGGGGCTGCTCTTGTTTGTGACTAAGGGTACATCTGGCACATGGTACCCCTATTGCACCGGGCTTGAATGTTTGATTCCGGCAGCCTGCCTCCCACTTATTTGTTGGTTGATACCTAAGCACAGAGTATGGCCATCAAAGTGTGAACCAGGCTCCCTGGCTTTACCACTCACCGACTGGGCATTATGGCAGTGCCCATTCCCCGGACTTCTGGATGGATGCTTGTGAAGGTTACATGCATATATCAAAGGCTTAGAACAGTACCTAGACTAAAGCAAAATCTTCTGGATATAGAAGTTTTCCTAACAAGGTATTTGGTATATATAGCCTTGGATTGTCTATTTTTGCTTCTATTTTATGAAAGGGATGCTGATGCCCAAGAGGGACAAAAGTTATATAAATTCAGAGTAGAGAGTTTGAGTCAAGTCTAGATTACAGGCCTTATCACCTGGAGTTGGAACCAGGTACTGCCAGTGTACAGGAGCTTATCCCCTTGTCTATCTGCCAATACTCTGGGCTCCCATCTTCCCAGGTCCCCTGGGTTCTGATCTCCAAACTTCTGGTAAACCTAGTCCTGACTATGAGTACTTCCACTCTATCCTCTATTCTACAGGCCAAGATCAACCCTGGCTATGTAGTTGGTATTTTAACAAGGTCAATGTCTTATGCTGCAGGAAGGAACCTGCAGAGTCTCAGAGACCTGCTCACAAGATGCAGAAGAATAGGGGTAATCCTCCAATGTTGTCAAACAGGTATCAATAGGCTCCAAGGCTTAACAGCTCTTATCGAAGGTAGTAGCTGTATTTTCTAGCAAACAGCACTTGGTTCCCAGCATAGGGGAGACAGAGACCATCCTGAGCCTTGTCACCCACATGGCATTTTGCTTATTCAGTCTTCATTTCCACTGAGATCCAAGGTCTCACAGGGAAGTTGGGGAGTCTTGGCAGTTATGAATTTACTGCCTTTACTGGGTCTTTGCCTTGTGTTTTGGGAACTTTACACACAGACTGTTAGTATGGGCTGGATTTCTCCCCTCTAATGAGAGCCCAGAGGCAAGACTTGTTTTACACTGTGGTTACAAATTGCTCTTTTGCATGGGTGTGTGCTAAGCACTGTGTTAGAAAAGGTAGAATGGAGGCAGATGCTTTGGTGGCTTCACCTACGCATGCTGAAACTGCTGATCCAGCAGCCTTCAGCCCCCTTTTTTGCAGTGGCAGATCAATTGGAAGAACAGAATTGTGTGTGTGAGTAATAGTCCAGAGATATCAGCTGGTCCGTAGCTTTACTGGAACTTTCTCAGCCTCAAGAGAGGCTGAGCTTTTTTTTTGTGAGGAAAGCTTTTGTGGAAGGAAGGTTTGAGAACTGAGAACCTACTTGGAAGGTTCAAATTCACTAATCCATGTAAGTTAAAGAAAGAAAAGAGAGAGGAAAGAAGACAGTCATTGACTGAGCCATTTCTGTCATCAAACATGCTATAGAGTATGAAAAATTATTATTTTACTTACTGGCCTTACTGTTTTTCACTACTTTGATAGGTAATCTAGTTAAGAGATGAGGCCTTAAATCCATCAGGGACTGTGGGAAAGGGAATAGAAGGGTAGATTCTGAGTTTGTGGTAGTGACCAGAGGGTCAAAGGATCTGCCATCCACTTTAAAAGCCCCGAGGATTCTCTCCCCCATGCCTGAATCTCAGTGGCCTCTTTCTCCACACAGCCTGAGTTCCCAAAGAGGGAGCATAAGGAAGAATGAAGAGAAGCTGCTGGGGTGGGGGAAGGGAGGACATAGGTAAAGGAGCAGCCTCAACTCATGGTGGAGGGAAGGAGAACTCTGTGGAAAGTAGGAATGAGACAGGGAGGTAATGAGGATTCCCAGAAATCTTAGGGCTGGGCATTGGCTTCCACACAGGCTAAGGCAGGTTGGACCCATCTTCAATGGATGGGAAAGAAGCAGTCTGAAGAATCCCTTGAGCTGTACCCATCAGGGTGCTCTTGTTGGTTGGCTGAGCCATTGGCTGGCCTTCAGGCTGGTTCCTCTCCCTGGTGAACCACAGAAAATGCTTCCCCAGTCCTTCAAGCTCTCAAACTCAGAGAGCAATCCAGGGTAGAGCCTCACAATGAGAACATGGCATAATCTGAGATCTGACAGAAAACACCACTTCTCACCCTACCTTATTCCTACTCATTTTTCTACCCTACCCATGACAGCTGGCCAGGCAGCCTTCATTCAAATATTCCCAGTGCCAGGGTTCACTGTGACATGGATGGGTTCACTCTTGGTAGTTCAATTGTTAGGAATATTCTTAGTGAGGTTGAGGTACATCCTCAGCTCCTCATGTTTCCTTAGCCTGGGGTGGTAGTGGGAAGAGGGGGTCCAACCAAGTATAGCAGTTAGGAGACAGGCTTCAAAATCCACTCTATCACCCCTTCTGTTACTTCCCTTTTTCTTATGTTCATGCATGGAGAAACCAAAAACATCATTTTCTATCTCCCTCACTGGATGTGGGAGGTTCAAATGGAGTGATGAGTGCTCTCTAAAGGATAATAGACCAACAGGTAAATCCTAGTGTTTCATCTTGGTGCTGTGCAGGGGAGAGATGTGGGCAGAATGAGGTGGGTGTGAGGACAATGTAAACTTTACCTGTGACTGTCCTTCACATTTCTTCCCCTCACCAGTGCTGAGCACTGAACATTAGGAAAGAGTCACAGCTTCCCTAGAAGACAGGAGAGACAGGGCTTCCCTTCCCCTCTCCTTTGATGTTTCACTCCTTCATCCTGTTGCTAAGCTATACCTTTGCATTTCCCCTTTCCTGATCCTTCCCAAGCTGCTCTGGACCCCAGCTTCCACCCTGTGTCCCGCCTGCCCATCAAGGTGCATCCAGGCAGCACCAGACACATCTGTGCCTGAGAGGAGAATGGGATGAGGCCTGGTGCAGTGGGGCGAGGGTTTCTCTGTCATTGGAAATTATACCTAATCCGGACTCCTCAGGCATGAGACAATGCCAAATGCCATGCAAGATGCATGAGCACACACGCACGCGCGCGCGCGCGCGCGCACACACACACACACACACACACACACACACACACACACTTTGTTGACTTCTGAGAACAGCCCAAGGGCTAAAGGATAGGTCTGAAGAGCTGAGAAGGGACCTGGAGACCTGGGTGAAGCAGGGAAAGAGGCCAGGCCATGGCCAACAACTGGGAAGGAGGCCTCTCTCAGCCTATAGGTTGAGGGTGGCAGCCTGCTGCTGGCACTCTGGGCCCTGGGTTCCCTGGCTCTGGATCCTATCTGATGATGTTAAATGTAAGGCTGGAATTATTTCCAAAGTGCCCTCAGCTGAGTGGTGTGGTGTGACTTTGGCCTAGGCCATCACTATCAAGGGAGCACTGTGAGGACTGATGCTTGTGGAAGAGCACTGTGAAGCACACCTCAGGTACGCTGAAGTACAGGTCAGGATGGGTAGGACTTGCACAATTAAGAAATAGCACAGGGCTCTACAAGGGGGCCTAATGACCACATTGCTACCTATGGCTATCTCCACCCACCAGAGTGGAAGAACCATGGGCAGCTCTGTGCCCAGCTCCAGTTATACCAGGACATATTAGGCTATTCCCTATCCTAATGCTAGGACATTTGGTGACTAAGAGCACAAAAGATGAGCTTGCATTTTGGGGATGTATGACACAGGTCATACCCAAAGCAGACTTGCATCTTCCTACAGGGTCACCTGTAAGGTGACATAGAACCCGACCCAACCCAGTTACATGTCATCCTCCTTATGAACATGTAAACGAGGGATTCATGAAGTTCATGTTTCTGCTTTCCTTTGAGGACATTAGCAGGCATTGATTTTTAGCTGTGATGTATGCCAATTGCAATGACTTCTGACTGGAGAGAATGGTGTTGTTTGGAAGTCCAGGAAGCTTAAAACATCCTGAGATTGCCTTGTGTGGCAGCAATGCCAAGCTATACAGATTGTATCTCATCATGAGGTTGACAGGAAGATAACTCAGTCACCTGCTGTAGGCCAGAGAGGGATTTCCTTGGGGGCATGGAGAGAGATGGAGAGGCTAGTAGAAAGTCAGAGACAATAGATGCCAATCAGGATAGAGTTTCAGGATAGCTAGGAATTGGGATAGCTATAGGAAGGGGAGGAGAATGGGACCAGGGAGGGTCTCTGAGGCCCGCAATCTGACCCATGTCCTTTTATTTCTAAAAACAACACTCAAGGGCAAACACAACAGAACATTAACTTAAAATGGTGTGTGTGTGTGTGTGTGTGTGTGTGTGTGTGTGTGTGTGTGTGTGTGTGGTTATTCTATTTGTCAGTGCAGCTGGTTAAACAAAAATATCAGAGAAAATATAAGGTACAGGGCAGTGTGGAGTTGCCTTCTATAGACAGACATGAGAAGGGCTGACTTCATGCCCAGACCTAGCATGTGCTCTCCCATTTCTCATGTTTTAGTGTGGGACAGTATGTGTGCAGCTAAGCCTGGTAGGGACGGCCTGTAATCTCAGCTAGATGGAGTTGGGTGGGGTCAGAGATAGAGACAAGAAGATCAGGAGCTCGAAACCTCCCAGGGCATGGATACCTTCTGTCCATGTCCTGTAGCCAGCTTGCAGTGGATGGAGACTCAGGATTTCTGATTCCTACTCAGCTACTAAAGTTGTAGGAAAGAAGGAGGCAAAAAGCAACGGGACAGTAAGTGCCCAGGAGGGTAAGGATTGGGAAGGGATGGGATCAAGTTTGGAATTTTGGGAGCTAATCACTCTGCTGGCACATGCAACCCAGGTGGTATTCCCCCTCCTTCCCTGGAGGCTGTGCTGACATTAGCTTGAACCACTGTCTTACAGAGGCTGGAGGCAGCAATGCCCTATGGGAGGGCAGGGAGCCAGGGGGAGAGACGGGGACCCTGGAAGCCCAGGCTTGACTGCATGGCTGCAGAAAGAGGGGCAGATAAGCAAATATTTGCTGTGATGTCAGGTTGCTACTTCATATAGTGGTGGGAAGACCTTCCGAAGAGGGAAAATCTGACAATTGCTTGCAAATGGCCTTGCTTGGGGCTACACCCAGTGTGGCAGGAGCTCAAGGGACAGCTGGGAATTGTGTTTCCTTCCCAGCACCCACAGCAGAGGGGCTGGCCTGGGGCACCTGTCAAGGGATAACTGCTGGAAGTCAATGAGAGAGAAAAAACAAAACACAAAACACCTGGGAACGTGGGCCTGAGAGTGGGGGGTGAGCACAGGATTAATTTAATTAAACCTTGCTTTGGGGACTAGGCTAAATTTAGCCACTGCTCGCTGCTGTTAGGACCCATCCCTGCATCTCCCTCCCTCCCTCTGCCTATTGTGTTCTGCAGGTGATTAATTCTGTATTCTGGGCTGGCAGGAGCGCAGGCTCCTGCAGATGCCCAGTCCACTCTCCAAGCCTGTGCTACTGTTCTCTCCTGGGTCCCAGGGGACAGCGCGTTCTGAAACACCAAGCCAGCAACCTGCTGCCTTCTCCAGGGAGGTAAATACTGCCTAATGACTCCCAAGGTGGTCACAGCAGCCCCACCCCCAGGGCCCAGTACCTCACCAAAGAAGCAGGGCCAACAACTGTCCCAGATCTTGAGATGGCTTCATTCTATTGTTCCTGGTGGAATGTTAAGGAGGGCTAGAGAGCAGGTGCTGTTTGGGACCACAGTGACTGCTCTGTGTCCAGCTGTTCTGCTGGTGCCTCTTGGGGAGAGAAAGAGGAAGAGAGGGATCCCTTGCCACAAATCCTGTTCAGTTCTACACTCTGCCCACCCCTTCTTTTTGTGGGTGCCAGTGCTGGGGCTTGAACCTAGTCTTACTTGGCTTTTTCACTCCAGGCTAGGGCTCTATCCCTTGAGCTACACCTCCACTTCTGTTTTTTTTGCTGGTTAATTGGAGATAAGAATCCCATGGATTTGTCTGCCTTGAGCTAGCTTTGAACTGGAATCAACAGATTGCAGTCTTCTGAGTATCTGGGACTACAGGGGTGAGCCACCAAGGCTCATGAAGGAAAGACCTGAGAATTTGGTGCACACATCACAGATCATAGGATAACAACTAGAAGCTGAGTCTCAACTTTCCAGATCCCAGAACTGTGTAGAATCAATTTCTATTTGTTAAGCCACCAGTGAATGGTATTTTTTGTCATCTGGAGTTTAGAGCACTCACATGTTTACTTATAAGGTAGTGTGTATGTGTGTGTGTTTTGATGCTTATGACCAGAACATTGTTCCTTAGCTTTTTCAAACTCAAGGCTAGTGTTCTACCACTTGAGTCACAGCTCTACTCCCTGCTTTTCTGGTGGTTAATTGGAGATTAAAGTTTCAGACTTTCCTGCCTGGACTTGCTTCAGACCATGATCCTCAGATCTCAGCCTCTTAAGTAGTTAAGGTTACAGGCATGAGCCACCTGTGCACAGATATAAGGTACTTTTTGAGGGTCTCTAGTGACCCAGCCATTGTGCTAATGTAGAAGCTGCCATACTCAGATCTGACTGGCTAAAGACCACTGGATTTCTAGAAATGGAGGCTGAGGTCATAATAGCAGTGAATTTCCATGCGTCACACCAGAATCCAATCTTGGAGGGGGAGGGGCAAAACAGGAAAAGCTTTCTTTTCCCCCTTACACACTGCTCCATGCTCTTCTTTCCAGCCTCTGATTTGAATCTTGGGCACATCCTACACCTTTTCTGGTGTCACCCACGTATTAGTGAATGGTTTACAGTTAGTTATTGAACTTGGCAGTTTAAAACTCATCTCAGTCACTCATCTGCTTTTCAGCTGCAACCTCCTTTTCTACCTCCAGTCCCTGTCCAAGTGTCATACCTGAGCAGAGCATGGGGCACATGATAGCTCTTTACTACTTGACATTCTTCTCTTGTTGCTCTGGTCTCTTTGGGGTCAGGTGCAGAAGTGGGAGGTGAGTGGGAAAAAAGCAGAGTGTCATGTGGTCAATTATAGTATAAAACTAGGGCCTTCTGGGAGGCAGGTGCCAGAATCCAAGCTCTCCTGGGTGCTCTGGGGGATGGATACCTTGAGATCAGAGAGACAGTGGGCCAAAGCAAAATGCTGGCAGGGCTGGTCTCAACATCATGCTGTCCTATCACTATGACCTTGGGCAAGTAACTTTACCTCATGATTCTTCAGCTCTCCTCACCAAAGAATGGATAGTATAGAATGGGTAGAAATGGTAGCTTTTCTCACTATAGAATGGGTAGTACTGCTCATGTGCGGTGATCAAGATACTCTAAGTGCTAAGTGATAGTAGCAATTTTTGGATGTCTGAGTTCTATATTAGTGTTTTTAATAACAGAGATCTGTCACTCTAAATGGAGGAGTTAGCTCTGCCTCCAGACTCCAGAGCCTTCATAGTTTCTCTTAATTTATGTTTTCCCCTTCCTCCCTTCAATTATACATATCACAGTGTCACTTTCCTTAGTCAAGAGTGTAGTGATTATAATGGCTATGCTATGCTTATGGACAGTGCAGTACTTGCATTAGTTATAGGTCTGTGACTACAAATTATTTAAAGGCACTTTCCAAATTTGCAAGGTCACATAAACAGTTGGATGACTTATATAATAACCAGGCCCAGGTACTGCCCAACCCTGGGAATCTATAAATTGCAGCTTTTCACCCTCAAAACCAGCACCATGAGCTAGAACTCTAGCTAGAGTGACATGGTACCATCCATGATCCTGGTTTAGGTCCCTCTGTTCCTTTTAAAAAATATTAATAGTTGGGGCTGGGGAGGTGGCTCAGTGGTGCAGTGCTTGCTTTGCATGCATGAGGCCCTGGGTTCCATTCCTCAGCACCACTTAAGCAAAAAAAGCCGGAAGTGGTTCTGTGGCTCAAAGTGGTAGAGAGCTAGCCTTGAGCTGAAGAGCTCAGGAACAGCGCCCAGGCCCAGAGTTCAGGCCCATGACTGACAATGAATAAATAAATAAATAATAAATATTAATAGCTATTATTTATGGAGCACACTAAATGTTAAGTGCTAAATTAATGGTCCTTTATAGAGAAATTTTATGGGTTTTGTTTGTTGTTTTGTTTTCTTTTGAGACAGGATCTTGCTAGGTAACTCAGCCTGGCCTTCAACTTCGGATCCTCCAACCTCAGCCTCCTGATTGCTAAGATACTTTGAAAGAACAGCAAATCTATAAGAAAGGTACTAGCCTAGTAATTATAATACTGTTTTAACAAGTGTAGAAGCTGGGCTTTGTCAAGAATAGATAATCAAGCTCATAAAGTACCCATGTAGGCCAGTGCTGGTGGCTTATGTTTACTGCAAGGAATTTGGGGGCGGGGGAAAGACATTTGATGAAATAAAAATTCCTTATTAAATATTTTATAAAACATATTTTAGTGGCTGTACAAAAAGTATACCTATGCTCAGTGTTTAGGCTATTTCCAGATTTGAGACAAGTAATACTACATCCTCACTACTTTTTTGTAGGTAAATTGTACAAGCTGGAAATCACTAGGTCAAAGGATATGAGAATTTTAAAGGTTTTGATAAATATTGTCAGATCTCCTTCCAAAGAGTATCCTCTAATTTCAGGAAGCATTGATTTCAGTATTTCCTTAACAATGTTGCTTTTTCCCCCCTTTTCTTTTCTTTGCCATTCAAAGTTGATTTGAGCCATGCCTCCACTTCTGTTTTTGTTGTTTGTTTGCTCATATTTTTGGAGATAAGAGTCTCTTGAATTTGTCTCCCCTGGCTACCTTCCACCCATGATTCTTAGATTTCAGCCTCCTAAGTAGTTAGGGTGATAGGAATGAGCCACCTGGCTCATTTCCTTTTTGAAGGTGGACATTTTATTGAGGCATTATATACAAAGAAGAGCACAGAGATCATAGGTGTGTAGCTCGGTGAGTTTTTCACACTGAGAATGAAGCCATGAGCTCAGTCTGATCTTGGCAGAGGAGATTTGAGATTCTCAACTCCTCAGAAGCCACACTCACTCCACCCATTCTAGTCATTGTCTCACACCCAAGGGAATGGCTACCATGGCTTCTAGCCCTACAGCTCAGACTTGCCTGGACTTGTGCTTCATATAAACTGTGTAAAAATCATATATAATATTATTCCTCAGTGTCTGCCTTATTTTACTCAATAGTGGGTTGGGAAATCCACCTATACTTTCTTTTTTTTTTTTTTTTTTGGGTCCGGTCGTGGGCCTGAACTCTGGGCCTGGGCGCTGTCCC
Organism: Dipodomys spectabilis; assembly: GCF_019054845.1. NCBI lineage: Eukaryota > Metazoa > Chordata > Mammalia > Rodentia > Heteromyidae > Dipodomys > Dipodomys spectabilis. Next base: position 25,436,594 of record NW_024870701.1, on the reverse strand, counting down.
TCAGCTCTTCAGCTCAAGGCTAACGCTCTACCACTTGAGCCACAGCACCACTTCCGGCTTTTTTGTTTTTGCTTATGTGGTGCTGAGGAATCAAACCCAGGGCCTCAGGCATGCAAGGGAAGCGCTCTACCACTGAGCCACCTTCCCAGCCCCACCTATACTTTCTGTGTAGGGTTGTTTGTGCATTGTTCTTATTTCTGTGCATTGTTCTTATTTCTATATATTACATTTCATTGGCTTGACTGCATATAATTTATCTACCTCACTGTAGGTGGCATTAAGATCATTTCTAGGTTGGGATCATTACACACAGCACTGCCCTGAACATTCTAGTATACATATCTAGTTAGTGATTATATTCATTTCTATTCCCTATATGTACTCAGAACTAGATTTGTTAAATCATAATACTAAGTATTTTTAGTTTAGCCAAAATGTTATTACTTAGTTGAGCTGATGCTTGACTGAAGAACACTAGCTAATAGGACAGTTCAGACCTCTGGGTGATGGGTGTTGATTGGTCCTGGAGCCTTCCTGTAGATTTCATATATTATGGGGACTACTGGTGTGCCTTGCCCCTAAGTGTGATGAAAAAGTGTGAATATAAAGTTTTTGTGTTTAGGTTTCTGTAGAGAAATGGAGAGCTTTGCGGTCAGAGTTGGGACTGGAGCTGGTGATATGGTGCTGTTGGTGACTGTGATCAGGGATTGGCTGCTTCCCTTTGTGGCAACCGTTTGTTCCATGTGTGTCTCACGCTTGAGAAGCTGGGGCAAAACTCTTGGGGAGCTATTCTATAGATGGTGGGTTCACACTGAAGGTGCTTTAGTAGCTTCGTACCTTGGTGGAAAGAAGGTTTTAGAACATCCATGGGAACATGGCTGGAAGCTATGAATGCTGGATGAATGGCACTCACATGGGAACTTGAGAATCTAGAATGAGGCAGTTAAGGGAGCCCTCAGCCATGGGGGATGTCTCCGGAGCCTGTGGACCCTTGAGCCATCCTGAAGTATGCTACTGTTTTCTCCAGTTCCCATGTGTCTTTCGATCTACCTGTGCCCTGGCACTGGAGCTCAGTATCTCCTAACAAGTGCACCCTGTCTCTGCTTCTGCCACAGCACTTGCCACATAGTATTCAACTTGTGGGTATGCTTCCTGGAACAAGGATCACTTCTATCCTGTCTACCAACCTTCTTTAGCATCTTGCATAGTGCCTGAGTATCATAGCTGCTCAATAAACATTGGCCAGATGAGTGATCTTCCCAACTTACCGCTGCCACGTTTCTGCTGATTTCCATCTGCTTATCTTTGCTCCTAGTCTCTGCCTTTTGTCTAACCTCATCCCCTTTTTCCATAGGTTAGAGTGTTGAGCTAGCTCGGTGCAGAAGCAGGTCTTGTGCCTAACCTCCTGCCCTGCTCCATAAGTATGACCCCTGACCCTGGGACCCTGGACCAGGAAACTGCCGGAGGCCTAGGACCTAGGTGGCTCACCATAGTAGAGGCTAAGAGCAGTCATTCTAGGGAGAAGCCACCTTGTGTGTCCCCTCCCCTCCCCACCCCCTAAAGCCAGGCTCTACTCCTAGTAGAAGGGAGAAGTGTCACACCAGGCTCCATGTGGCTCTTGTCTTCATTTTTGCCAGATGATTTCTTCCTTGTAAAGCTTATAATGATTCATAGTGATAAACCCCATTGTGTCTTGTATTTACCTATAGCCAATGTGAAGGACAATGTTCTAGCTAAAGCTTGTGGTCTTGTTTTCTTTTCCTTTTTTCTCCCATGTGGTCCATGAATAACTACAGGGAGCCTGGAGCATCAGGGGCAGCTGGAGACTAATCAAGGCCTGTGTGTACTGGATGTACTGCTTTCCTTGTAGGCATTCTCTTACAACGGTGGAGTTGGAACAGCTTGCTGGCAGAACAGTTGACCATCTGTGCTCTTAGACAAGGTGCTGCCCTCTGGACTTGGGGTGTTTGGTTCTGTGGCCTTTTTTCCTCTTAGCATATGTGGTATGCCCAGAATACTGGTTCTCCTGCCAAACAAGTTTAAGGGTTCTGTAAGTCCAAAATCAATTTTCAATGTTCCTAGCAAATTCTCCAGTTGATGAATTAAAACAATAAAAACAAAAAAAACCCTGACTCCTTGAAGTGCCTGGAAGAAACTGTGAGGTACTAGTTACCAGCAGAGAACAGTTAAGTGGTGTCTCAGCTGTGTATTACTACAAAGCAAACCATCCTAAATATAGTGGCTTAGTGCCTACTTAGTGCCTACTACCTATGGGTCAGGAATTTGAGCAGGAGTCTATGGAGACAGCTTTCTTCTCGTCTACTTGAGCCGTTTGAAGGGAATTGGAAGATCTAAGGTGCTTTCACTCCCACGTAGGCTTTGGAGCTGGCTCTTGGTTGGAAGCCCAATTATTGGATGAAATGGAATCTGACAAATGTTTTTGCCCAGATTAGCCTCAAACCACAATCCTTCTGATCTTCCACTCTCAAGCAGGTAGGATTATAAGCATGAGCCACTGGTGCCTGACCTGTGTGCTGTTTTTGTGGTTACAGGTTATGAGTTCTAGAACTCCATTGTTTATTATAAACCTATAATGTCTGTCCACACATTTGGCCCTTTCTGACTGCAAGTTGCTGGAGAGCAGGGCCAATCCAAGGGCTCCTTGCCCACTTTTGGGTGTAACTTTGGCAGCCAGGGTTGTACTTAATTATGCAGCTATGAAACTTGCACCTCACACATTGTTAAACAACAGAGAGCCTTCCTTAGAATAGCTGTGAATTTTTAAATTCTCCAAATGTAAGGAGAAAATAGCTATTTATTCACACGTTTCTTTGGGGTAGAAGATCTTAATGTAAACTTAGGAATGTTCCTACTGATGTTCATTTACATAGCAAGAAAACAAGAAAAGGAAAATAGCCATAGAAGGGCTGGCTCTTCTGTATGAGGTACAGGAAGAAAATTCTGAGGTCATGAAATTCTGTTTTTTCTGTCCTCTGCCCAGACCTCCTCCAGCATCTCAAATCCCATCTTCCTCCTAGCTTCTTCCTTATACTGAGTCCACTTCCAGGATTCTATACCAAAGACGTTTCCAAAATCAAATTTGCCTTTGACGAAAGAAAACAGATTGGTTGGTTGGGTCTTGCTGCCTTCTCACCATTGGGCTGCTTAGCAGATGACCAGATTATAAAACACTTCTGGTTCTCATTAATTTAAACATGATATCACGAGGTGCTGAGGAAGAAGAATGAAGCCCCAGGCTTTCCAAGGTGCACTTCTGAACTGCTTCATGCTATAATCTGCTTCTGAACATGATGTGCTAAGCAGTTATTTTGGGTCACTTAATGCCTGAAAAGAAAGCAGAGGGAAGACTGGGTAAATGGTATGTTGTTTAATTTTTAATAGGTTAAGCAGCGTGAATCAATCATCAGGAGACACTGATATGGTAAATCCCAGCTCTATCAAAGTGAACTCCATCCACCATCTTGGGAAAGTACTAAGATTTAACTTTTGTATCTGTAAGTCAGGGATTTAGATGTGATTTATTTTTATCAAACTTTGGACCAGGTGTTGCACTGAGCATTAACTAACCTGGGTTGTGTTCTGCCCACAAGGAGCTCAGCTAGTGTTGCAGATCATTTCCAGGGTTCTGTGATCATCAAAATTCCTAACTGACGGACAGAGGGAAAAACAGTCTGTTGTTCTCCAGTGAGCTGAAGATCTTGGGATAACCTGATTCTGGTCATTTGATCTATGTGTGTCTTCTCAAGGTTGTGCAGACAAGAACATGCCAATGCAGCTGGACCTGGTTGGGTGGCAATTAGTTAATGAATTAATTTCTTATTGCTAGATAATAAGTCATTCTTTTTATCAAGTTGTTATTTTGATCGACTCTTTTCTGTAGTTAAGTCCTTTGAATATTAGGACAAGTAACTGTCTCCAAATTGGAGATAAAGCCATTAGAATAAGTCCTTGCGAAAGAAAAGGGTCAAAATCAACAGCCTGTGATGAGAATTGGGTGTGGTGGGGGAGGGGGATTGAGGAAAGGTTTGTAAACAGCTTCTCAGCCAGGCCCTCACCTCTAGACCTTGTAAAGTATGGCAGAGGAAACAATGGTAGACTGGACCATAGCAGAGAATAACACTGGTTTAAAGAATATATATATATATATATATATATATTCTTTATATATATATATATATAAGTATATATGTATACACACATGTATATACAAATGCATATGTAGTGTACTTTAATAGTAACAATATAAGTGTTATTTACAGTTTTCTAAGTAGCCTTGAGACAAAATAGAGCAGGTCTCTTCAGTATTTTGTCTAATTGGTCTTAGCAACTCGTGGCCTGTTATATTCCTATATGAACTTTATTATCTGTGTCATGTGCCACAAAAAACTAAATGAGAATTTCTTTAAAATTTGAGGTGCTATTTACATACCATAAATTTCATTTTTAAAAGCCTAAAATCCAGTGATTAAAAAAAATATCCACCAAGTCATGCCATCAGTACTAATTCCAGAATATTTTCATCATCCCCCAAAGAAACCCCACATTCATTAGCAGTCCATGCCCATTCCCTCAGCTCTTGCTCAAGGAAGCCACTGATCTACTTCTGTTTTCATAGATTTGCATATTCTCCATATTTCATATGAAAGATATCATGCAGTATGTGCATTTCATCCGATATGAGCCTTTTACATCTAGCTTATTTCACTTAGCATAATGCTTTCAAGATTCATTCGTGTTGTAACGTAAGTCAATACTTCCTTCCATTTTTATAACTGAGTAATGTTCCATTGCCTGAAGAGGCCATATTTTCTTTATCTACCATTAGCCAATGGACATTTGCATTATTTCTACTTTGTAGTTATTATGAATAATGCTTCTATGAATATTCAGGAATGATTCTGTGTGGACATATGTTTTCATGTATCTTGTATTTATACCTAGGTTGAAAATGCTGAGGTCCTTTGGAAACTTCTTTAATCTCTTGAAAAATTACCAGATTATTTCTCCAAGTGACTGCACCATTTTACATCCTAGCATATGTGAGGTGGTAGATCTCATGGCCCTATTATTAAATTGCAATTCTTTTTTCAGATTCACTTAGGGAGATTAACACCTTCATACTGAGTCTTCTCATCTATTAACTGGGTATACATATGTCCATCTGTTTGGATTTTCTTTTACACTCTCTGGTTATCCTGCTGAATTTATTTGCTTTAACTCTGTTTTAGACAGGGTTTTCCAATAAATAAAGAAATTTATGGACTACTCCTATGATCTGCCATCCCAAACTAGAGGCCCAAGAACATTAGTGGTTTAATCTCAATCCAAACATAATGGCTGGAAATCCAAGGAAGCCAATGGTTTAAGTTCCACTTCAAGTTGGAAGTCCCAACAACCAGGAGTATCAGTATTTAAGAGAGGAAAAACAGCTGTCTCAGCACAAGCAGAGACCAAATTCACCTTTCCTCTGCCTCTATGTTCTATTTGCACTGTCAAAGGATCAGATAATGCTAACTCACATTGGGGGATTTCTTTTCCAAGTCTATTGATCCATTGCTGATCTCTAGTGAGTTCCTCACAGACATTCACAGAAATTTTATTTTACCAGCCATCTGGGTCTCACTTAGTCCACCAGATACCTAAAATTAATCATCACAAGATGCATCAAGAACAATGATATCATGATGAAATTTTCCTTTCAATTATTGCACTGTTTTTCTTGACTTATTTCTCTAGAAAGGACTTTGAATTTAGTGTTGGGTAATATGGGTAAATAGCTGGTTCTAGTGAGGAAACTGACTTTTCACAACATATGTTTAAAAGTTTAATATAGCATGTGATACTGGAAAGTACTTTTAATAAAAAACCATTGTCAAATTAAAGTTCTTTTTTCCTAATTTGTTATCAGAAATAACATAGAATTTTGTCTAATTTTGTCTATTTTTCTTCAATATTTTCTAACAGATTATCTTTTTGTTTTTAAACTGATAATGTGGTATTTCATATTAATTTTATGATGACAAACATTTTGCATTTCTAGGACAAAGTTTTGTTAATTGCAATATAGTTTTCATATATTGATAAATTTGAATTAAGACTACCTTAAATAAGATTTTGGACTTATTTTTCTAAATGAGCCAGTGCGGTAATTTTTATTGCACCGTGTACAGCTTATTAAAGTTTCTCTAATCTCATGAACTTACTCTGTTCTTGAGACAGATAGATTAAGATGGATTAAGATGGATTACCAAGAGAAGCTTTGCCATTATGGTGAGCTTTCTTTTAGCAAGGTAAATAATTCCTGATAAAATTATGAACAAAATGAAGTATGGAAATTGGTGTTTTAGGCTACATGTCCAGCTCCAGGTTTCTATATGTCAGGTCTAGCCACTTACCCAATATATTAAGAGATGAGCTGAGGTGAAGGGCATGGAAAACAAGATTTATTTCCTGACAGCCACACCAGGGGAGGAGGCAAACTAAGACCATCTTCAGAGTACAGACTTGAGCTTTAGGCTTGAATAGAGAAAGAACAGGGGTAGAAGGTGAGAGGTATACATAAATAGTCCTCAGCAAAGTAAGCCCTAGCTGATCATTATCTCATGTCTGTTCTGCAAAGGGTTCAGAGAAATTGTTGCTATGGCTGCCATCACTTGAGGAGAACAAATCTAGAGATTATTCCTGTTCCAGGGTACAGCCTCAGCATTGTATATAATTGTCCTCATTTGAGGCATGTTCTGTCCTGAGAGGCTCTACTGAATCTTTCCTTGAGGTAATCTCAGGCCTGATGGTAAAGATGTGATTGATCAGTTCTGTCTTTCCTCCATTCCTGAGAACAACCTAGATAAAAAATGGAGACAGGGATGCCAGGCTTTTCTCTTGCCTAGAGTTAATTCTTAGGCCCAAGTCAGCAGGCAGTGCTTTTTAGTAAAAGCAGTTTCTAAGTAGCTGCATGATCTCTCTACAAGGCTGGCATGCAGAGCAAGTTTTGGCTGTATAAGACTATGATGTGCTTCAGGGCATTTGGTACTCACTATCGCACACATAAGGTGATAGTGGCCTTGTTAGGAACCTCAGGTTGCTGCCACCTGTTCAGGTGACTGAGAAAGAGGTGATTGTACAGAGAGGGGAGTAAAGGCAGAAAGGGGGTGACAATCTGCAACCATCTAAGTGCTACTTACAAATTACCCTCACGATGCCCTCCACATTCCCAGGTGTTATTGGGAAGAACATGGCTGTGAGATCTGAGGTTTGCTCTATCAGACCATTTTAATCTCTCAGCACCAGCCCTATTTCTGTTTTTAGTATCTTAGGGTTAAAAAAATTTGAAACCATCTCAGTCTTACAGAAAAGGAACAAATACTGTGCAGTCAAGCAATCTACCCTATCCCTGAGACCTTTGTGAAGAATTTTACAACCTGATGTCCCATCATCCCAGAATATTTTAGAGTGCAGTTCCTAGAAACATGGCCATTCTCTTACAGGACAGGGAATATTACATTAGTGTGCTGCTACTGGACAATCTTCAGTGATAATCTTCAGACCCTCACTGAGCATAATCAAGTGTCACAGTGTCCTCCCCTCCCTCCCCTCCCCTCTCCCCCCCCTCCCAAGGGCCCAGTTCAATATTTCATGCCACATGGAGTTGCTGTGTCTCTTTAGTCTGCTACAGTCTGCGACTTCTTTTGGTCTTTCTGACTCCTTTAGCCTAGCTGCTTTTGATGATTACAGGCAGTTACTTTGTAAGCACCCCTCACTGAGGGTGTGTCTGATGTTGGCCTAATTAGAGTCAAAAGGTGTCTCTTTGACAGGTCGGCCACAGAAACACTGCCTAGTTTTTATCCATTATCAGTTTTATTTTAAATGAGACCTTAAGGAAAATTGTGCTCATTTATTGTACTCTCTCACTGTTTGGCCAGCAACTGGCTCAGTTCTTTACCTTGATGATCTGTTAGCATGCCTGTGGGGTTCCTTCCACTACCCTGACTGGGTAGTGATGGTAATTCTACAACAATCAGAGATGGATGGAAACATGGGGACATTTCCAGACTCAGTTGCTGGGACATATCAACCATTGTCAAATGGAAGCAGAAACAACCAAACTTCAGTGAAAGTGGGAGACAGATTTGAATCAGCAAATGTTGTAGTAGAGGAAAATTGACTTCAGTGTAGAACTGAGTTCAGGCCCAAGTACCTCAAGAAATAAAAATGTATAGCCAAGGAGCAGAGTTGGGTATAGAGGGACAGTGGGTAGAAAATTACTAAGAGGAGATAGCAAAGGTTAAAAGGATTATTGCTAAATGAACTTAATAGGATTGTTGCTATCTACTCTATTTGAGAGGCTAAGAATGGAGAGATTATGGTTCATGATTAGCCTGAGCAGAAAAGTTATCAAGACTCCATCTCAAAAATAACAAATAAAACAACAAGGCTAGCCAAGTGGTCCAGCGTGGCAAGTGTGAGGCCTTGAGTTCAAACCCTAGTATCATCATCAAAAGAAAAAGAAAGGAAGAAATAAAGAATGAAAAAAAAGAAAAGGAAGAAAGGAAGGAAAGGAAACCAAAAAAAGTAAAGAATTGGTTGGAAGGGGCTTGTTTCACCATGGTCTCATTCTTTGTTCTTTGAGATTCTGAGGTTCCAGAGAAGTTATCACTGTTGTCACTTGAGGGGAGCAATCAGGCTCCCATGAGATGATTATTCCTGCCCCATCATTATAGGCAATTGTCTTCATTGGGCGCAGTGGTGGGGGTTGTTCTATCATGCTGCTATTCCTTAGGGCACATTTCACTCTTGTCATCAAGTTATTTTCAATTTGTCCATTTCTGGATTCTGAGGTGCCTACGAACAGAATGACCTAGAGCAAAGGGCATAGATATGAAATGGAGGTTGAGATGATGAGCTTCTCTCCTGCTTTTAGCTAATTCATGAGCCCAAGTAAGGGGTCAGTGCTTTTCAGCAAAGGCAGCTTTTAAGCACCTGTTACATCCTCAGCAATGTGGATGGTTTTGGCTGTTGGTTGGTAAAACAATTTACTAAGATAGGAGAGTATAAGAAAAAAAAGGCTTATTAGGATGCTAGTAGGAGAGATAGTAGGTAGCTAGGCAGAGGAGCATAGTGTGACTTTTGCTGAGTACCAGTTTGAGACTGAGGACAGGCTTTATGGTGTTAGTAGCAATTTTTCTGATTGACTATCTCCCTTCTTGTGGACCCTAGTGACTGGCTGGTTGTTTTTCAGACCATAATGTGAAGTTTGTGCATAGAGCATCTTGAGAGCCAGTATTTCACATCTGCATTCCATCTGGCCTATTTCATATGCTTGGCTCACCTTAATATTCCACTTGATCCTTGGTATTTCTCTGTCCACCATGTCTCCTTAAATGAGGCTACCTCTATAAGCAAGAATCCTGTTGGTTGGCTTACCCTTAATTTCCCCTTTTCTCCAAGGTTTCCTCTTAGTAATTTTTCATCTACCAACCCATTCTGCTCAGATTTTCCCCCTTTTTCTTCTTGCTTTCACGGTTGAGTCCAATCTCTCTCTTCTACTGCAAAATCTCATGGTAGTATCCTCCTGTGCCTTACTGTTTTATTTAACAAGTGTTAGGAATAATTTTTTTGAAACCCATGGTCTTCATGGGCTGAGGTACTGAGTAGATAAATGAGAGAGAGGAAATACCTCTCCCTGGACCTCAGAGCCCAGGCTAGCCCAGTCAGTCTTGATGTGGGGCTCACCCCAGGAAGCCTTTCAGGATCTTATTGCCTTTGGGATACTGGTAAATTAGACCTCTATAGCCTGAAAGAGGATTACAGACAGCCTACAGAGATGTTTTATATCCGTAGGAATTGTTGGCCTTTCTCCAGACTTACACATTTGTTCTGGTACCTCCCAGCTACTAACCCTTTTCTTTCTGTCCCAGCTCACTGCCCCATCCATTAAGCCATCTCAGGATCCCAGACGCCTTGTCACAGATTGGGAGTGCGTTTAAAGCAGTGCTTCTCAAGTGTGGTCCTAGGCCAGCAGCAGCAGCACCACCACCACCACCATCACCACCACTACCACCACCATCCCCACCAACCTAGAGCTTATTGGAAATGCAATTCTTAAATCCTACTAATCAAGCATTCTGGAATGAGGCCTGAGAATGTGTCCTCATAGGTCTGCCAGTCATTTTCATACATACCCAGTAAAGAAGGTCAAGGTGAACTGCATAAGAAAGCTAACTAGGAAAAGGAGGCATTGAGGTCTTCGGGCTGTTCAGAACAAAGCTGCCTTGCTTTGAAAAAATAATTAAGAGAAACAAACCAACTAAACAAAGAAACAAGTATTATCTACATTGCTGGGCCCAGCAGGAAGATCCACAGCCCTGAGTTGTGGTGGCCCTGAATTCAAGTCCACTATTGGACTGTCACAAGGGCCGTGTCACTTTCTCAGTCAGTGAAGTGCACAGGTCCCCAAGCACCAACCCCTAGCAGTCTGAAAGTAAGAAAAATGACTATCATGCTGACTGTATTTGCTTTAGAGTTCATTCACTCTTTATTTGGAATTGTACCTTTCCTACTCTGGGGAAGCTAAAATGTCCCATTTGAGGAAATCATAGTGATATTAGATGTTTTTTAGTGAGTGACCAAGAATACTCACTTTTGAAGTTCACTGGCACACCGTGCCACCTTATATCAGAGCTCTATTTCAACTTTTACTTTAGTCTATTAATCTGTGAGCCTTTGAGTTCTGGCTCTTCCCAATACTCACAGGAGAGGTGAAGTGGGATACTCAGGTCACCCAACTCAATGTGGTATAACCAGGGCTAGCGTACAGGTCCCCTGGCTCATTCTTCTCCCGGAAAGGGAGCTATCACTCTCCCTGCAAGCTCCTCAAGTGACTTAACCCTTCTGTCCTCCACTTTCTCATCAGCAACAGTGGCTGTGATAATGGATGGAAGAGTCGGGCAAAGTCCCCTGTGAAGGTGAAGGATGACCAGCTGCCCTTTTAGATAGGAACACACACATGGAGGAGTGTCTGCCACATGAACATGAAAATACAGTTAGTTACAGCACTCCCCCACCTCCCCCCCCAGCAGGCCAGTTGGTGGGGGCTAGCTGGGTTAGGGGGAAGGTGATGCCAGAGATATTGTTGCCATGGTGACATAGTAGTAGCCCTCCTTAGCGTCCTTAAATCCCAACCCCTGTAAGCCAGCTTTTTCAAGCTCTGCCTTCTAGCACATGCAAAAGCTGTCTTCACCTCTGTGACCTCAGGATTATGTCTGAAGCTGGATCCCCACTACTCAGTAGGCCCCAGAAGGTCCCACATCAAGCTGATCCCAGAGAATGGCTTCCCAGTGCTGGATGGGGTGAGCACGGCTGGATTGGTGACATTGTGCTGTCTGTGACACAGAGCCAGCTGTGTGAAGGGACATGTGTTGTGGCGAGTGCTCCTTTCTTTGTCTTTCTGATTTATCCCAGGTTTGCTCATAAAGGTGATTTGATTCTGTGGTCATTTTAAACAATGAGCAGCTCAGTCTTTGTCCGGTGATTACTGCTGTGTTTCTGACTATGACTGATGTTAGTCAGGCTGGCTAATGTTTTATCTTACAAAGATTGGCTCATTAATTGACTGTAGAGATATCACCCACACATGGGAGGTATTAATAGTCATCAACCTTAAACAGTGCTGATTCAGCACGGCAAGGCTGCAGGCTTCCGTTTGTTCCGTTAGGGTGGGATTACCAGGTTATAGGGCACAGATATCTATATAGGTCTTGATGTGTTTGCTAAATATTTTCTCCATATTGTACCATTAATGCTAATGGCATTAGCCATTAATGAATGTTTCCAACTCTCCCTCATTCTAACAGCATTTGATTTATGATTTTTGGTGCTAATTTATAGGTATAAAAATGGTGCATTATTGCCTTAGTATGCATTTAGAGGGCTTAGGTGGTTTAATTTGCATATCTTTGATTATAAATCTATTCTATATGTTAGTTTATTATTTGGATTTTCCTCTGTGTTTGCCTGTTTATGTCCTTGGCTACTCTCAGCTGAGTTTTTAGCATCTTTATTGTCACCAAAGAGCCACAGGGACATAAATCACAGTTTCCCAGTGGCTGGAGCTGTGATAGTCTGCCCCCTCAGGACTCTGCTGTGGAAAGTAGAGACCAAAAGGGGACAGGGAGGTCATTTTAAAAATGCCAGAGAGCTGAGCTGCATGCATTAACTAAGCCTATTTTTGAAGATCATCTAGTCCTTCCTGTGATAAAAGGAAGAGACCACTTGATGACCTCTGACTGTTCCACCTCCCCCAGTCCTCAACTCTGCAGTTTGAGTGGGCAGAGGGAAAGGATGGCATTGAACTCTGTGTGATGTAGCTTTCAGTTTGCTGTGATCGCCAGGAGCATGCCTGGCATCCTGACAAAGGCTGTCTGTGCTGGGAAAATAGAACTCTGGGGGATCTAGAGGACAGAGGAATCCATGTGGGTTGTCATAGGCCAGGGCATGGAGGTATACATCCTGAAGAATGGGTAAACTCCAGACAGAAGGACAAATGAGAAGGGCTGCTAGGTGAGAGAAATGTCCTTCAAGCCCTGGATGGAAGAACTTGAATGGTATTTTATTTGTTGGTGAGGGATGGAATCTGAACATGGTTCCCATGGAAGCTGAGAAGGAGGAGGCTGAGAAGTCCCAGGCTGGCAAGATGCTGAGCTAGGCCAGAGGAAGGCCATTCACCAGTGGCTTTCTGTTAGTAAGAGCATAAGCTAATGCGGTGTAAGAGGTAGATGGATGGATCCTGCAGCATGGAGTAGCAGGAACAGTTGGGGCTGTTGGCCTGTAGGTTCTGTGTTGGGGCACTGTTGGGCTCTGTGAGAAGTCCAGGATGGTGGCTTGGCCTCCCTCCAACTCTGTCACATATCCTTAGAATCAAAATATTTTAGCATGGGTGAGAGGTTATACATAGTCTCTGTCTACATATAGTGAGTTAGTGCTGTGTTTATGGGCCCCTATCTGTTGGATGTGCCCAATACAAAAGAAAGGCAAGGTAAACTGGTAACTTGAGTGTACTTACTTATGAACTAGACTTGTAGGGCTTATCTGTGATGAAACCACTCTAATGCTGCCATTTTCCAAGCATTTCATACAATATTATGAACTCCGATTTTATATATTGCCTAGTATTCCTCCAAGAGGAATACTTCACTGAGCAAGTAATCTCTCCGAGAACAGGGCACTAAAAGGCTTTACTATGTTTAGCAGGCCCTGACCATAGGGTAGGGACACTGTGAGTGTTCAAGACACATCTGTGGCTTGATTATGAGGTGGTTTCAGCTGTCATATTCTTCATTGTACTAGACTCCTGAGAGTCTAGAAGTGTGATATTCTAGAATGGACCATGAGCCCAGAGCTCTGAATTTACATCTAGCTCTGCTATGTTTTCATAGCACAGCTCAGAGCCCGATCATTTTCTTCTCCTGGGCCTTAGCTTCATTGACTAAAAAGAGAGAGAGAGAGAGAGAGAGAGAGAGAGAGAGAGAGAGAGAGAGCTGTTGCCCACTGAGGATAAAGGTATCTCAATTTATTCAATGCTGTGTGACTGTCCAGGGAAAAGAAACCTAACCCTATGACCAGAATGTAGCAAAGGGTAGAAAAACCACCATTGTCTCCTTTCTACCTTCCTGTAGCCTTTCTACTCTACATCCATACTCTGCAGAGCTCAGGTGGCACCTGTTCAGGGTATTTGTCCAAGGAGGGCCAAGATCATATCATCCTCTCCCATTTGACATACAAAAAATTGCTGGATGAGGATTTAGAAAAAGCAGAGGGACCGCACCCCAAAATGCCTTTCTATAGGAGTAAGTGGGGAGTCTGAGGACCCCTAAGCCAAAGCCACTGGAACTTGCTTCCTAAGGAGCAGGGACAAACAGAGCTTGAGTTTACTGTGGAAGATGCTCTGGGATATAGGAGTGACTCAGAGGAAAGGATTCCAGCAGTGAGCGTCTAGGTAGGGGTATAAAGCATCCTTTCAACCAGCTCATATTTGTGCAATACACTGTCCTAAGAGGAAGCAGCTCTCTCTGCAGCCAGTGACTTAGTGGCATCTGTCCCATAGTATTGGCAGCACTGGGCCATTATTATACACTGTGGCAATTATCATCACTATGATAATCACAACACTACACTTGTTAGTCTCTTAACTTGGAAATAAAGAAGATGACTGATCTGTTTGAATATCAGCTCTGGTCTATCTAGCTCATCATCACTTAATAATGATTATGGAGAACCCCTTGGGCAAACAGTGCCCTGGACCAGCACTCGAGATACTAAATCCACCTAGAAACAGGATATAATAATGCTGACCCCATGGGGATGTTCCAAGAATTAATTCCTGTGGGCTTTTCATTCCTCTTTTCTTAAGACACATTCAATCTTAGGAACTTAAGGGTTGGTGACGTTTATGCCATGAATTAAGGCATTCTGCCACAGCTCTTGGAACTCTTCATTATGATCCTGAGTGGATCAATGGTAAAGAGGAATACTATTTATTAGTTAAGTGGATGCTATTGAATTGTTAATTTAAGTGGCTTTTAATTCAGTGTTTTACTTGCTGTCCTTCACTTTACCCTTGCTCATACAAAGCACCATGCTTGTGCTTTCTATCATGGTTTTGCTTTAGCAAATAGTCTTCAGTTAGGAGAAGACAGGATTTTCAGAGTGGGCAGAGAGGCCAGACAGTCAAGCCAGAAGGGGCCTTGTTTCTACCTGCTGTCAGGAAGTGGGGGATCTGGAAGGGTGAGTCATGCACTTCATATCGCCCACAGCCTTTCAGATTGAGTCTTCTGGCTCATACTGCCTTCCTTGGTGGTCACGCTTTGGTTCTACCAAATTGCAGACTTCATTGTAGTTCTCCTGCCCAGACACAAGTCCCAGAGATGGTAGGTGGGAGGTACACAACATCTTGCTAACTGGAACATCTCCCAGGCCCAGCTGGCTCCTACATGGTAGTTGTTGCTCTCTAGCTTGACTTTTCTTCTGCAGGATACCCAGGAATAGCTGCTAATAGCCATGCCTCAATGTAGTACACATAAGTTTGAATCTTTTTTTTTTTTTAATTTAGGGGATATTTGCAGTATAGTACACGTGGTAAAGGTGGACAATTTGGTAAGTTTGACTTATGTATATACCTGTGCCATCACCATAATCTTAAAAAATGAAGGTATCTTTTACTACAAACTTATTTTATTACCTCTGGATTCCTCCCTTCCCACCTTCCTATCCCACATCCCGCAGAGGTATGTCAGGGAATTCTCTGTGACAGGTCTACTTTCTGTCTCTAGAGATTATTTGCATTTTTAAAATTTTATACAAATAGAATCACACAGTATGTATACTTCTTGATGTACTTTCTCTCATTCAACACCATTGAAATTATTCCATGATATTACATATATTAAGTCAATTTGTCTTATTGCTGGTTAATATTCCATGGTATGGGTATATTATAGTTGTTTAACTGCGAGTTGATGGAAATTTGTATTGACTCCAGTTCTTGGCTATTACATTAACAATCATGTGTGTCTTTGTGTGTGGACATATACATTCATTTCTCTTAGATATACACTAAATTATGAAATGATAGATATACACTAAATTATGAAATGAAATGGTCTGAAGGTCTTTAACTTATTAAAAAACTAACAGACTATTTTCTAGGACCATTGTATCTACGTTCATTCTCTTCAATAATGAATAAGACTTCTAGGCATTGTACCTCCTCTTCAACCATAATGTTGGAGATTATTATGTCTTTTTTTTCCTCTGAAGTCTCTGTATGAAATTAATACAACTGTGCTACCCTTTTGATTAATTTTAGTATATCTTTTTATTAGCTATATATTCTTTATATTTAAGGTAGTCTTGTGTTGGAAGAATATACAGCAGTTGAGTTTTTTTTTTATCTGATCTAACAGTCTCTGCCTTTTAATATTAGGCCACTTACACTTAATGTGATTATATTGGGTTTAAATATATATGTATGTGTATACATATATATGCTATTAATTATCCATTCCATCTAGTCTTGATTCAGTTTTCTTCTATTTTTCTGCCTTGTATGTCTTTTATGATTCCCCTTTTATCTTCTTGTTAATTATTCCCTATAAATCTTTGCTTTTTAAAAATATTGATTTCGTTTTCAGTATTAGTATTATAGTGTACTTTCAAATGAGATGATGCCACTTCACATATCTATATATATTTATATACTATTTATATGCTATATATATATATATACTATATAAATTTTGGAACTTTATGACAATACATTTCTATTTCTCCCTTTATGAACTTTAGACTAAGTTATTATATATTTTAAGTTACTGAATGACATGATATAATAATATCATCTTTGTATGGCTGTTCAATTACCTTTTAAAGCATAGATATACATGTAATTACCATTTCCATACTAGAATTAATTTGCTTAGATCCATATTCCTCCTGGTATGGTTTTCACTGCTTCAAGAATGTTCTATAACATTTCTTGTAGTGTGGCTAGTATTTTATACAGTTTGGGTCTGTTAGGATTTTATTCCTCATTTTTGTATGTACTAAAGAATATTCATTTCATCTTCACTTTTGAAAAACATTTTCACTATGTAGATAATCCTACTTTGATCATTTTAAAAATATTTTTCTGCCTACATCTCTCCACCCCAAAGAATCTGCTAGAGTCCTTCTGTTTGTTGTTATGAATGTAATGTTTTTTTTGTTTTGTTTTTTGGCTGCTTTAAAGACTTTCCATTTATTGATTTTTAGCAATTAGATCATGGTGTATCTTGGAGTCCTTTTCTTCATATTCCTTGTATTTCAGGTGTGTTGTATTGAGTTTTGTAGAATTGTGAGTTTACAGATTTTTAAAAATAAAGTTTAATAGATAACTGGTTTATTTTTTTTTCAGATATTTCCCCCCTCCATGTCAATCCTCTCCTCTCCTCTGGAGACTGTGACTACACATTTATTACACATAAGAACTTGTTCCTTGCCATTGTTGAGCTATTTATTTCTCATTCCTTTTCCTCCATGTATTTCTTTCTGCATAACTTCCACTTCTGTGTCTCTGTGTATTCAAGTTCTCTATTTTTTCCTTCTTTAGGAAGAAGAGATAGTGAGTTATCTAGTGTGTTTCTCATCCGAAACATTGTGGTTTTTTCCCAGAAGTTTGACTTTGGTCCTTTTGTATCTTATTTCCTGTAAGTTAACCTTTTGAACATGCAAATGTACTTAGAACTTTTCCCTGTCCTACTCTATAATTCTAACTTCTGAATTCATTCTGGGTCACTTTTGAGTTAATTGATTTTCCCTCATGTTAGGTTATTACCTGGCATTATTGTACAACTGGTGATTGCTTTTTTTTTTTTTTGGCTGTCAGTAATTGTGTATTTTATATTGTGTGCTGGACATTTTTTTGCCAGTCCTGGGACTTAAACTCAGGGCCTGGGCACTGTCCCTGAGCTTCTTTTGCTCAAGGCTAGTGCTCTACTACTTGAGCAACAGCATTACTTCCAGTTTTTTCTGTTTATGTGGTACTACAAACCCAGGGTTTCATGCATGCTAGGAAGCACTCTAACACTAAACCACATTGCCAGGCTGTGTGCTGGACATTTTTGTGTTTCTTTTAAATATTTTTGAGCTTTCTTTTAAGACTCAAGTTATTGGAGACAGTTAAATCCTCATAAGTCTTGCTTTCAAGGTTTGTTAGATGAGATAGATCTGTACCATGGTCTGGGACTAATTATCTACACTTCAATGTTAAGACCATTCAGAATACTCTAGCCATTGTCCTGAGAATTATGAGGTTGTCTGTTGTGGCCTGTGGGAACTTTATTTTTCCTGCTCTGTGTGTCTGCTACCATTCCTTCTTTGACCTTGGGCATTACCTTTGAGCATACTGATGGATACGTGAGAGCTCTGGGGTCTAGAGCTCTCTCTCTCTCTCTCTCTCTCTCTCTCTCTCTCTCTCTCTCTCTCTCTCTCTCTATGTCTTTCCATCTATATACCTCTCTTCTTTCTGGTGCTCCTTCTTATGATCTTCAATGGCCTCTGGAGTTTCATCTCTGTCTCTTCAACTTAGGGAGAATAACACACTTAGCCTCAGTTTCACCTTCCTGTTCTGTGGCCCATAAACTCTCTCAGGGCTAGAATTAGGGCAAATGTAGGGTCCACACTATTTGTCTCTCTTATCTCAGGTGTCTCGTTCCTTTGAGGTCTCATTCTAGTGTTTTGAAAGCTGTTGTTCATAAAATTGTCCAGAATTTTTGTTCGGAGGTAAATCAAATCCTCTCTATCTTGACTGAAACAAAAATCTCCCTTTATATTTTTAAAGCACTCTTAATTATTTTGTCTGGATATGTGCCTGACATGTCAGGAGTATTTAAATTTTTTAAAATTCCTATTTAATGGACAGAGAAACTGGGACCTGAAAAGAAGGCACATCTTTTCCTATATTAAAGAAAACATCAATGGCAGGAGGTGGAAGTAAGATATTTGAAGCCCTAATGCACCTGATGTTATATCATAGTTTCTGAACAACTTGTACCAATCCTCATTGAACTATTATGCCACAGCATAGGGAAATGGCAGATCAGGAAGGAGGAGAAACTTTGCCAAAGCCCACAACTAAAAGCATCAATTCCACAGCTAAACCCAATATAGTATTCTTGTTCTTCCAGCTATAGTAGAGTTCTTTTCAGGTGTTTGAAAATAATTTTACTTGTTCTTTTATTAATTTATTCTCTTTACAAATATTTACTGATTACCTTTATAGATCAGTCACAGTATCAAGTGTTGGTTAAAAATTTGTGTGTGCCAGTCCTGGGGCTTAAACTCAGAGCATAAGCATTGCTCCTGAGCTTTTTATTCTCAAGGCTAGCATTGTACCCCTTGAGCTACAGCTCCACTTGTGGCTTTTTTGTGGTTTTGGAGATGAGTCTCAGATGCTTTCTTGTCTGAGCTGGCTTCAAAGCACCATCCTCAGATCTCAACTGAGTAGCTTGGACTACAGGCATGAGCCACCATTTTACTTTTAAATGTACATCAAGGTTTTAGTTCAAGTAGGTCACAAGAAAAGAGGCTTAACAGGCCAATTCAGACATCATCTCCCATAGAAAAAAATGTATACAGAAACAGGGTGATTAGATAATCACTGTTAGACTGGATGAAAAAAAAAATAACAAAGAGGAAAGAATTGTTTCAAGATCATTAGCTCCTCTCTGACAGTCCGCTGAGTGGGTGGGTAACTGGCTTCCCAGAAGGTCTTAATCTCATTAAAGTTTATCAGAAAATTGCTTACACATTTATCAACACTAATTTCTTCCCAGAAGGAGGCTAGCAATTACATCATGCAGAAAGGCTCCATTCCACACCAGGTTTAGGGATATTTCTATTTCTGTGTTAGGCATGTGCAGAAGATAAAGTCAAGCCATGGAGACCTTAGCAAAAGAGGTAACTGGCATTGCGTGTTTTTGTTACAGGGCAAGCATTGTGCCCTTGGCTGATAATTATCAACTCCCTTGGTTCTCATATAGGCTATGAGATAGGACTTCTATTATTACTATTTTACAGATAGTGAAAGCGATTCAATAGTTTGCTCAAGACCTCATAGCTAGGATATAGCAGTGCCAGATGAAAAAAAATGACAGTTTAAATATCTTAATTTGTGTGTGTGTGTGTGTGTGTGTGTGTGTGTGTGTGTGTGTGTGTGTGTGTTAGTAATGGGGCTTTCACTGAAGGCCATTTTCTCTTGCTTAACATTTTCCACTCATGGTTGGTGCTTTACCACTTGAGCCACACATCTACTTCTGGCTTTTTATGGTTAATTGAACAGAGTCTCATGGACTTTCCTGTCCCTGATTTCAAG
This sequence comes from Dipodomys spectabilis, assembly GCF_019054845.1. Taxonomy (NCBI): domain Eukaryota; kingdom Metazoa; phylum Chordata; class Mammalia; order Rodentia; family Heteromyidae; genus Dipodomys; species Dipodomys spectabilis. Next base: position 25,416,670 of record NW_024870701.1, on the reverse strand, counting down.
CTGTGATCCTCAGATATAAGCCTCTTGAATGGCTAGGATTATAGGCATGAGCTATAGCACCCATTAGCATTGTTTTCTTCTTTGTTTTAAATTCTAGAATGGGCTATGCTTCATTCTATGAAACAGAATAGGTACTTTATTGGCTCCAGCAGAGGTGGGTTTTGCAGATGGAGGGAAGCTGAAGAAAGCAGAAGCTAGGAACAGAAACAGATTTGTAATCTCATAGTTACTTCCCTTCTAAGGTAGAGGCTGGAAAGAATAATAATAGGAAAATAACTCATTGGTTAACTCAGGTCCCTTCAGTTACCACTTGTGTGTGTGTGTGTGTGTGTGTGTGTGTGTGTGTGTATACGTGTATGTGTGTGAATTAGGCGGATAAATTTTATTAATCATGCCAGTTGAAAATGGCCTCCTTGGGAAATGTGACTGTTAATTTCTCTCTTCTAATTTGTTGGAAGGTCAGACAACTTAGTTTCTATTAGTTTACCTGGAATTAGAGCATGGGTAACTTGTGTTGGCTGTGCCATTATTGTTTATGGTACTGAGCTAGACAGGCATTCTACCACTTGAGGCATATCTCCAGCTCTTTTTGATTTGGTTATTTTTGAATGAGAGCTTTTATTTTTGCCTAGTCTAGCCCATACCACAATCTTATTTATACTTCTTTTTTGAAAAATTATTTCAATTTTAATTTAATTGGCCTTTTAAATTTTATTTATTGTTATTGTAGAGTTGATAAACAGAGACAGTTACATGAATCAGGTAAGGAGCACAATTCTTTTTGAACCATGTCTCCTCTTCCCCCCCCGCTCTCTCAGGTTTTCTCTCCCATCCCACCCATATATGTTCATATAAAATAATATTTTATAAAATGAACTCCAAAAGAAGGAAACAAGAGACATTTTTAGTTGCCATTTTTGTTTTCTTTTCCTTTTGTCTTGTTTGTGTATTTATATTTGGGAGGATAAGGGGGCACAGAAAAGGTGGAACAAGGGTAAAAAATATAACAGTGGTACTCAGTATATGGAAGAAGAACTGTACATTTCTTTGATATAGGTCAGATTATGGGAACACCATATCTAGCTGTTGATGTGGTAGGAGTCTCTTGACCCTTTTGCTCAGGCTATCTGGAATCTCGATCGTTTAGATCTTAGCTTCTTGAGAAGCTGGAATTGCAGGCATGATCACCACAACTAGCTCCGTGTTGATTTTTAGTTTGGTTTGTTGGGCCCCTGAGAGGTCAGGAGAATACCATAAGAACAGGTAGAGAATCTGTCCCCAGGAATCCACATAGGGAGTAAGGCATTTTTGGCAGACTAGACCCACCGTCCAACTATACACCAGGAGTGCACTGGTTCTGGATGGATGGGAGTTTCAGGAAATCTACTTGCTCTGGATGGTGGCTGGCTCAAGTCTCCTCATAGTTGCCAAACAGTGTGTTTGGTTTGGGCAGAAGAGAGCCCCCTCCACTTGGAAGCATTTAGAGATGAAAGCCAAGTTCCCAGCCTGACAGACACATTAGCACAGTGGCATTTAGTAAGGAGTGGAAATGGGTGTAGGCTATTTGAGCTCTAGCCTGAATGTTTCATTGTTTGTTTGCTTGATGTATTTCTGCATCTTTACTGCTAAACACCACAGCAGGAGCATTCAAGTGGTGATAAGAAGAGTCCCTTTTAATGGCATAAAGAATAATAATAAAAATAATGCAACTTTACAGGCACAGGTCTACAGAGGTAGGGTGGGGAGGTAGTTTGTGTAGTTTCTTCTGCCCTAGAAGAGCCCTTCAGAATCCAACCTACTAACAACTACAGATGCTTCTGGTGAAAATTTAAAAAGAGCACTTAAAAAAATATTATTTCTATGACACATATTATCTCTTCTAAATGTATATGCATACTGGGAGTTTCATTCAAGGTGTATACCTGACATGCTATTTTGCATTCTGCTTGTTTTCAATGACCAATGGATCATAAACATTTTTCATGTCTCTGCATAATTATCATTTTAATGGCCACATAATATTCCATTGTGCAGAGGTAGTATAATTTATTAAGCCATTCCCCTTAATGTGGGCCATTTATATGTTTTTGGTTTGGGGCTTTGATAGATAACACTGCAGTGAGCAAATGCAAATAGCATTTGGCCATTGCTCATTTTCCATAGGAATAATTCCTAATAGAGGATTACTGGCCAAGGACAGTACATGACTCTCTGAATGACTGAATTACTTTTCAAAAATGTGTTTTAATCCAATGTCATCTGTCCAGAACAAATCCACTAGTCTTAGCTTCAGGAGCAGTTTGCAAAAGTATTTTCCCACTAATTTGACAGACAAAGTAGTATGAAATTTGTTTAAATTTTTATTCCTTTGTTTACAAGTAAAGATTACATTACTGTTTTACCATGTCTTTGCTTTGGTCATAATTTTTTTTTTTTTTTTTTTTTACAAATTATCTGTTCTGTATCTGCTATGATCTTTGGTGACTTTTTAAAAATAAATCTAAATAGGCTCTTTAGAAATGGTAATTATTAATCAGCTTTATCCTGTTGTTTCAAGCACTTGCTTTAGTTTGTTGTCTTAATTTTCATTATCAAGTTGCTGTATGTGGGAATTCCTATCTCTTAGTCTGTAAGTGGTAGTCTGTTCTATTAATTTGTTAAATATTTTTGTGCCAGTATTGAGGCTTAAACTAAAGGCTTTACTCTCTTAAATTTTTTGGGTTTTTTTAGTGCTAGTACAGGGGCCCAAACTCAGAACCTTCTGCTGTCACTTGGCTTTTTCCTCAAGTTAGTTCTCTTCCATTTGAGCTGCACCTCCACTTTCAAGGCCTCAGTCTCTACCTTGGCTTTGTTGCTCAAGACTGGCTCTTTATCCCTTAACCATGCTTTCATTCCTGGCTTTTTGCTGGTTAGTTGGAGATAAGAGTCTCACTGACTCTCCTTTGTGGGCTGCCTTCAAATCCCAATCCTTAGATCTCAACCTTCTATTTAGCTAGGATTTATGGACATGAGCTACCAGCACTATGCCTAAACTTTTTTCTAAAGAAGAGAATATAATTCTCAGATTTTTTTTTGGGGGGGGGGGTTCAGTCGTGGGACCTGAACTCTGGGCCTGGGCGCTGTCCCTCAGCTCTTCAGCTCAAGGCTAGCTCTCTACCACTTGAGCGACAGTGCCACTTCTGGCTTTTTTTCTTTTTGGTTATGTGGTGCTGAGGAATCAAACCCAGGGCCTCATGCATGCAAGGCAAGCACTCTACCACTGAGCCACCTTCCCAGCCCTAATTCTCAGATCTTTTGAGTGTTTTATACACCTTTCACTTAATCATCTCTTTAATTCAGTCACCTGGTGCCTTTTGTGGCCAGAAATCCTTCCAGAATCCAGCATACAAATTTCTCATATTCTTAGTTGTAGTTTAGCAACCTCAAGGCCCTGAATTAAATCCCAGTACTGTCAAAACTCCTATTTTCATGGATATTGTATACTAGAGAGAAGAGAAACAATAAGCAAGGACATAACTAATAGATCAAGGTAGCAAGAAATCTTAAGAGGAAAATTAAAAGCAGGATCAGAGAATAGATGATTATGGGAGAAACTCTTGAGCCCAGGAAACACTGCTCACAAAGTGGTATTCACAAAGGAGGCCAGGGAAGGCCACCACCAAAATGTGTCCCTTGAACAGAGACACATATGAAGTGACAGGAACAGCAAACGTGCAGCCCTGAGGTGGGAAGCATGTGAGTGTATTGGGAAGTAAGGAAGCCCTGTGGTTGAGCAGAGCTCATGAGCTCAGAGATCTGCCACCAGATGACTGGAGCCAAGGACACTAGTCCAAACCCTGAGGCACCTGAGGAGGTCCTGGAGCTCACAGAGTACCAGGAAGACAATGCTCCTCCCAGTTTAACTAGATCACTTGGTAGTTTTGGTAGTTTGACATTCAAATCATTTGGACCGACTTAATTTTCTAGCTCAATAATCATGTCAGACACAAGAGACTTTCCTTTGTCTCTTTCTTTTCAATATTTATTCCCCTTTCACTGTCTTTAGCTTGAATTTCTTGACAAGAACTTTTAAGACAATGTTAAGTAATTACAGTTTTATTAATGATTCAATAACAGTGATAATGGTAGGTATATTTATATGTTCTGGATTTAGAAGGATTATTACTAATTTTGTTTAAATATGGATGCCCTGTGATAGTAGTGAGAATTCTTTTTAATTCTCATTTTTAAATTTTTATTAGGAATAGTAGTTAAATCTTATAAAATATCTTTAAGTGTACATTAAGATTCCCAGATGGTTTTGCTCTTTAGTATCTCAATGTGGAGTTACAGTTTTATAATAGTTTTCATTTGGTGTTTTTGAGACAGGGTTTTGATAGATCATCCAGCAAATCACAATCCTTTTGCTTCAGCCTCTTAAGTGCTGGATTAGAGATATGTATCACCATGCCTAGTGAAATATAGAGATTTCTTGTTGTTTTCCAGAACTGGGATTGAACCCAGGGCTTTACATTCTACCACTGAGGAGCATCCTTAAACAGCCCTAGAGTTTGAACTCCGGGCTTGGTACTATTCCTGAGCTTTTTAGCTCAAGGCTTTTTTGCTCCGCTTCCTGCTTTTTGGTGGTTATTTGGAGATAAAAGTCTCAGACTTTCCTTTGTGGTCTGGCTTCAAATCCCAATTCTCAGATCTCAGTTTCTGGCACCCGAACAGTAGAACATCTTATACTTACTTGTTAGCCTAGGGTAAACCTATTTGTCATGGTGTAATTTCTTGCATTTTTCAATGTATTCTCTTATGATTTCTATCTGTACTCATGTCAGTTCAGGACAGGTCCTGCCATTGTTGACTTGGTATTGCCCTGACTGGCTTTCATCTACATTTTAGTTTTAATCAAGATGTATGTGTCCATAGTTCCAGCAATCACATTAAATTAATCAAATTAAATTCAATAAAGCTTAAAACAAAAATTAGGAGTTATTTCTCTATCTTATCCAAAACTGCTTTTTCTTCCTCTCTAACTATCTTTCTTTTTTAAGTTTTATTTTCCCTGTCTGTAACATAACTTGCGTATGCAGCTATATTTTCAGTTTTCCATTGCAGTATTGTTATTTATTGACTTGATATTATTGAAGACAATGATTTAGCTCCCTTTACCCTTTATCCACATGAGAAAAACAGATTTCTTTATCCTATCTTTATATCACAATTGTGATTATATCAATATTTAGTGCTTATATGACTGTGATGACATGTGCTTATGACACCATAACTAGTAGTATGCTACTTGATTCCTTTTCATACTTGTCTTTTCATTTTCTGTAATTAATAATTGTATTTGTGTCTCTTGGTAGGGTTTTTGATTCACTTCCTGAATTTTCTCAATTACTTTAGTCTTCAGCATCCCCTTAGTTAGATAAATGTTTTCCTACTTCTTTCAGGTATGTCAGTCAATCTCTCAATTTCATTTCTTTGTTGAGATCTTATTGGAGACTTTTGACTCATTCCATTCTTGTCTGTTGCTCTAGGGCATAGTTGTCAGCCTGGGATCATCCTTCACCCTCATCCCAAGGATTTCCTTTCCCTTACTCTTTGGATTTCCCATTGCCTATGCCTAGTAGCTTTTCCTTTAGCTGCTCCCTTATTTTAATGAAGCACATCTTCCAATAGCTTCATGAGAAAAGGACCATAACACATTCTTTTCTCCCTCATTCTCTTAAAAAATATTTTTCTCTTAAACAGATGTTTCACAAAAAGAATCTATAGTTTATATATTCTGTTTAACAAATAGTTGAAATACAAGCATTCAAATAATCATTGTTGAATTGAAGAAAAAGAACAATTGCTTGGTTTTGAGTCTAATAAAATGGAAGCCTTATATTATATAAACATCTTCTAGGTCTTGTTTTTACTCAGCACTGTGACAAGTTGTAATTTGTATTATTATCTTCCATTGCATGAATATGTTGGGCCATACACTATTTTTTAAAAAAATATCCTTACTCTTGATTGGAAAGTTGGCTACTTCTAGTTTGAGGCCACTACAAATAACTCAGCTAGAAACAATTCTGCTATAAATCTTCTTAGCCTGTTTCACAATAGTCATGTATAGAGTATCAATGGATTATAGGACTCAGGGTAAAATTGTTTTCTATAGTATGTGTTAGCTATTACTGACTATCAGAGAAGATTAAAGGAGGAAAGGTTTATTTTGGCTCATGGTTTCAGATGCTTCACTCTAGATCATGGTTGAGCAAAGCTACTCATCTCATGGTGGCCAGGAAGGAAGTGGAAAAAGAGAGAAGAAAGGAGGGAGGGAAGGAGAGAGAGAGAAAGAGAGAGGCAGGAAGAGGATAAGATATTCTCTTTAAAGCCATGACTTCCAGTGACATATTTCCTCTAGCTAGGTCTCTACCTCCTAATAGCCCAGTCATCTAAGAACTTATCAATAAACTAATCCATCATGAAGTTAGTGCTCTCATGATCCAGTCACTTCTCAATAGCATCACTATGTAGGGACTAAGCTTTCAACTATGAGCCTTTTAGGACATTTTGTGTCTAAACCATAACATAGAATATGCCTATTTTCCTTTTACTAGGTAATACTTTTTTCCCCAAGGTAGTTGTATTAAATCACTCCCAGAAGGCAGACTGTATGTCAAATCCATTCCCATCACTCCACCTTCCCTTCAATACTTGGAATTGTCAGGCCTTCTAGTTTTGCTCACACCATGGTGGCTAATGTATATTTAGTCTAACTTTAATTCTTATTTTCCTGACTGTTAAGATGGAGCATCTTTTCTTATACTTTAATGGCTATTTTAGATTGCAGTATCCTTCCCTTGTTTTTTCCTTCTGACTACTTCTATAGTCTTAGCTCTTCGTGTCCGAACTGCTTTGTGAGTTCCCAAGTTGGTCCTCTTGCCCTAGCCTTTGTTTTGCTTCTCCTAACAGGTCACTGTGGGTGGAACCTACATTCATCACTTGCCTATTTACTTTCTATGCCATTTCCTGCTGACATCTGTTCTGTTTTATGTTGCAGAGGGATGACCCCCTCTGCAACATAAATTTTATTTGCCAGTTTTCTTGGACACCTGGATCTTGGCTAAGTTTGGAAGATACTAACAGGAGAGTGGAGGAATTTTAAGAAGGAGAAACCAGTCTACTTCTCTCCTTCCGTCTGTTGTTCTGGACATAATCTTCAGTGATGATCACTTTCCTGCCTTTTCAGTTATAGCTGCTGCAGAAGTTCCAGCCTCTGAGCTCTAATGACATCCCTTTCTCCTGTCCCTCCCTTGGGAAGGGTGTGGCTTCCTGTCACTAATCTCTAAATGGCTTCATCAATTGCTTGCTTGGGTTTTCAGTCATTCTAATAATTTTACAACTAATTCTCCATATTAAATTCCCTCTGTGAAGCTATCTTGCATGGGTTTTATCTTTCTACTGAAATCTGGAAACAGGGTCTCTGGGCTAAACTGTCCAACCAAGGAATTGTCAGATTCTTGTCACCAATAGTATAGAATTAAAATCCTATTAATTTTCAAAATCTGATTCAACTTAAGTTTCCACCATTGGTTTCAGTATTCACACATCTTGTCTATGTCCTTATTCAACTACATGCTTCATTCTTGCCTCTGTCTCTTGTTCTAGGTAGCTGTGCCATAACTTCCCCCATCCAATAACATTCTATTCATATCTCAAGGTTTAGTCCAAGTATTTTTCCTTCTTTGAATTCTTTCTTCAACTCAAAATCTTGAAGTTCTAGAGAAGGGTTTCTATGATGTCTTTCCCATCTTCCTGAGCTTATAAGTTTATCTGTTTCCCTGAGGTTCATATACCTACTCAATAAAGATTTATGAAGCCCTTCTCATGGGTAAAACTCTGTTTCAAATTTGTTATAGTAGGTATTCACTTGTGGGTGTAAAAGTTTCCTAAAGGAGTTGACATTAGCTTGATACCAACTTGTGGATGAACTTGATCAGAATAATTTTCTGTTAGAATCTTGATAAATTTAGACATGAGAGTTGGATGTGAAAGAGAAAATGTAGACCTGACAACAGAAACAAAGAAATTCTTCTGAATGTGACATAGAGAAACAAAAATTGAGAAAGTACAAAAGAGGCTTACAGACACCAAAGGCTAACACACGTTTTATTCTTAAATGTAGTCAAAAAGAATAGTGAGAATAAAAGAAAGAAATCTTTAAAGAGAAAATGGGGAATGATTTTGCAGAATTGATAAAAAACATAAATTCTCAGATTAGAGAACTAAAATGAATTCCAGGGAGATCAATTGAAAGAAATATTCATTGAAAAAACGTAAAAGCCAACTATCACTAAATCCAGTTTTTGAAATGCTTTAAGTTTAAAAACAAACATTTTAGAGATGATATAAAGTCAGCATAAAGTCCTATTTCTTTCCTTAAAAATTGTTGAATTCAAACTTGTATAATATGAATGATAGAAAGATCTAAACCAGCCAGGGAGGAAAGATGGATAATCTATAAGGACAGCAGATTGGAAACAATATTGTCTTCACCATAGCAATGGCAGCAGACAGTAGACATCTTCATGGTGCTAGTGGGTACAGTGCCAAACTAGAATTTTATGCAAATATAAATGATCAAAAATACAAACAAATAGTCAGAGAGCTTATGTTAGAAAATAGTCACCAAATGACCTTTAAGATATGTCCTTAAGGAAGAAGGAAGACAGACATTTGTGGCTCATACTTATAATTCTAGCTATTCAGGAACTTGATGTCTGTAGAACTGTAGACAAAGCCAGTCTAGTTAAGAAAGTATATGATAATCTTATCTCCAATTAACTACCCAAAACAGCCAGATGTAGAGCTCTGGCTCAAGTGGTAGAGTGCTAGCCTTGAGTGAAAAAGCTAAGAGGTAGCACTCTGAGTTTAAACCCAGGAACATAGGAGAGTAGGAGAGAACAGGAGGAGTTTATTGCTGAAGGAAAAACTAAATGCAATGAGGAACAAGGATCAAAATCCTTGGGTAAATGTAAACAATCTTAATGTTATTTCAACACTAATATTAAGGATTAATAAGGAACTTGTACAGATCCATATATCTTGTAAACTGTGGAGCTGAGATTTGAACATGTGGCTTGCTCATTCTCAAGCATGTTCTAAAACATCACCCTACAAACAAAAAGAAGACAGTGTCTTCTTTGTAGGAGAGATGTAGAACTGCTCTGGGAATCTTGGAGTATCAAAATGTGCCCATTGGTACTCTGTGATGGTAGACCAAAGCTACCATGATAGCATAGCTCCTGCCCAACTTCTAATCAAGAGAATCACTGAGCTATTAAGCTCTGTCTTCTCCATCCAGAAGTCAAGAGGGGAAGGGTTTCTCAGATGCAATCATTAGTGTAGCTGTTGACAATCCCAGGCAAGCAGGTAAGAGGGCCTTGACACAGAGTGCCCTCTGCAGGAGAACCCGCGGCTGTCTCTATGAGGATAGGGTTGAAACTGACCAGCACCCCGGCCGTGGCTCATGTCTGTAATCCTAGTTACTCAAGAGGCTGAGATCAGAGCATATAATTTGAAGCCAGCCCAGGAAAGTCCACAAGAATCTTATCCCCAATTAACTACCAAAAAGCTGAAAGTGCAACTGTGGATCAAGTGGTAGAATGCCATCCTTCAGCAAAAAAAAGCTAAGGTGCAGTGCCCAGGCCCTGAGATCAAGCCCTATTCCTGGCACATGCATATGCATTCATGTGTATGTGTGTGTGTGTGTGTGAATGTGCACGTGTGTGTGCGTGTGCAAACACACACATGGCTATAGCACCTCTACCTGCTCCTCTCATCCCATCCTCCCTGTGCTCTGTAATGTTTCATTTAATCTCCTGCAACAAACACAAGCTGAGTACCAGTTAGGGCCAGAAACCAATCCCAGGCCTGGGGGTGGCAAACCTGCCATGTGACAAGGAATTGGAGAAATGACTAAACATCATTTTAGTTCTGTGGGTTTAACTGACAAGGGAAACCGAGGGACCGAGAAGAGAAAGAAAACACCAGAATTCAGCCCAGAGTTCTGTGGAAGTCCAAATATCCTACTGTTCAATCCAGGATCTCCTCCCAAATCCCATGGTCCTTCCTATGCTCCAGCCCTGCCCTATAGGCAGGGGTTGCTTCAGGCAGCACTGCCAGGCCTACTCAGCTCAGATACCAGGAGGACAGAGGGAGATGGATGACTCCAAGCCCTCTTCACCGAGATTGTGATGAGCCTGTGAGAAGGAATGTTGATTCCGCACTTAGATTCTCTTTATTGCTAATCTGCACAAAGAAACCTTAACGATTTTAATTATAGGGTTGGGTTAATACATCATGTAAATGATTTTATTTAGAAAATGCAAACTAATCTTCCTTGCAGTAAGGCTCTGTCTCAGGGCCCTCTCACCTGCTTGCCTGGCTGGGCAGGGCCTAGGAGTTAGGAATGGCTCCCTCACTTGGCCTGGTACACAGTATGCATTCCCTACCATATGGAGGCCAGGAAGAAGGCCTGGTTCCTTGAGGCCTACCAGCATCCCACATTTGCACCAGTGAGGAGACTAAGGTCTGTGAGGGTGCCAGGAATCCCCTAGGCTGCTAGCTCCCCTAAGTCCCCTGTTCTTCTTGTTGATGCGTGGGTAATTCCCACCAACAGACCTGATTATTCCACAATTTGTACCAACCTGAAAATAAAGACAGATAAAGTGAAAATATTCTGGGAGGAATGCCAAGCCAAAGGCATTAAATTATTAGTGATCTCTATCTGAGTAATAGATTTATGCCCTTTAACAACTTTAAAAGAAATATAATGTTTTTCAATACCCTCTTTTAAGGGAACTTCTTATAAATGAACTGTCCATTTTATTAGTCCTAAAGGAAATGGAGGTTGAGCCAGAGCATCCTGGGCTTGTGATTATCTGTACATTTCTCCTTAGAGCTGGGAAAATTAACAATGTGAAATAATCCACACATTTCCACCCCCCACCCCATCTGCAGGGCACTTTACAAGATATTGTACAGTACAGTGGAAAATGTATAACTACTCATGAAGGTAAATCTTGGGGATAAAATAATTAGAAACCATACAACCATGGCCAGGAAATATTAACACTAAAATTAGACTTTGTGTGGCTGTGTTTTGATGTCACCGGACTGGCGGCAGAGTGGGACTGGAAGCTGGGTGGAGTGGACCCCAGACAGGACACTGGAGTTTGGGGAAGCTGCCCAGGTGGACATCTGGGGCTGTGGGGCATATTTGGGGCAGTCCGATTTGAAGGGAGGAACATGCTTCTCTGCCTGGAATCTGGCAGCTGCTTTGGTTTCTCTCCTCCCTTTGTGTGACCCTGGCTGCCTTCGCCTCAGCCTGGCACAGCTCTTCCTTGCTTGTCTTTCCAGATGGTTTAAAGCTCTGTGGTTGCCACTGGTGAGCAGATGGATTCCTTCTGTAGGGGTCAGAGGACAGGGGAGGGGGAGGAAACACTAAAGCCTAGGGTGTGAGAATGTGCAATCAGTGTGTGTGTGTGTGTGTGTGTGGAAGTGTGGAAGGAGAAGAGAGAGAGAGAGACAGAGGGGGGAGGGAGTGGGAGAGAGCGAGAGGGAGATGCCCTCTAAGCTGAAAGGGTTTTACTTCTGCCTGGAGCCTCCTGACTGCTGGCATCCTAGGAAGGGTTGTGGGCGGGTGGGCAGGGGGTGGGGTGGCAGCCACTATGTGCCAGGGCCTCTTCTCTTCCTGCCACAGCCTCCGCCCTTGGCAGCTGCTTTCAGACCAGCGGGTGGGGTGGGGCAGTGAGGAGGGGGTCCTGCCAGGAGGGGAGGAGAAGGAGTGAGAGGAGGGAGGGGGAGAGTGGGTTCCTGTGGACCTGCCCCACCCATGAGCAGCTTGACTGTACCAAGCAGAGGCCAGTGTCTCCTGCCAGAACCAGTCTGGGAAAACTGCTCACTCAGGGCTAACCTATCTCAAATCAACCACCGAACCTGTAGTCCCCACTCTGTGGTATAGATGGGGAAAGTGAGGCCTACCCAGGCAAAGTGTAAGGTGAGAAAAAGGCCTGCAGTGAAGATTGTGGCTGCTACTTACTGCCTGACACCAGTCATCCTTTCTGGAGATCCTACCTGCTGATGGTCCTGAGGATGTTCCCCTCCCAGCTATTCTTTCCCCAGGGCAACCTCTTTATACCAGGGGGCCTTCAGATCCAGCATCTCCAGCTCCCTATAGCCTCCCACACCCTCCCACACAAGCCCCTGTCTTCTTGGAGCCCACTCCCAATGTCAAAAACATTGCAATGGACTGTTCCACTAGTGTCCCCTTGTCAGGATGTTTCCTCAAGACCCCTAGCCTCTTTGAGAGTAGGGGGAAAAGAGGGAAAGAGCCCTCCCCTCTCATACTTCTGGGACAGACCCTGACTTTCCTTTTTTAATTTTCCCAGTCATTGTCAGTTCTGGGCTATTGTAATGATGGTGACGACAGGGGGGCCCATAGCTGGCTAGAGTACAGAGGGCCATTCGTGTGGGTAGAAGCTCCCCCAAGGGAGATATTGGCACACACCCTGCTTTGGGACTAGAGAAGTGGCCTGGGAAGAGGCTGTGTCTACCTCACTCAGCATCAATCTTCAGGAGCACACCTGCCTAGCAGAAGGTTTGTGAGCATGTTCTCTATATGAAATTTCCTGGTGAATACAACAGTATCTCTCCTCTCTAATGGTATATAGGACAAGGTAGACATTCTGTTTGCTGATGTTTTGCCACAGGTGCCTGTAGTCCCGGTAAAGAGGGAAGCATCGCGTGCATACCATGTAAAGCTCCTTATTTGGAAAGGAAGAGCCAGTTTTAGGTGCCTCTAAAGGCCAGCATCTCCAGCCTTCCCATAGTGTGTAGGCCTTTCATTGGGATTAGATCCTCAATTCCTTGATAATATAGCATCTTGATTGGTGTACATGTTAAAGGCTGCAAGTCTTGGTGGAAAATAGGAAGAGAGACATTTGGAGATGCCATTGTCAGATATCTTGAGACAGAAGAGCTCTTGAATGGTGGATCTGTCTATATCAGCTAGCTATGGCTCTGTAACTAATAGCCTCAAACCTTAGTGGCTTAACACAATGAATGATACATCGCTATTCCATAGTCAGCAGGCTGGGTGGGCTCCACACAGTGTTGTTGCACTCCCCTACCTAACTGGATTTGTCTGGGACAACCTTCGATGATGTGGCTTTTCTCATCATGTCACTCATCCTTAAGGAAGCTAGCAGGGAGTGGTGTGTTCACATGGTGCTGAAGATGAAGAAGTTGAAGATGGAGAACATTGAAGCTACAAGAGTTCTTTAGATTTTGATTTGGAGTTGCAAAGTCACTTCCCTGTTCTATAGTTTGGACCTGGAATGCCCATCAAAGTTCATGTGTTAGAGGCTTATGTCAATCGAAGGCACTATTGGGATGTGGTGGGACATTTACCAGGGGAGGCCTAGTAGGAAGCATTCCATCTTGCGAGTGTGCCCTTGAAGGAGATTGTAGGATCCCAGTCTTTGTGCTCTTTTTTGCTCTGTGGCCAAGAGGTGAGCAATTTTGCTCTATTGTACATTTCCTCCATCATGTTACTGTTTTCCAGGCCCAAAAGCAATGGGACCAATTCATCATGGGCTGAAACTTCTAAAACTGTGAACCACAACAAACCTTTTCTCTTGGTAAGTGGATGAAGCCAGGTGTTCGTTACAGTACCACAAAGCTGACTTGCATACACTGTACTCTGTTATTGGAAGCAAGTCACAAAGCCGGTCTACGCACAAGTGCTGGAAAATTACAGCCCACCATCTGGTCGGAGGAGTGACAGAGTCACATTACAAGGAGACTTGTGTGTGTGTGTGTGTGTGTGTGTGTGTGCGTGTGTGTGTGTGTGATGGAAGGAATTACTGAAACCACCACTGAACAAGCATTCAGCCACACCAGAGAACAGAACTGATTTTCTTATTGTCTGTCATGCATGAGGCAGAATTTCCCAGCGGTCTGGATTCCTACATTGTTCATTCTCTCTGTCACCCTCTCCCTCTCTCTTCCCAACCCCTTCTTCTTTCCACTCCAGAAGTCTAATAAGTTTCATCTAACCCATCTGATGAAGCAGATGGTAACTGTGGTGGAGCCAGACAGAGAAGTGGGCTGTGGGTAGGGCCTTCTTATGTTCAGGTATACAGGTGCTCATATGTGTATAATAGAGCAAAGGCAGAGCTGTATGGACATATACACGAAGCTGTCATGGATTCTGGACTGGCAAGAGAGAAATCAGAAATGTGACAAAGGGGTGGGGAGTAGGTTTCCATCACTGCCTAAACTTTAATTGATTAATAGACTATAAGTCACTTAACTATTTAAGCAATTTGGATGGAAAAGTAGCTATGAGTTAGCAGAGAATATAGAACCCAGTTTTATGACTTCCCTATAACTTATTTAACTGAGTAGACTTTGTTCTAATGAGTTAGATGTTATTTATTGGGTGTTTCCTGGGAAAAAATATCATTTGTAATTCACATCTCTGGGTAATAAATGTGTTTCTTCCCAATTCACAGACCAGGGCAGAGGGGTGGGTCTCAAGATGGTTGGTAAGCAGGAGAGTTGTTTTAGAACCTACATCTGTCAGGCAGAGACTCTCATGTCAGCATCCCACCATGAATGCTCCAGAAGATTCTGTTCTTGACACAGTTTGCCTTTAATGAAGGGCCTGGTATACCTGGGTCTCTGAGCTGGTATATGGAGCCATTGCCTATCTGTGGGTTCCATCTGCCTTCTCTCTCCATGAGAGGCCCTCCCTGGCCTCTTCCACCACATGGACTATGTACCATTCCTTATGCTGGTGGCAGCTCTTTCTCCCCATGCTTCTGATTCCCTTTAATTTTATTTATCAGCTCTTATGTTTTAAGATTTCTTCATAGACTCTACAGCTATGGCTACTCATGGACTGTTCCTGAGAGGATAGTTGAGAGTACTGATCTATGAGCCATGGGATGTTACATTGTATCAGCTAGACTAGGTTTTTCCATAGCTGGGAACACAGATCACAGGCAATAGTGACTAAAAATTACTGTAGTTTTTTTTCCCTTCATGTAAGGGAAGCCTGATGCTTTCATTTCAACACTAGTATGAAATAGCCACAGTTATTAGGGACTTGAATTACTCTATTTTACTGTGCATTTTATTGCATCTTCATTGGTCAAAAATGGCTGCTGGAACTCAGCTATCACAACTTTTAAAGGGACTTTTTTTCCTGTTCAGAAGCAGCCGCATATTTTCTATTGGCTACTTTTATCTTCAAGGTTGTGTAGTAAATGTAATTTTCCAAGTAGGTAAATCACCCAGGTTTATTAATAATAAGGGATAGTGACTATTCGGTATGAAAACAAATTTTAAAACCTGTTATCAGTTGGGATGGATTGGAGAGAAGAAAGATCATTCTCTCATGTTGTGATGTAGAATTTGCAGTTCAAGGAGGTTTAGTGACTTGCTCAAAGTCATAGTAGTAGGAGAACTGGGCCTAAAGAGCTCATTCCTATCCATCTCTGCATATGGCCAACCCAGGCAGGAAGTAAGGTCCGACAAATCTCCATCTCTCCTCCCTTCCCCTCATAAAACGATCTAGCCAGTGTTGGTTGCAAAAAGGCCCATTACAATGTGCTCAAGTAGAAGAAATATTAAAGTTCTGTCCGCTACACACACATATTCCACTTCTGGGATGCGGGATTGCATACTCCTGGGTCTCAAGTGTGACCTGGGCCTGGGCCTTCCCATCCCTCCCTGCTTCTGTCCACCATAGCCTAAGATCTTCCACCAGCTCTTCCTTCCTAGGAGGCTGGAAACCCTATACATGTGTAATCACAGGCAGAAACCTGGTGGGATCTGACCTGTAATTTTGTCTTGGGGATTTACTGATTGTTTTAAAATGTGGCGGCCACAGAGCCTGGGGATGGTAGTCATGATCTCAGATCACCTTGTGTCTGTTGGGAGGAGGCAACTGCTCAGAAATGTGATCTTGGCACTAGCTTGGCACACATACACATGTCCAAACAGGAATGTCCTCCTTGTCCCCCATGTCTTGGTAGAAGATTCTCTTCTTTGCTCCATATACCTGGTGGGCAGAGCCCAGGACCAGCCTTGGAAGGCCACAGACAAGTCATGCTTCCATGAGTCTTCCTTTTCTCATCCCTGCTGCTAAGCAGGAATGCTACTACCTGTGTTCCCTGCAAGAGATTACACGTGAAGTGCCATGTAGTCCTGGTGAGTGCTTGTGCAAACGTGGTCCTGCTCTGAGCAGGTGTCCCTCCCATCCGTCCCCAGTCTGGTGACTCCCTCTGCATCATTCTCTTGCTGGATCTGAGGGTCAGTTAAACTCCTGGATCATCTAGGACAGAGGCTGGCAGTTGCAGGAACAGACCTCAGCCATCTGTTTCAATGTCACTGTACAGCCTTCTGGGGCCACAAGCTATCTTCAGGCAAGAGTAGGAGGCTGGAGAGAGTGTGGGCGAGGCTGAGGCAGTGTTCTGAGACACCAGCAGTAGCAGGAGGCAAGAGGAGGAGGCTCTGCACACGCTGCCTGGGTCTGGTCCTTGCCTACTGTGTGAGGGTGGCATGCTTCTCTACCTTTCTTTGCCTCCACGTTCTCAGCCAGGCTGTGCAGCTGATGGTGTTTGCTTCATTGGCCTATTCCCAGGGCTGAGTGAATCAACATATGTGAAATCCTTAGAAAAGATATTTTTTGCACTTGGTAAGTTTGAGCTACCCTTATTGCCAGTTGCTGGTTGATGTACTGGTTGGCCCATGTCATTGGGCACTGGAACCTGGATATAGACTGGATACTACATAAAAGTCCCAGGTTGGGATCCCATGTACCTGAACTTAGGGTCAGTATGTAGGCAAAATTTGATGTCTATGGCTTGGAGCCTTGGTGGTTTGTGTCTGAGTTTATCTCTTGTCCCCTCGAGGTAGCCCTGCCGCCTCCATCATTAGGGGCAGTAGGGCCCGCCCACTGTCTGAGCACGGCTTGATATCGCTTCTGGTGCTGGCAGTCAGCCTCTCCAACGTGTCACCTGACTGAGGTGACTTCCTCTCCTCTTCCCCTGATCTGAGTTGGATCCAAAAGATTCTCCAGGCCAAACCCACTGAGTGGACCTCACTGCGCTCTGACTTCAGAGGTGGCTAGCACTGGCGCCTCTCCATCTTCAAGCATGTGAACTTGGGGGGAGCAGAGTCCGTACTCTGGTCCAGGAGCAGATGGCATCAGGTCTACCGAACCCCTCAGCAGCAGCAGCAGATGGGCTGTGCACCATATCTGTGGATGACTGTAGCAAGTGTGGCAAATGTTGGCTAGTAGCCCAGGACCAAGCCATCTACTGGGAGCAGCCATAAGTGGATATTTGGAGGTCTGCTCATCATACCACTGCCTTAGCTTCTGTCTGGCTCGGTTGCAGTCATCTGATAACCAGCCTGCCTCCATCCACACCCATCCTGCCCTCTGCTATGACCCTAGTTACCCCAACAGGGACCAGCCAGGCTGCCTCCCTCGCTCTCTCCACTCCAAGCTGATTTGCCTCTCAATGTAGCCTGCTGGGCTATATGACTGCTTCAATGTGTGAGTTAATATTTTCACCACAAGATCAGAGCCTTGGAGACCAAGGAAAGCAGCTCTACCCTTCCCCCTCGGGCATACCCAGTGCCCTGCATATCCCAGAATAGATCTTCCTCCTTACTGTCTGAGCTGAGAAACCAAATCTCTCTTCAGCATGAAAAGAAACTTAAAAACAATATTAGCTGCTCATAGTGAAATTGGCAGTGTGCCATATTGGTAGTGAGTGCCATACTGCAGTAGTGAGTTCCCTGCTGTTAAGAGGAATCCTCCCAAGGGTGGATGACCCTGTGTGTGCCAGGTCTGATGGAGGGGAGCCTGCACTCAGCAGAGACAGCCTGGATGTCTCCCGAGGGACTACTGGTGTCAGAATTGAACAATGAGTTCAAAGCCAGCCTTGGCAGGAAAGTCTGTGAGACATTTATCTCCAGTTAACAACCATAAAGCTAAAAGTAGAGCTATGGCTCAAGTGGTAGAGTGCCAGTCTTGGGCAATAAAGCTAAGGGACAGTGCCCTGGTTTTGAGTTCAAGCCCCAGTACTGGCACAAAACAAAACAAAACAACACCCCCCACACACATACATATACAACTTGGAAACTATCTCATCCAGCAGTTGCACTTCTACTTGTAGATAGAAAAGAGTTAAAGCAGAGATATTTGCATGCTAATATTCATAGCAGCACAATTCACAGTAGACTAAAGATACTAAAAGCAATCTGTCTGTCCATTGATGGATGAGTGGATCATCTGGACTGGTGTGTACTTGGATTTGGATGTTATTTGGTCTTAAGAAGAAAATTCAGATAGACATTACAACATGGATGAAGCTTGAGGATATCAAATGGTAGAATAAGCTAGTCATGAAAGGACAAATGTCATAAGGTATAAGCCAGACCTAGAGCAAGTCAAATACATAGAGACAGAATGGAGAATGGTGGTGGCTCAAGGCTGAGGAAGAGGAGAATGGACAGGTATTAGTGAACAGAATTTATGTTTGCGACGATGAGAAAAGTTCTAGAGGAAGATGGTGGGGATAGGTGCATAACAATATGTATGAACTTAATGTTGCTGAACTTACAGTGCACTTACTGTATATTTTAAAATTGTTACAATAGCACATTTGTATGTTATGTATAATTTTACCACATTTAAACAAATAGGTGGAATCCTAACTCTTCAGAAGTTGAGGCAGGGAAATTGCAAGTTTGAGACCAGTCTAGATATATAATGAGTTCAAGGCTAGCCAGAGCAACATAGTGAGACTCTGTGGCCCCTCACTCCCCAAAAAAATACTTGTTCAAAGGGAGCAACTAGCGTATCCAAGGCAACTACACAGTAGTACCAGTTCACAGGCCTCCAAGAGCCCATTCCTTTATTTGCCACACACATTGTTACAATCAAGTGTTTGGAGGCCATTTGTCACACCAGCTTTACATTTTGACAGTCCCATGGAGGAGCCATGTACAAATAAACACTTACCCCAGAAAGGGCCTATTACATGCTGATATTGCCCATGAGCCAGCAGTTTCTGCTTCACTTGTGCTTCAAACCTCCAATGTTTTCATTAGTCCAAGAGATTCACTATACCCAGGTCAGAATAGTTAGAACCAGAGCACATACAAAGAAGCTACTAAATGTGGATAAAGCATGTGTTTTGTGACCTAGTCTCCTTACTGTGAGCTACTCTAAAATGTAGCTTCTTTCTTTTTGAACTTGATGTTAGACAAGGTGTTTTTGTTTTGTTTTGTTTTATCTATGTCAAGAGTAATGGGATGCTAATGAGCACAGAGTGTTCTAATAACACAGAGATGTTCTTGGGGGCATATAATAGGTGTCATGTGATCTGCTGGCACACAGGAGATGCCATCTAAGAGGTTAAAGCCCAGGGTGGAATGGATCTCACTCAAAGCGGTCACAGGATATTCTAGTTTACTTGTGAGAATGCCAACTCAGGACTGATGAGAGCTATCACTAAAGATTCTCCTGCAGTGAGCTGTGCTAGTCGAGTTAATTTCCTGTTCTTGGCAGCTTGGGGATAGAGAAAGCAAAGTCAAACAGCTGTGTAGTCAAGAAGAAAGTCCTGCTGATTGAGAAGGTTAAGGGACAATGGCGTTTGGACATGTCATGAGAAAACACCAAGTCTCTACTTCAGTGTCACCAGACTTTCCTGACCAATGAGCAGTGGCCACACATTGCACGTCTCTCCATCCTGGTCCTCTGTGTAACACTTCTGTTCGTTTCCCTTGCTGCTGTTCCTGCCTGTGCTCTGGCACCTTAAATTTGAAAAGGGCTTGAATATTGAGTGAGTCATAGTGTCCCACTCCTCATCACTCGGACCAAGTTATCTCACCTAGGAATGGAACATGTATTCTTGGTGAGAAATACTGGGTCCTCAGAACAAGGAGTCAGGGACTGTGCAAACCAGGGGTCTCAGAGTAAAGACATATTCTTGATTCCTCTGTGGAAAAAGGCCTTTCCCTTGTGAGTCTGAGTCAGGTCTCAAGCAGGGGTGCAGTTCCATGCAGGGATTCTGTGGTCCCCATGTAAACTGGCGGTCCAGCATGACAGGAACATCTGGGATATCCTTGAACTTGGTCTATGTTCCACACTCACATCAACTCTTCTTTCCAAATTCTATCCTTTCTTCAAGACCCAACTCTGGCCTGTTGTTTAGGGCAGTGCTGTTTGCTGTGACTCCCTACCTATCATATTGCACCAGCCACTCAACAATGAATCATTCGCTAACTTGCTCTATCAAGATGGGTATTTTTTAATTAATGAATCCTCCTTTTGTAGACCATTTTTTGTTCTCTATCCAAAGGAATGGACTTTTCCATATACTCCCTGTCTCTATGACGTCATTATCCCAGTGTCCATACCTTAGGGCTTGCTCTTGGTATTGGCCATTCTATGGGTTTGTACAATGTGTAATGCCATGTATCATTAGATTATCCTACAGCATAGTTTCACTGCATTTAAAGTCTTATGTTTCCACCACCTACTCTCCCCTTACCCTAATCCATGGCAACCATGAATCTTTCCACTGATTCTTCAGTTTTACATTTAGTTAGAATCATACAGTATGTAACTTTTCAGAATGACTTTTTTCCCACTTAGTAAATATGCATTTAAATTTCCTCCAGGTCTCTTCATGAACTGATAGCTCAGTTCTTTTTAGCTCTCAATAATATTCTACCATCTGAGTATCCTATAGTTTTATTACCTTTAACCTACTGAAGGACATGTTAGTTGCTTCCAAATTTTGAAAAGTTGCTAAAACATCTATGTGCATATAGACCTAAAGTCGACTGGGAAAACAAAGATCTGGATCCAAAGTAGGTATGTGTTTAGTCTAGCAAGGAGCTGTTAAATTATCTTCCACAGTGGTTGTACCATTTAGCATGCCCACCAGCAACAAATAAGAGTCTTTGTGTGTGTGTGTGTGTGTGTGTGTGTGTATGTGTGTGTGTGTGTGTGTGTGTGTGTGTGTGTGTGTGTAACGAGGTTTGAACTCTGGGCCTTGGTCCTGTCCCTGAACTCTTGCTCAAGAATAGCACTGTACCACCTGAGCCACAGCTCCACTTGCAGCTTTTTTTTGTTGTCAATTGGAGGTAAGAGCCTCACAGAATTTCCTGCTTGGGCTGTTTTCAAATTGTGATCCTCAGATCTCAGCTTCCTGAGTAACTAAGATTATTGGTGTGAGCCACCAATGCCCAGTGAACAAGAGTGTTTTTTGATCTACATTCTCATCAGCATTTGGTGGTGTTTGTTTTCTGAATGTTGGTCTATAGTGATAGTTTGTTGTTGTAATTTGTAATTCTATAATGGCCTGCTTATTTGACAACTATATATCTTCCTTGATGAAGTATCTGTTCAGGTTTTTTGCCTATTTTTAATTGAACTGTTTATTATGGAGTTTTAAAAGTCCTTTGGATAACAGTTGTTTATCAGAAACATCTCTTGCAACTTTTTTCCAGTCTTTTACTTATCTGCTCACTCTCTAGACAGTATCTTTCACAGAATGAGTTTTTACTTTAGTAGAGTCCAGTTGTTTTCATGGACCAAGCCTTTGGTGTTGTAGCCAAGATGTCATTATTGCATCCAAGGTCACCAAGGTTATCTCTAGGAGCTTTATAGTTTTGCATTTTATATTTGGGTCTATGATTGGTTTTAATTTTTTGTGTAAGGTCGGGGTCTAAATTCATTGCATGTGGATGTCCACTTGTTCCAGTGTCATTTATTGTCTTTACTTCATTGTATTGCCTTTGCTTTTTTGGTCACAGATCAACTATTTTTTTTATTGTGAAAATACCGTACAGAGGGTTACAATTACATGGGCAAGGTAATGAGTACATTTCTTATCAAGCATTGTTGCCTCTTCCTTTGTTTCCCCTTCCCATTCCTTCCCATCTCCTCTCCCCACCCTACCCCCGCGCGCTCCCCTTCCCGCCAAAGTTGTAAAGTCCGTTTTTCGACATAACATCTTGTACATCTCATTGTTGCAATGGGTCCACCTGTATCCCTATTTAAACAATTTGTTTTTTCCCTTCTCCTCCACAAATTATACCAACATCAAATACAGTAAAAACAGGGTACAAATATTTTTATGGGGATCTTTTTCTTATAATTCTTTTCAGTGGGATACTCAAAAATTTTTTCACCAATAACCCACTGTCTCAATTACTACACATTTATAGTAAATCTTAAAGTTGGTTAGTTTCAGACTAACAATGTTTTCTTCTCTAATACTGAGTTGGTTGTACTTGATCTTTTCTTTTCCACTTGAACTTCATTAATTTTTTCTTAAATAGCTTAATTGAGATATAATTCAGATAGTTTGCAATTCATCCACTTAAAGCACATAATTTAGTGTTTTTATGATATTCATGGACTTGTCCGCCTATTCCCCACTAATGCCAGAGCATTTAAGTTACCCCATAAACATACCCCATGTTCATTTGCAGTTACTCTCTTCTCCATCTAGCCCTAGGCTACTTAATCTAGTTTTCGTTTCTACATATTTGCCTATTCTAGGCTTTTTCCTGTGAGCGGAATCATATGATAGGTGAACACCCTTTGTAACCATCATTTAATCTACTCTTGTTTCCGTGAATTTGCCTATTTTAAACATTTATTATGAATAAAATCATATAGTATTTGGTTTTCTTTTTTATATATAAAAGTCTTATATTTATTATTGTTATTATATATTTATACATAAAAATTGTCAGAAACAATCTGTGGGGAGGAGAAAGGAGGTATTTGAAAGAAGCTTAGTACCTTCCACTTAAAGAACAAATTTAATAGCCAGGTTCTGAGTATTAGGTTTTCTGTGATTGACCTGTTTTCGCTTTTCATGTTTTCAACGTTTACTATGTTGTGGCATGTTCAAATTGCATTTCTTTTTCTGGCAAAACAATACTTTTTTGTGAATATATTGCATTTTATATATTCATTTACCAGTTGTTGGACATTTGTTTCCAGTTTGGGGCATATTGAATATTGCTGCTGTGAGCACTCATGTAGAAGTTTATGTGTGGAGATATGCCTTCATTTCTTCTGAGTATATAACTGGAAGTGTAGTTGCTGTCTCATATGGTAACTCTCTATGTTTTGAGTAACTTCCAGGCTGTTTTCCAAGGTAGTTGTGCCATTTTACCTTCCCACCATCAGTGTATGAAGGATCCAATATGTTTACATCCTTGCTCACATTTGCTTTTGGCTGGCTGGTTGGTTCTGGCCATCCTAGTATATGCATACTGATGCCTCATCCTGGGTTTAATATCCATTTCCTTGGTGGATACTGATGTTGAGTATCTTCCTATATGTTTTGGGGGCACTAGGACTTTTTTATTCTTATTGTTTTGCTTTGTTTTGGGTTGAGGTAGTCTCACTTTGTAGCTCAGGGTTGCCTTAACTCATTTTGTACCTCACCTATTCTCAAACTCATGATTGTCCTGCCTCTACTTCTCCAGTGCTGTAATTACAAGAATGGATCACCATGCTTAGCCATTATTGTCTATTAGCATGTCTTCTTTGGAAAAATATCTGTCCAGATTCTTGACTATGTTTAGAAATTGGATTACCTTTTTATTTTTTAGTTCTAAAACATCTTTATTTAATCTATATGCAGCTTGCTTCCTTATTAGGTAAATGATTTGTAAACACTTCTTCCCATTCTGTGAATCACCTGTTGCTCTCTTAATGCCTATTGAAGCATAAACATTTTGAATTTTGGTAAAAATCAATTTAATTTTCCTTTCATCTCTTGTGTTTTGGGTATCATATAATTTGGACATTTAAACAAATTTTTGAGACTTTTGGGAACTTCGTGTTTTGCTAGCTCAACTAAAATTTAAGCTTATTAAAGGCAAAATTTGTGTGAAATCCGATGACTTATGTGCTGTAATATCTAGACTTGTTGGCTTTCTTTGGGTTTGCTGGTACCTGGGTCAGCTCCCAGACACCAGCTCCTTCTTCAGACTCTTGAGACTTTTGCATTCCTTAACAGACAGGTGCTACCACCTGATCAACATCAGAGGTTAAGTGGTACTCTACCATACTCCACTCTACTGAGGCCTCTTTCTTCTCTCTTGTACTGTGATAGCCATCTCTCTATAAATACATCCAGGGGAATATTTTCTATTTTGCCTTACGAGCAACAGCTGCTGTTTTTGCCAGGCTGTCATCTATTTGGTTGTTACTTTTCCGACTTTATTTTTAAACAGTATAACATGGAGTACAGCAACACTGCATATGGGACAGATGGAGAGAAACACCAAACAGACTTCCAGAGACACCCTAATAGAAGTGACTGGGCTGGGGGAGTAAAACCAGATTGCTGGATTGCTCAAAGCAAACAAATATCAGCAAATCACAAATTAAAATGGGGGAAAGGACAAGCAAATAAGGAAGTGCATGCTACAGCCATTTTTCTGCCACTTAGAGAATAAAGCATTGGGAGAAAGGTGGGTAAACTAGGCCAGGATAAGGAGTTAGACCTGTGGCAGAGATGAAAACATGGGCTGAGAAAGCCTTTCCAGAGCAGGCAACACATCCCACACTTAGTGGGTAGAAACAGTAAAGAGCCTTCCAGAGTTAAGTGAAACATAAGGCCAGACTTCTCTTATCTAGTGAGACTCCAGGCTTTATGCCAGCTGAGGTGCCCAACTCCCATTCTCTTCTGGGGACTAAGAAAAATGACAGAGAAGTGAGTTTGTACATCCTAGTTTTTCAAAAGAAAGAAAAGAAAATTCGTTATTCCTTATATTAATTTCCTTTACAGTAGCTAATACTCTGTGCAAACAAAGGACTGATAAGGGAGTTGCTGTCCTACAGTGACTGAGTACTGTGTGTAGTCTGGCGGTGGCAGCTTAACCAAATGGTTCACACTCCAAAAGCATGGCAGCCACTTTCATTTCTTTTTTCCTTTCAGCATGGACTAGGTGATGTAAAATATACCTTCTCTTTGGAACTTACCCTGAATACAGTAGAGTCTTTTAATTTCCCAGGCACAATGAAGGTCACCAATGCCAGCTCTCATCCCTTCTTATAACCTGCCTGTACTGCTTTAATCTCTCCTTATCTCTTGTTGGAGTTTTGTCTCTCTCCATCCTGTAACCATTTTTAGTAATGGATCTATATCTTAAATGCACAGCTTAATGAATGTGTAAATAGGTAAATACTCTTAAATCATACCATAATCAGTCTTGCCTCCTGCTAGCCAAGACCTCCTCAAGAGTAACACCATCCTAGACCAAATATGGTGGTTCATGCCTGTCATCCAAGCTTCATAGGAAGCAGAAGTAGGAGCATTGCAGACCAAGACAGCTTCTGCAAAAAGTACCTGACCTTATGAAAAATAACTAAGGCTGAAAGGGTTCCAGTGATAGAGTGATTGCCTTGCGAATGTGTTCAAAACCCCAGTACTGCCAAAAAGAAAAAAAGAAAAGCAGTAAACAATTTCCTGCTTCAGTCATAGGTCAACACTTGTATGGTTTTCAACGTTATATAGTGAAATTATGCCACATTCATTTCTTTTGTACTGTCCCCTGTGATTTGCCTTCCTTCCTTTTCTGTACACAAACCATGGTGTGATTATACCACTGTTTTTTCTGTTGGGTAACTTCTAGCTTGAGACAATTTTGAAACAAAGCTTCAATGAAGATATTGATTGATTGATTGATTGAGTGAGTGTATGTGTGTGTGTGTGTGTGTATGTGTGTGTGTGTGTACATAAGTATCTTTTCTGTTGGGTATACACCAGAGTGTGGAGTTGCTGGGTTTTGTGGTATATGTTTATTTAGCTTTCACAGCTAAAGAGCCGAGTGCTCTTTCAAAGTACCTGAGTCGGTCGATGATCTTCTCAGGAAGTTACAGAGCTTCAGTGCAACACGTATTCCCTAGTGCTTGATGTTTTCCTTGGTTATTCTGGTTGGTATAGTGATGTGTCACTGTGGTTTAATTATTTTACATTTGCACACTATTGCCATTTTGATATCCTCTTTTGTGAAAAGCCTTGTCAAATATTTCTCCATTTTAAAATTGATATCTGATCTTTGTTGTTGTTCTTGTTCTTGTTATTATTGGGTGTAGGCTTTGTATAAAAAAGTATATTCTGGATATGAATTATCTGTGATCTATCTGTTTTCATCCTGTGGCTTCCTTTTATTCTTCACTTTATGACACTTTTGTTTAACAGTTCTTAATTTCAATAAAGTTCATTTTGAAAACATTTTTACTGATGGTGTCCTCCCTCCTTCCCTCCCTCCCTCCTTCCCTCTCTCTTCCCTCCCTCCCTCCCCCCTCTCTTTCTTTCTTTCTTTCTTTCTCTCTCTCCCTCCTTCCTTCCTTCCTTCCTTCCTTCCTTCCTTCCTTCCTTCCTTCCTTCCTTCCTTCCTTCCTTCCTTCCTTTGTTCTTCCTTCATTGTGGGGCTTGAACTCTGGACCTGGGTGCTGTCCCTGAACTCTTCAGCTCAAGGCTAGTGCTCTACCACTTTGAGCCACAGAGCCACTTCCAGTTTTCTGGTGGTTAATTGGAGATAAGAGTCTCATGGACTTTCCTGCCCAGGCTGGCTTTGGATCTCAGCCTCCTGAATAGCTAGGATTACAGGCATGAGCCACTGGTGCCTGGCCCGATGGTGTTTTTTCTGTCCTATTGCTAAAAGAACTTTTTTGCCTACTAAAGATCATGATGAAGATATATTTTATGAGGTTTTATTTTAGCAACTTCATTGTCTTTTCTGCTTAGGTATATGACCCATCTCAAATTAATTTTTCTTTAGTGTGAGGCAAAGTCCAATTTTTTTTTAAATATACTAATGTCCAGTAGACTTGGCACCATTTCCTGTAAGCACAATTTACTGTAAACAACATTTACTATAAACTCTACCAAAGTGAAGTGCAGTTACAAGTTGCCCTACATGAAGCTATTTCTGGACTCTATTCTGTTCCACTGAACACTTTGTCCTTGAGCCTATACCACTCTGCCTATTACTATGGCGTTATAGTAGCAATTTCCATATCTGGTAGTATAATTTCTCTAGCATTGTTCTTCTTTATTCCACATGTTTGTCACTATAGAAAATGCAATGGGTTTCTGATTCTTGACCTGATCTACCATTAGATTTATTTGTTATTACTAGTCTTGCCTTAACCAATTCTAAATCACATAGGGGAGGATTCTGGACCTCAGTATATACTCTCTAGCTATTCTGAAAACATTCTTACAGCAGAGGGAGGGAACAGAAAGAAGTCTCTGTGAGCTTTGACCATTGGGCCCTTGACAATTATGATCTCCCCAAAGGTACTTCCTACCTCATTTCTAAGCTGTGCTGTTTTTCTGTTGTCTGTAGTCCTTTGTCACCATTATAATTAGGACTTACTTTGGCTTGGTGAGTGAGAAGTCAGGTGACAAGTTAGATGTCTAAATGAATATACTTCCTCTTTCCCCTCCAAGGGAAAGTGGCTGGTTTCTGCAGGAGGCTCTGGCACAGCTCTGGCTGCAAGTGTATGAAGTGTGAAGAGAGAGATGATCTTAGGCTTTGGAACCAATTACATGACCACTTGCTAAATATTCATCAGATTTCTAGTCTGGGTCAACCATTTGCTTGTTTGTTAGAGGGGCTATAGACAAGGAATCAAAGCTCAAGTTACAGGAAGAAGAAGGATCCCTAAGGTATGGTCAGGAGTTAAGTTTTGGCTCTAAGGTCAACATAAGCTCCCAACACATTCCTTTCTACTCTGCATGGGCCTGGCCTCCCAGAAAAATAAGAAAGGGGTGTTAGTAGTCCTCTGTATGCATCCAGTTGAAGTCTCTAAATTAGAACCAATCCAGAAGGCACGCAAGAGGTGAAGACAAGCCAGGTGTGGTGGTGCATACTTGTAATCCTAGCTACTCAGGAAGAGGAGGTAGAAGGATTGTGGTTCTAGGCAACAGCTTAAAACCCTATCTGAAAAACAAACTTAAAGCAAAAGGACTTGGGGATATGGCTTGAGTAGTAGAGTACTTGTATGGCAAATAAATGGTCCTGAGGTCAAATCCTAGTACTGCCCAAATTTAAAAAAAAAAAGAGGTAGAAGTAGTAAGAACAGTGAGTTTTTAGCTATAAAAATAGGTGTAGAATGGGGTTGTGAAGGTTCATGGGGAGATGAATCTTTAGCAGGAGTTTGAGCTTGGGAGGCATATAAAGGACTATGATCTTTTTTTTTTCTTTGCAAGGATCTTCTCTCTGTCTCCTATCACCCCAGGGAGTGAGTTTTGGTAGAGTGACTTCCATATAAATCAAAGGGAATGCAAAAGAGGAGTGGGCGTTAGGGAGAGTGAGGGCCATGAGATGAGGTCCCAGCCATTTCTCAAGTGTTCACAGACAGCTTCATACTATGGTTGATGGGTTGGGGCACATGGCTTAGGTTTAAGGACCCATCAGAGAGGGAAGAGAGCTTATGGCTAACCCTACAAAGTCCCCAGAGAAACTGCACATACAAGAGACACCCCTCCTCAGAGAATTAGTCTTATCCTAAGCAACTATATACCACAAGGAGGAAGACACCCACTAACCCCTTCTGCAAATGCTGGCCCTCAATAAAAACTCACTGACTGTCCTGAAAAATCTTCTCACAGCAGAAGTAGTCCTCAAAATATTAAAAGTAGAATTACCATATGATCCAGCAGTCTCACCAGTGATTTCCAAAGGAAGTAAAATCATTAAGTCTAAGAGATAGCTTTACATTCCTGGTTATAGAAGCGCTATTCAAAATGGACAAGAAGTAGACTTGATCTGTATCCATTAATGGGTAGTGAAAATGTGGGATTTATACATGATAGGATACTATTTAGTTACAAAATAATGACACTGTGTCATGCAAAGACCACTGCAAATGGTCCTGCCTTCATTTGGTGTTTGTCAGACCCTGGGCTGGATACTGGGGCTATGAAGATGAGTAAGACATAGCTTTCACCTGCAGGATTCATTTACAGTACTTTGGTATGGAGCCTAGGGCCAAGCTAAGCATGAGACCATGGGAATACCCAGCTCAGCCTGGGGGCAGGGATGGGTTGATGCCCAGAGATGGACACAAAGAGAGGGGGACACTGCAGAGGGTGGCACCCTGGAGATACTCCAGGAACTGCGGTCCCTGTTCTTGCTTGCTTTTCAGAATTTTGTGTGGAGTCAGAAGAGAAAGTCCATTCTTCTGAAACTCGGAGCATTTCTAAGATACTCCCCATTTTTGTCCCTGTTTGCAGCTTTCAGTTTCCTCAAAATAAAGTAGTTAAGCAACCCTCCCCCCCACCCCCCGCCCCGGGGGAACCTGCCACCTTCCAGCCTTTGCTAGGAGGGAAGCCCAGTGTAGCAGGCATTGGTGTCTTGTCTCCTACTCCTGCCAGAGCTGGGGCCTGGCAACATCAAAGGTGGCACAGCACTGGGCCAAGGCCAGGGTGAAGTGGGGCAGCAGGCAGGCAACTCTACTCTGGAGGCAGCTGGGAGGAAAAGTGGGAATAATCCTACTCCCAAAAGCAGGCCTTTGCCCTGGGCTATGGATGGCAGATGCCCTGGGACTCCTGGCTAGGTGGGTACCTCTTGTTTCCTGGGGCAGAGGCTGCAGGTGACAGGGTATTGGGTGACTTGTATTCTGCCTCTGCTCAACAGCACTGCCCCTTGTGCCCTCCCATTGCCTGTGTGGTAGAATGGATGTTAGAGGAAGAATTTCAAGGGACTTGGGTGCATACACACCCACGGATCTGAGTGCAGGTTCTTATGAACCTCTGCCGTACTGTCTCGGCTGGTGGCTTGCTCCTCCTCTCTAGTTTGTCTGAGTTCCTTTCTCTGTCTGTCCCAGTCTGATGTCTCCTGACTCATCTGGAAGGTCCTAACTTGCCCCCTCTTTACCGCCATCAATGCTGGAAAATGGTCACGGCTTTTCTAGGGCATAGTAGCCACCTCCCTTTTCTGCTGCGCAGATCATCAGACACCAACTCTACTCTCTTGGATTTAAGCTGGAGAGCATCTCTGTCCTTACCTTCCTACAGGCTCTCTTCATGCCTAATATAGATGGTAGCCCTGCCTAGTAATAGCATCTAAGTAAAAGTCTTTGGTCCACCTCTGAGTTCTCCACTGTGTGTCTTTTAACTAGATGTAGGGGCAGGCAGGAAGGCTGGTGGGGTAGGGAGAGGGGTGGGGGGTTCCACAACAGGGAAGTGGTAGGATCACAATGAAAAGGGCAGATTAGTTGGTGGAAGGTAGCTCCTCACAGCCATAAGAGGAGATGGGACAGGAGTGTTGATGAGTCCATGTGTGAAAGCTGGCTGTGTTGTGGGCTGATGCAGCTCCCTGGGTTGTTTCAAAGGTTACTGGGAATGTTTGTCACAGAGCCTGGGGTTACAGGGTACCTCTCATTTAGGCTGCGTGGGGAGGGCATACAAGGATTTGCCATTTGTTTTCTTTGCCGCTGTTTTTTTCTATATGGAGTGTGTGTGTGTGTGTGTGTGTGTGTGTGTGTGTGTGTGTGTGTGTGTGTGTGTGTGTGTGTGTGTGTGTGTGTGTGTGTGTGTGCTGGTACTGGGATTTAAACTCAGGGCCTCTTGCTTGGTTTTATCACTCAAGACTGCTGCTCTGCCACTTGAGCCACATCTTTACTTCAAGCTTTTTGTTGGTTAACTGGAGATAGGAGTTGTACAGACATTTCTGCCCAGGCTGGCAGATCCTCGTATCTCAGCCTCCTGAGTAGCTAGAATTACAAGTATGAGCTACCAGTACCCAGTTTACATGGACTATTTTATACCAACAAAGTTTTTGAAGAAAGAGGTGCCTGGGGCCATGGTGAGGGAGATGGTTTTGGAAGAGAGAGAGAGAGAGAGAGAGAGAGAGAGAGATGGGGGAGGGCTGAGCAGAGGTAGGCCACCTGGAGTGTGGGTGGAAGGAGATGGGGTCCAAAAAGTAAATGGAAAGAGAAGCGTGGAAACCTGATGTCATGAGTTACTGAGCTTCCTGGAGAAACTTGCCAGAGCGTGGGACAAGTACTCTAGCAGGGCCAGGACAGAGCTAGAGTGATGTCATCATGGGATTAGGAATAGAGGAGCCTTGATGGAGTTTCCTAGGATACAAAAGATACCTCTCTGTGGCCCAGCATTCCTCTGGTTTATATCCTGGGATATACCTTTTCTTCTAGATACTTCTGTTATGGCTTTTAGGGGGGCATTTCCTTTATTGTTATTGTGTTTCTCATGTTTGAAGAAATAAGTCAAAAGAAGGCAACTTTCCTTTTCAACATGCTGAACTGGAGAATTGTATGTGTCATGGAGGAGAGGAAAAGGATACCTCACAGCGGAATGATTTGCTTTATAGAAATGACATAGTTAAATAGCAATGCCTTTCATAGGCTCCGGTGAGACTCAGGGTGTTGAGATACTTGTCTCCATTCTTATATGGAAAGGAGCATCCACACAAGTGTGATGCCCAAGTTTCTCTTGTCTGTTTGGGATCTGCACTGAACTGAAAGGATGTGGTCATCTGCATGCTGCCTAGTCCCAGTGGTGAGCCACACTACTGCTACTCCTCCAGCACATGGGACCAGTTCTGTTTCTGTTGCTTTTTAAGAGAGTAAGAAAAAACTTGTGCTAAATAGTAACTTCCCCACTCTTTGTGTGTGTGTGTGTGTGTGTGTGTGTGTGTGTGTGTGTGTGTGTGTGCAGTAAACAAAAAAAGAGCTGAAAGAATTAGAGCCAAATCCAGGAGTGGGAGAAAACTTCCATAAAACTATAATTGATGTCTTCAGAGAGATAAAAGGAGATAATACACCCATAAAATGAGAATGGGAGGTTATAAAAAGGGAACATCCAAAGAATAAGGAAGAATGCTAGGAAATTATACACATAATAGCAGAAATTAAAAATACAGTAGAAGGTTTGAGAGAAGGAGTTGAAGGACTTCATCAGAAAGCCAGAAGGGATAGCAACGTAGAAACTGGGATGGAAAAACTAAGAGATTAGAAGGTCAGTTTAGGAGGAACCCTAAGTCCGGAGAACAAAACCATTGAGAGAAGAAATGGTCAGAGAAATTGTATTAGAAGCTCTCAGGACCACATTTCAGATTTCATTATCATGAATGGGGCAGACTCACCCCAAAGCACATCATTGCTGAATTTTCGAATACCAGAAGATTTACAAAACTTTCAGTGAGGGAAGTCTGATGGTGTGACTCAAATGGTAGAGCTCTTGTCTAGCAAGCTCAAGTCCTTGAATTTAAACCTCAGTACTGCCAAAATAATATTTTTGAGGGGGTAGGAAGTGTGGCTCAAGTAGTCTATCTGAATAGCGAATGCAAGGCATGACTTCAAGCACTATTACTACCAAAACAAACATAAACTTTGGGTGGGGAGGTAGGTCTGCATTGCATTCAGAAGTTGGGACACAGAACTGTCATAGATTGCACAAACATTCCAGGCACCTAGAAGACTTGGGAACAGTACTTCAACCTTCTGTGGATATATGACTTCTCACTTCCCTTTCTGTTCATGTGCTGATGGAAAATGGAGAGCAAGGGAAGATCCAGTTGTTTCAGGTAGACATGGTCTCCAAAGTACTGTCTCTCAGGCAGTCCTTCTCAAGAAGCTGCTAGAGGAAGATTTACACCTGGACACGACAATACATCCAAAAACAAGACTAGTGTGTGTAGTAGGCAAAGCAATGGCCCCAAAGATGGCAATGTCCTAATCATGAATGTGTTATGTTTTATGGTGAAAGACTTTCCATTGCAGATAGCATGTAGACTGCTAACCAACCAGCTCCAAGGGGGGAAGAGACTCCTGTGTTATCCAGATATACTCAATATACTCACAAGGGCCTTTGTGAGGAAAAACAAGATGGATATCAGGTGATGGGAACCTATTCTCTCCTAGAGTCTCTGGAAAGAACACAGAATCTGACAACACCTTGGTTTTAGCTCAATCAGGCCCATTTCAGACTCCTGACCTTCAAAATTGTAAGATAATAAAGATGGGTATCTTGCCATAGTTTGAACAGCCTACAAGCCCATGCAGTGTGTCTGGAGATATTTTGTAAAAAAAATCCCAGATAACAGGCTCAGGAGCAATTGATAATGACTGGAATAACAGGTAGGGATGACAGTCTAGATGACACCAGGAACAACACAGAACAAATGGATGGATTTCTAATGCACTGAACTGCTTCCAGAAGGACTTTAATAACTTGGCAGTCAAATTGTGAATAAATAAATATTAGGTGTATATAAATCCATTTTTAACACTAGAGGAGATGGAAAGGTTATGCAGGAAAAGAAATGTCATGTGGCTCATCATCACAATTCTGTGAATACTGACAATTGGCTTAACTCAAAATGGTGGGAGGATACAGCGGCTAGAACTGTTTCATAGAGGTGGGAGGTGGGGCAAACAGGAGAGAAAAATAACTTTTTTATTAGGGGATACTGATAGATAATGTTGAGACATTGAAAGCCTAGAAACAGTATATACCATGCGCTGGGAACTGCTTTGTGTCCCTCTATAATTCCCATGCTGAAGCCCCAATCCCAAGTATGGCTGTATTTGGAGTAAGGAAGTAGCTAAGATGAAGGTTAAATGAGAGCATAAAATGGAACTCTGAGCACTAAGATTAGTGTCCTTATAAAGAAGAGCCAGCAGACAGTTTGCTCTTCTAACCACATGAGGGTACAGTAAGAAGACCATCTACAGGCCAGCACCTTGACATTGGACTTCCAGCCCCCAAAACCATGGCAAAGAAATTTTGGTTGTTTGAACTACTCAGCCTATGGCATTTTGTTACAGTGGCTCTAGACTCTATTATAATCTGCTATTCAGAAATATGATAGGAAAGCACAGGAGAAATAGCTATAACAATTGAGAGAGTTTAATCTTTGGGAACTGAGGCTTCATGTGGGAAGGTCTGCTATGATTCATTGTGGGGCTTTTATTGCTTTTGATTTTCAATGCATGTATATGTATTTGGTTTTTTTTTTCAAGATTAATTCAAAACTGAAAGGAATCTATTGGCTTAAGTAGATGAACAGTTCAGAGACAATGATATTCAGAGAGTTGAATCAGGTCTCCAGTTCCATTTGGTGGTGGTAGCTCAGTGCTGACATCTAGACTTCTTTTGGTAACACAATAGCAGTCATAGCTCTAGGCTTTTAATGGACTTTCCACATGAACAGTGATGGGGATTCTCCCCATCCCTATCCCCCCCCCCCCCCCCGCCAAAATGCCTTTGTATTTTATAGGGTAAAATTGGTTCAATCATTATGGTCAGAGAGCTGAGATGAATTGATTGGCTTATGTCAAACTTGACCCACCCTTGAAACATCTTGGTTTGGGGAGGGGGCCAATAATATTCTGGGAGGAAATTAGGGTTCTCTTGAGAAGCAGAGATGAATGATGAATGGTTCAACATAACTAATGCCTACTATGGAGAGAATTCCCTCTCTTCCTAATAGTAACAGGTACCTGATAATCCTTGAACATTCTTGGTTGTTGGCTGATTGGATTAAATGTAAATTTCTTAGTTTGGTTCAGGGGGTAAAGAATACTATTCATATAAGGAATATGACTCTGATAAGGAAGATTAAGCAGGAAAGTACCCCCATACTCTGTAATGAACTTGGGAATGTAAAGAAAAATTGGTTAAACCATAGCTTGTTATGTCACTCTTGGACATGACCAAGAATTTCAGGCTCTGGAAGACTGTGTGAGGAAGAGAACTCCTGGATGTTCTTCTGACTCCCAAACCCTCCAGACATCTACCACAGATGCCAGAAATTATGTCATTTCCTGTCAAAACGAGGTTGACATGTACTGTAAGAAGTGCTCCTAACCTCCGAGAGAGGGCTACATTTGGTATTGTCTATCACTGATGCTGGAGAGTTGGTTGGCCAGATCCTTTAGACAGCTGCATGGGAGGAAGTCCTGGGTGTGGGAGTGCTGGGTGGAGGGCATCTGCAGTGGGGTGACCCACTCAGCACAGGGCAGTGCTGGGAGGAGGCAGTACCTGGTGAGGATCAAGTAAGGTGGGTAAAGAGAATCCTTAGACACTGGAGAATAAACTTCTGGCCTGTCCCTTGGAAGGGGAACCCCAGATGCTCTGAGCAACATGTAACTCTCTTGCCAAATTTGTAAGCCTCCTCCATTGCCTCTGACTGACACCCGTAGCTGGAGGAACACATGGGACACGTGGGCTGTGGTCCAAACTATCCCTATGTCTGCTCCCACCAGCTGAGCACTGCTTCCCTGGGGACAGCTGGCTTAGTTCCCAACCCTGTTTATGCCAGTGAGACTTACTATTGTAATTATGTGATTTAATTAAATAGTATACCAACCAACTCAATACTGTTGTATAAGAAGGGACCATTTCTAGGAGATCTGAGAGGAAATGTTGGAAAGATTGGGAGGAAAAAACTAGGGATTTTTTTTAATGCTATTAAGTTAAAGGTAGGTAAAACAACTATAAGCCATTAAGACATCCAAAAAAACCTAGGGAGTTTAAAAAACATATACTCAGATTATTTTGCAAGTATATCTGATCTCTCATTCCACTGGGATGGAGGAGGGACAACTGAAGTTGTAGTCAAAGCCATTTGAATAAGATTTATGCACAAAGATAAAGTGAACTATTCCATCCAAGAGATGCAAAGTCAAAGAAAAGGCATCTACATGGAAAGTTTAGTAAATAAATGTCAAGTGTATGTTAGATGTTAAGATGTTTCAATTAGCTGACCAATCACACCAGTTAAGAGGCCATCTGCCACACATGGCAGCCATGGGCTTTGGCTCTGAGAACCTTACTCCTACTCCTTTGGACTGGAGACTGGAATGCAGAAATAGGATTACATTTCTAGGCCATAGATGCATACACAAAATCAAAAGTATTCAAAGAGAAATAGGAGGAAAGCTGAGGATAGCTTCCTAGTGGCCCTCCAAGAACCTGGAAGCAAATGCTACAATCCAGCCTGCCTCCTTTCTCCCCTCCCCCAGGTGTGGTGATTGCACAGCTACCCAGATCCTCAAACTCAGTTATCTATCTGCCTTCAGGGTTGGTGACTTACAGCCCAGGTTCTGTGGTACCAACATTCCTACCTCTGTAGCTCCACTTGGAAGTGCCCTACCCCTGCAGACTCAATGACTGTCTGCTGCATCCCAGGAGTCCACCCTGATTAAAATAGAGATTTTAATGTACTACGATGGGGGAGCAAGGAACAGGAAGTCCTACAGATCAGTGACACATGGTGTCTCTGCCCTCCAGGTCTGCTGGGAGATGGCCCTGTACATGTGGAACTGAGACACTGAGATGGAAATGCTACTAGGGCGATTGGGAAATGGATGTCCAGGTAAACTTCTGGCAGGGCTGGGATCTAAGCAGGAGCCTCTGGGGTGCAGAGAATCAGCCAGGCAGAGTGCTTATATTTCCTACAAAACAGGTAGTACTGCCTTGGCCTGCAATGTGTGATATTTTCCCTCGGGATTGTTTGTGGACACCACCCCCATACTCTCTTAAGGGGAGCTGATTCATGGGGGCCATCTCTTCCCACCATACCATAGCAACTCCAGAGAAGCAATGACAGCTTGCCCAGGCCTCAAAATTGAATGGCACTGTTGGTAGTGCCACATGTGGTTAGAATGGCCGAGTCACCCCGTGGCTGCTGTCCCAAGTGGCTATTAATAGTATCCCCTTACACTCTGAGAAGTGGCCTGCTTTGGGTTGAGATATGTATGATCCCTCTTTACTCCATGTTAGAGGTGGGAGTGGAGGCGTTTAGCTCTAGGAAGACAGAAGGCAAAGCTGAAGGGACACGAGTCTAGTCAGCCTTCCCTCTGAGCCTGCCCAAAGTTACCCCATACCAGTCTATCACTTGTTCCATGTTTGTCATTGCTGTCATAGTTCCTAAAGCAGAGAGAAATACAGACATTGAACATCCCCATGGTGCAGGGTAGGTAGAGGGAGAACTTTCTAGAAAGAAAGCATGTTGAGATGGAGGAATTTGTACAGAAAAATAGTACAGAGGCAAAAAACCCACAGTAGAAACAGGCACCAAGATTAGACCGTGGTCACTGAGGACAGAGCGGTCTGCCCTCTCTGTGCTATCTGAGCTCAAAGTATCACCATTCCAAATATGTCACCCCCATAGGGAAGCCTTACTGCCTCCCAGACACCCTCCCCATGTACCCAGCAGACAGGAAGACTCTTACTCTTTATTTCAATTATATCCTTTTCCTGTGTCTGAGAAAACTCCTTTTTCCAAATCTAAACTGTTATTCAGTCTTGTAACACTGAGAATTGCTTGCTGTGGGAAGGCTGGTCTCTGCCACTTTGCCCTCTCTCCACTGCCCCAGGCCACCCGTGGTTGGGGCCCTTCCTCAGATCTGCCCATACCAGCCATACCTTCCTGAGGCCAGAAAAAAATTAAATGTGCATGACTGAGCAGAGAGCTGCGATGGGGCTGCCTGACCACAGAGATTAAGCCTTTGTTCCTTGGACAGGATCCCCTCCCAGGCTCAGGCTCCACTGTTGGCCTTGGCTCTGGGCTCAGCCTTCTTTCTTTCTCAGGTCTATTTTAAGATTCTAAGCCATGGTCAACAGAAATTCTGCCTTCCAAGGAGCCATCACCTCAAAGAGAATCTGACTGCCTGAGAAGACCATTTCCAAGACACACACACACACACACACACACACACACACACACACACACACACACACACACACACACACACACACACACACACACACACACACACACACACACACACACACACACACACACACACACACACACACACACCTTCCTTTTCCTCTGAATCAGACTAAACTGGCTCCATGCCCTAGTTAGCTAGGTGGGATCGGTTAGACCCTAGTCGACTCTCTATAAATATTTGCTGGGCTTCCCCAAAGCACCCCCACATTGGGCAGTTTCAGGCTTACACTGAGCAAATAGAAGAGAGGGGACCCATCCATTCTCCTCATCCTGACTCACCTTCCTGGATTGTTAACACTAGGTGTTGGGCTGTCATGGCACCTTCGTTAGAATTGATGTGTTGGGGTTGATGTATTTTTCTTTATTGGAGTCTATAGCTCTCATTAGGGGTACTTTGTGTGCTTTCTATGTTGTTTTTTTGGGGGGACAAATGTGTGAGAATTAGAGAATCATATAGGACAGTTTTATTGTTCCTCAAATTTCTTTTACCCATTGACTCATCTCCTACTCCCTGATCCCTGACAATCACTGATCTTGGTATGGTCTCCATAGTTTTCCCTTTTTCAAAATTTATTATAGAGTTATGTAGCCTTTTCAGACTGGCTTCTTTCACTAGGTAATGTCTTCTTACTGACAGCTCATTTCCAATGACTGAACACTGTAGTGTTGTTTGGATGTACTGTCATTTACTTACTCATTGGCCTACTGAAGGACTTGTTAGTTGCTTCTAGTTTGGGGTAATTATAAATAGGACTGCTGTAAACATTTGTGTACAGATGTTTAATTAATTTCTTAATTTATTTAGTGCCAGTACTGGGGCCTCGCACTTCTGCTTAGCCTTTTTGTTCAAGACTGACACTCTACCACTGGAGCCATAGCTCTACTTCTGGATTTTTTTTCACTTGTTAGTTGGAGATAAGAGTCTCAGACATTTGTCTGTGCGGGCTGGCTTCAAACTACAGTCCTCAGATCTCAGACTCCTGAGTCACTAGGATTATAGGTGTGAGCCACTGGCACCCAGCTTTGTGTACAATTTTTTTTGTTATTTTGTGTGTGTGTGTTTGTTTTTTGTTTTTGTTTTTTTTCAGTTAGTATGGTGAATATCTGAGAGTTTGACAGACAGATAGTATACTGCCCTGATTGTGCCTTTGAAGAAACTGCCAAACTGCCTTCCAAAGTAGCTGTCTCATTTTGCGTCCCCAGGGTGGCTGATTTTCATATCAGAGACAAAGCAAACTGCAACCCACCCTGCATAACTGCCAGAGGATTCTCTGAAGACTACCCCTGCTTTCCTGTCACCTAAAGTCCAAGGCTGGCTGGCCCACAGGGATGGCTTGTCACACAAGGCCTCTTCTCAACATCAAGGTATTGGGCTCCCTCCTACTAGTCTGTAAGAACTGTCCATGGGATATGGTCAGCTATCATTATGTGCTGGGCACTGGAGACTTGACAGCAAGCACCATGGCTCCCTTCTGGAGTTAACAACCCAGGGAAAAGCCAGGCTCATGTCCTCACCTGAGGCTCTGTACCTGGTGTTTCCTTCCATGTCCTCATTTAATCTTCACTTCTGTCTGGGAGGTAGGAGGTAGTTACCATTAGTATACCCACTTAGCTGGTGACAATCTCATGTAGAGAGAAGCTGAATCACTTGCTTAACTTACATAGCTGGTCAGTGGCAGGCCAGTCTGGCTCTAAATCACTCAGACATGGCCTCATAGAGCTGCAGATCCTGCCCACAGGGACCACTACCTATGCACCCCCAGCCCTGTTCCCAGGGAGTTATCTGCTTGTGACAGCCATC
Organism: Dipodomys spectabilis; assembly: GCF_019054845.1. Lineage (NCBI taxonomy): Eukaryota > Metazoa > Chordata > Mammalia > Rodentia > Heteromyidae > Dipodomys > Dipodomys spectabilis. Next base: position 25,377,045 of record NW_024870701.1, on the reverse strand, counting down.
CTCCTGCACCAAGGAGTTTTACCCTACCCAGCACCAAGTATCTGCTACGGCTTATCTTCTTCCAAGTGCCATGGGAAAAATCACCAGGACACGGTATAAACTCACCCTCCTACTTAGGACCTGAGTAGAGCAGAAGCCCTCTGGGAGCCTAGGAATGGAGCTCTGCATTTGTCTTTAGTATGGCTTACATCACTTGCCTAACTGAGCTGTTAAGAGTGGGATTTGGAGGGCTCCAAGCACAGAACTTATTTTTTTCTCACAAAAAAATCCAACATTGACTGTGAGAAGCACAATACCAAATTGGTGGCACATGCTGAATTTTAAATGGTCTGCCAGTTTCTGGAAGAGAAAGGTTAGTGCAGATTAAAAGAAAAACAGAGAGAGTAAGTGAAATGTCATGAATTTGCATCAGATCCTAAGTCAGCCTCTCAACACAGGCCGCTCAGAAGAGGTCGTAGCAATGGGCAATAGGGCCAGGAGCTTAGACTATATCTGTATACTGTGCTCAGTCCTGGCCAAACAAGACCTAATACCTGTTTCAGCCTAACCATAAAGTGCCTCTATTCACAAACCATGTCTGGTGACTTCTCCCCTTTGGATGACATGCAGGCTAAATTTCACACCAATCTCTAAGACTGTGCAGTAAAAGTTGGGAAAGGCCAGTGAGTTGGGCAGGGGAAGTGTGTGTGTGGTGGGGGGGGGTCATGCTGTAATGCTGTTGTGTCACTAGCTAGATGAATGGGTTGGGAATCTGTGACTCTTCGTTGTTGTCTGGAAGCCCTGGTAGGAGAAAAACACAGGTGGGAAGCAGGCCTTCTCATGTCTGTAACACCATCAGGTAGCAGAGACCTTGGGCCATAATTGACACTCAATGGGATGAAGCTACCCTACCTGCCTGAGAGGTGTGTGGGAAAATACTTTTTCATAAAGCATCTCTCAACGGTTAGTTAATATTAATGTAAATGTTGTCATTCATATAGCTTTAACTTATAATTCTTTTTTTGTCAGTCATGGGGCTTGAACTTAGGGCCGGGGTATTCTCCCTGAGCTCTTTTGCTTACCACTTTGAGCCACAGCCCCACTTCCAGTTTTTCTGGTGGTTAATTGGAGATGTCTCGTGGGGAGTTTTCAGTCCAGGCTGGCTCATATCTCAACCTCCTGAGTAGCTAGGATTGCAGGTATGAGCCACAATGCCTGGTTATAATTCATTTTCTTAGTGCTACTGATAGTCACAAACTTTCTATAGGTGGGGTCACTGTATGTGAATGCTGGCCTCCAATTTCCCCTGTCGGTCTGCATCCAAGGAAGAGAGAAGAAGAATGGGACCTGGGAAACAGAGCAATGTCAGAAAGAACTGTGGCTGCTGACAACACTGTCTAGTCAAAGGCCCACTGGGTCTCCCATCTCGGTGAGCAGGAGTCAGAGCCCTCTGCTCCTTGGATGAATGCTGCTTTGGTTTAATCTCTCCTGTCTGGGAGAACCATGATCATTCATCCCAACACAGGCAGCCTTGACAGCCTCTGGTCATGGAGCCAAGGGCTGGGGAGATAGAGTCAAGATGATGGCCTTTGGCCCATTGCTAGTATTCCTTAAGGATCTAATGAGAGCCAGAAAGCCCAGATCAGTGTCTGGAAAACCTGCCATGACTGAGTGAGAACCTTATCCTGATGTGAAGGCATAGCTGATAGATGAGTCCACCCAGCACTTGAAGGAAAGATGAGTGGGGGAAGTGCAATACCTTGCAATGTTGCCAGCTGCCTCCATCTTCTCACCTCCAACTGTGATTTTATTATCTGTTAGAGTTGGTATGGCCTTTGGTATCCTGCTTCCTCTTTAACAGATAGAAAGATGGGGGTAAGGCTTATCCAGCACTGCTGATGGGCTTCTCCTTTCTACAAAAATTGAATTTCTTTCCCCCCGCCCTTTCTTTTATTTTTACTTGTTAGACTAATTTCTTTTTGAGACACATTCCAAGAAAAAAAATCAGGGCACTGAAAAAAAATTACCCATGCTATTTATTCACTCACTCAGAGAAGCTGTTAGTTCTAATGACCTTTCCAAATTAGTAAAATCTGTAAATGCTCAATTGTTTATTGCACACATTGAGTTGCACCTCTAAATGACTGGAGGGAACTATAGGCCTGGAATATTTAGCTCCAGGGCTCTGCAGCCAGCAGGCTTTGTACCCAGTTAGGGGAGCTGTGGTTCATATTCCCTGAGAAAAGGAGAAAGGAGGAGGAGACACTTGAGTAGCCCACCTTGTGCCCAGCCCGCTGGCAAAGTGATAGCAGTAATCCTTGTCCAGGGATTTATTCAGAGGCAAAACACAGATATGAATATTAGTAGTGCCTGAGCAAGTACCTGACTGCAGGCTATGGCAGTCAGAGAATACAGCATTACGAGGTATCTAGAAGTTCACTCAAAAAAGACTGGAGGTGTGGGTCAAGAGGTAGAAAGTGCCTAGGAATTATGAGGTGTTGACTTAAATTTTTAGTATTGACAAAAGGAGATTCCAAGGGAAGTGGGATTTGATAGCAACCCAAAGAAAGTAGAACCAGGCCAGGTCACCAGGAAAAGGGCTTTCTACCCAGGGAGCAAAGGGAAATGTCACTGGAGGCAAGAGTCAAGGTGAGGCTGTTCCCAAGAAGAGCTGACACAGGAGGGCAATAGTGTCTGCACTTCAAGATGTGGGTACAATAGTGTTCTTATAGCATCCATCTTCCCCCTACCCTGCCTGCCATTGGACAGACATTGTGCTTTGAGCCACACTGAGCCCCATGTCCTTTAGTGCTGGTGACAGTATCTCTTTCTAACCTCTGTAACTTCTAAGACTTTCAAAATGAAAATGGACAGAACTCATGCAGCAAAATGCTATGCACACTGCCCTACTGTTTAGTGATGACTTTTTAAATTTTAAATTTAAATTTTTAAAAATAGAAATAGTTCACAGAAATGGTAGATCAAAGGGTGAACAAATGCAACAGTGGTACTCACTAGACACTATGTTGAAATGAATACAACTTGTGAGGCTGGATCGGGAGGGAAAAACTGGGAGAAAGTGAGGGAAGAAGTGACACAGTTCAAAAAGAAATATACTTATTCCATGACTTATGTAACTGTAACCCATCTTTACATCAGCTATACAAAACTATTAAAAAGTAATAAAAATTGAAATGATATATATACACATGTATATTCCATCTTTTTGATTTTTTATATTTTTATTGAAAGATATTGTACAGAGGGTTTACAATTACATGAGTAAGGTAATGAGTACATTTCCTATCGAGCATTGTTACCCCTCCTTTGTTTTTGCCTACTATCCATTCCCTCCCCATCTCCCCGACTCCTCTCTCCCCCCACCCCCTGAAGTTGTAGAGTTCATTTTCAACATAGTGTCTTGTACATCTCATTGTTACAATAGGTCAACCTGTATCCTTGTTTCAGTATTTTGTGATTTCCCTTCCCCTCCTTAAATTAGAAAAATGTATAGGCAAGATGCAGGACTCCGAATCAAATACAATGACTACAGAGGTTTATATCATAGGAGGAAGAACATACAAAAGAAACAAAAAAATCACATAGCACATTAAAAACAACAGCAACAAAAAAACCCTCTTCTGTCCATATCTTGAGGTTCATTTCCCTTAGCATCATCTTATATGTTCATATATACATAGCTTTTGACCTTTTCTGCTTGTCTGGTAAGATTATTCTAGACATATACTAGTTTATTCAATCATTTTTGAATGTGTGATTCTATGGCATGAAGTATATTCACATTGTCATGCAAAACATCACGACCACCCATTTCCAGAACCTTTTCACCTTCCCTACTTAGACACTAACTCTGCTTTCCACTCCCCCCCCTCACCCTTGCTAACCACCGTCTACTTCCTGTCTCTATGAAATTAACTATACCTTGGACCTCATCAAAGTGGTATCATGCAGCACTTATCTTTTCTGTGACTTAGCATGGTGTCCTTGACATTTGTCCATGTTTTTGCACATATCAGAATTGTCTTTGTTTTTAAGACCAAATGCTACTCCTTTGTACATGGACATTGTTTTATTTATCTACTTAATTGCTGATGGCACTTGGGTTACCTCAGCCTTTTGGCTATTGTGAATAAGCTGTTAGGAACCTTGGTGTGAAAATATCTATTCAAGAATTTTTTAAGGTTTATAAGTGGAAAAATAAAAGGTATTTCAGGACTGACCTGGTGGCCCCCCTGTAGTCACCCCATTAGGAACAGATTTGACTTGGCTTATGTTGTGCCTGCCTAAGGTGCTTTCAACCAGAATGGAGCTATAAGTTCCCATTCTCCCAACCCTCCCAGGGACACTTGTCCCATACCACAAGGAGCTACTGTCATGGCTGTGCCTTCATTTCTTATCCCCAAACCCATCAGTCATGTCACATTTGTCCCTCACTGAAGAAGCAAGTGCTTTGTGCTCTTGCTTACTAAGTTCTTTCCCTCACCTTCTAAAATAGATTTAGCCATGATTGTAAAAGCCGGGGAAAGGAGACACAGTCTCCTGTCCGAGTTTCTTCACCTCCCCACCCCTTCCAGAAAATGTCCATATACATGGGCAGAACCAAAGGGTATCCTGTCTTGAAGCATCACTACCTCTAGGTGTTAATTGCCGAAACTCACATTACAACACATTAAAGCAGTGACATGTTCAGGCGGCAGGCAGGAGAATTCGCAGTTCAGGTTGGCATTGTCATTAACTCAAGTCTTCGGTGTCAACTCCCTCCCGCGCCAAGCGTTCCCGCCTGGCCTCACAGTCAACCTCCGCAATGCATTTTCTGGCCTTTGTTGGTTTGTGTCAGCTCTTGAACATTATTTAAACGTAGTTTGGGGGTCCATGAATGCAATTACCATTGTGTTATTATTCACAGGCAGATTGTTAAGATGCAGGCAGCTGTACAAGGAGATGCCCTGTGCTGTGAGGTCCAATTTAGGAGGGCCTTCAGAGCCGAGCGCGCATGGTTGCTAGGCAACCCCATGCTACAGAAGTGGAGGCCTGGCTGGCTTGGGAGTGGGAAGAAGCCCAGCGCCTTCAGGGAATTGGAGGCAGTGGTCAATCTGAGACTGGCAGGGCGCCGGGAGTGGGAGGCAGCAGCGTGGGCTGAGACCACAGGCCTGCAGGGTGGGGGCACCCACTCAACACTATGTTCCCAGGGAAGGGTGGGGGAGGTGCTGCTACAAGGGAGAATGGAGACAAGTTGCAGAAGCCCAAGGTCGGCCAGGAAAGCGCTGAAGGAGAGACACCCAGAGCAGATGCTAATATGCTTCTCCATCCCTTTCTTCTTTTTGCAGGAAATGAACAGGTTTACAGGAAAACCAGTGGCTTAAAATTGAAGAGTAAGGCGTGGGTGCTTGTGAGTATGAGTTTTAGTTGTCAAATTCTGTGGCTTAACAATGTTCCTGGAAAGTGGGCAGATTCCCTGATAGGTCTTGGGTGGACTGGCTCTGGGTTCTTCTAGGAGGTGGGTGGGGCTAACCCAGGCATATAAAACATCATGCTGAAGGACCATGTGACCATGTTCCAGTCCTGCTTCGAAGTGGAGAACATTCTCACTGGCTTGGCAAAAAGAGAGCTACCCTCTTGGCCTGTGAATTGGTGAGGGACAGAGCAGGGATTTTTCTGGGAACAGAGAGATGTGCATTTGTGCAGTTCTGTTTGCCACTAGATTGGCTTGATTTAGATCAGTAAATTCTCATTGAGGCCAGTTAACCATGTGTTAAACTCAGAACAATTATACATACCGATGCTGTCATCTGTCTGAGAAGCTCATTAATCACCAGGGTCAGGCATGACCCACAGGTCTTGAGCAAACCCTGAGATACAGAAGGCCCGGGCTTCACTTTGGAAGGGCTCTCAGCCCTGTGTGCAAAGAGAAGATAATCTGCACAAGAGACAATTAAAGAGCTTTCTGGAAAGATGCATGGGGTTAGCTATGACTCCAGTGGCACAGGCCAGAAACACTGGTGTTGGGGAATTATTAGGGAACACTTCAGAAAAGGAAAGACTTGATCAGGAAAAGGGAGGCCTTTCCTAAGAGGCAGGAGTAAGGCAAAGGCCCTGAAGGGGAGTTTACAAAGGCCAGCCTGGATGACAGCGTATGTGTGGGTCTACAGGTGAGGAACAGGTATTGGTGGGATTGGGCAAGTTGCGGAAGAGCTTAGAATAACAACATGAATGGCCCAGCTAGAAAGAAACAGCATGCATCTGTATGAAGAAAAATAAGTTTCTGCCAGTTTCTTGTTCCATCAGTGAAAAAGGTCGCATGGATTCTTCACCAAACATGAGATTGACTTTGAGATCAGTACTTGTGTACTGTAGACAGCAGCATTGGAGGGCCACCAGCTCCTATGAAACCAGTGGGGATATACCCTGAGCTCCAATTGGACTGCCATACCAACTGCCCACTTACTCTTCTCTAGAGCTGTGGTGCCCAGGTTGAGAGGAAGCTGGAATTTATTTATTTAATAAGGATTAATTGGGTATTAGTTACCCAGGAGGCTGAGCTCTGAAAATCTAGGTCAGCCTGTGTGGGGAAAAATCTGTGAGACTCTTATCTCTAACCAACAAAAAGCTGACCGGAAGTAGGGCTGTGGCTCAAGTGGTAGAGTACTACTAGCCTTTGGCATAAAAGCTCAGGGACAGTGTCGAGCCCCAGTGAGAAAAGGCTGACAAGTTCTAGACCCAATTGTATTAACTGGTGTATACGTAGCATTATCACCTTACAGCATACTTGACAGTCTTGCCTCATAGAATCTGGAGATTTCCATTTTGGAGTAAACTGAGGTTGGACTCTATAAATCTTCACTTAAGTTCTTTGAGTAACTGAGCTCAAACATTCACACTGACTTTGCACTGCTCCTGATAGACTATGGAGCAAGCCCTTCTAGGGCTGGTGCTACCCCTACTCACTTGGGAAGGGAAGCAGACTGATTATCCAGGGGTCCCTCAGGTTCCCACTGTTGGAATTCTCTCTGTTCTAGAACCCAGCATATTGCTGTCAATGCTTTCCTGGGTTATATGTCAGTCTGATGATCTTCCACAGGATAGGAAGGTGGTTATGATTGTTTCCCCAAAGCAGAAGGCTTTGTGTGTTTCTGACACCAGAGACCACTCTCTGCCATGAAACATGGGAGGTGCTGGCAAGGAAAGAAAATGAGCAGAAAGGCAAACTCAACAAACCAACAGGTTTTATTTAGGATGAAAAACTGGGAAGGGCAACCAAGTCTCCTTCAACCCAGCTGAAAAGAAAAGTGACCCTCTTTACAACTAGGGTCCCTTTTTATCAGGCAGAAAAGGGAGATGGGTAGAAGTCAGGGGTGATTTGTTTTGCATGGTGGGGACAGGATAGGAACAGGGAAAGGAGCTCTTTTTGCAAAGATGGAGGCAGAGAGTAGTCACAAGATAGGGAGTTTTAACAGTATCTGTGTCAGCAGATGTGTCTATACCTGGTATGGCCCTCCATCACCGGCCATTTCTTTTAAAGCCACAGGGTATGTTTGGGGAGTGGGGATGATTCAGGGAGATCGGCAGCAAGGGCAGTTCTGATCATTTTCTAGGATGTGGCTGTCAAGGAGGAAATGAGTATGTCTAGTTTCAGTTATTTTCCATCAGTATTCAAAGAGAGCTCTGGTCAGGGAGACAGGAAGGAGGAGAGGGAGGGAGATACTGAGTAAGGATGTATGCTCAGAGTGAGTTTTGGCTCCACAAAGTGCACGGCTATGATGTCTGGTTCAGAAACAAAGGTCAGCCACCCCAGACTCTTACTAGTGGTGCCACTTTCACAACATCACTTCAATCAAGAGCAAGGGGTTCAGGTGAAAACCATATACCACACTCCTAGCAGCCTGGAAAGAGGTGCTGTGTCAGGTACAGGAGACAGACCTGGGCAGGGCCTCTGTTTGCTGTCATGCTCATGGCACATGTCAGGTTCACCTGACCTGGTGTCAGTAATATTCATTACAGTGAAATTTGCTAGTTAAGGATGTAAGTATTAAGATAGAAATCTATAATGCCAAGCTCTGTTTTTATTGTGTGCTTTTTTGACTGAAATTTTAATTTTAAAAGGTAATACAGTTACTCTGGGCACCTGAGGCTCATACCTACAATCCTAGCTACTCAGGAGGCTGAGATCTGAGGATCTTGATTTGAAGCCAGCTGGCACAGGAAAGTCCATGAGACTCATCTTCAATTAACCCCCAGAAAACTGGAAGTGGCGCTGTGGCTCCAGGTGGTAGAATGCTAACTTTGAACAATAAAGTTCAGGACAGTGCCTAGGCCCTGAGTTCAAGCTCCACCACAACCACCACCAACAAAAAAAGGTAATACTGTCTCATGGCCTTTTTATTTGAAAATATTGAAAGGTCTCCTATAAAGAGTCTACTCAGCAGCCAGGCTCTGGTGGCTCACACACCTATAATCCTAGCTACTCAGGAGGCTGAGATCTGAGAATCATGGTTCAAAGCCAGCCTGGGCAGAAAAGTCCCCATGAGACTCTAATATCCAGTTACCCACTCATAAACCAGAAGTGACACTCTGGCTCAACGTGGTAGAGTGCTAGCATCAAACAAAAGAGTTCAGGGGCAGCGCCCATGCCCTGAATCTAAGCCCCATGACCAGCAACAACAAAACAAAAAGTCTACTCATTTAAACAAACAATTAAAAAACAGAAGGATGACATTGATCAAGAAGCATTACACTTATAACCTGACTTGTGAAATTGTACAACTACATCACCATCATTATCATCATCATCATCATCATCATCATCATCATCATCTCCTTCTCATCATTGGACCCATGGTGCTAACCTCTTAGAGATGCCCAGTGTTACCAAATTTTTGTATTACCTACCAAAAGTTTAAGTACAAAAACATCTCTGTGGTTTAGGCACCGTTGGATGACATACTGAGAAAGATGCTCCTTTCTCAGCCCCCAGAGTCTGCTGTTGGGGCTCTGGAAGGAGCTGGGCTGAAATAGGCCTCTTCTTTGGAGGGAGAACAATTCAGAGCCTGAGTGAGCTCTCAGTGGAATGTTCAGAATGCATAAAAACTTCTCAAACATTTCCAAATTCCTCAGTTACTGAACAAACAAATGATAGGACTGCAAATAATTATTTCTAATCATATACAATGATTATTATTTAAAACCAATCACACTAGGTGCCAGTGACTCATTCTTGTAATCCTAGCTACTAAGGAGCTGAGATCTTGAGGATAGAGATTCAAAGACAACCCAGGCAAGAAAATCCATGAGACTCTTAACTCTAGTTAACCACCAAAAAGCCAGAGGCAGAGCTATGGCTTATGTAGCAGATTGCTAACCTTGATCAAAAAAAAAAAACAAAAACTCAGGGACCAGAGCCTAGGCCCTGAGTTCAAGCCCCAATACCAGCACAAATAAGTTAAAATAAGCCACCACACATGTTTGAAAACACTACATTTTGGCCCTTGGAACTCCTCATTATTTAATTCTGTTCAAGAGTGAATTGAGTTCTACTGTGTTGTTCTACTGTTGTTGTGAATTGTTCCTGTGGTTTCCTTAGATTACATGATTTGAGTACAATTCGGAGACATGGGATTCCTTACTGGGAAGTGCCCTATTGTAGGTAGTGGAATTTGTTGTTGTTGTTGCTTGTTGATTTGTATTTTTAAAGTGAAGTTTATCAGCAAAATGATACAGGCAAACCTACACTATGGGACAGAAGGATACAAAACACTTCTCCTTCTTCTTCTTCTTTTTTTTTTTTTTTGAGGAAATAAAATTTGAACTCAGGGTCTCAAACTTCCTAGAAAGGTGCCATACAGATTGAGCCATACTCTCAGGTCCTTTTTCACTTTATTTTTCCAGTAAACTCTCAAGCATTTTGCCCAGAGCTGGCCTAAGACCATAAGTCTCCTGTCTGTACCTCCCAAATATCTGGGATAACACCACCACACCTGCTTGTTGTATGAGACAGGATTTTTCTAACTTTTTTCCTGGGCTGGCTTTGAACCTTAGTCCCCCTGTCCCCACCTTAGAATACTTCTAAGGTTCTGTTATAGTTGGAGCTAGCCCACGAACCTTGCCTGTCATGCTTGCCTTTATAGGTCATGCATTTACTTGATCCCAGCTCAAATTGTGCATATATCTTCCACATTTTGGTTTCACAGATTTGGTCTAATGCCTAGAAATTTCCAAAGAGAACTTATTTAGTATCCTACATATGTTTCCTCTTGCAAATGAGCTCCTGCTTTCAGTCTTCCATGTTAGAAGAAATCCTGTAACTCTTGCTTGACCTGTTCCAGCCCCAAGAAGGATTTTGGCGGCACCCCATGCAGTCTGGAAAAAAAATCTCATTTCCGCAGGAGAAATAGAATTATTATCTTGATTGAAATAATATCTTTCCTCAACCAGATAAAGGATCAAATTGGCGTAGTTTCTTTATCGCTGCAGAGTTTGCAGGACACAGAATAATGGCCTGTCACTGCCTCCGGTGGGCAAGGTCTGTAATACAGAGCCTGCAGCGGCTCCTGGCCCACTTTGCCTGATTCCAAGTCTGTGGCAATGTAAAACAATGCCATAATGACTAACATCATTATGTGAAAACGGTGTATCCATCGCTGTCCTTATGGTGGCTGCACTTTTTAGACAAGATCCAGCACATATGACCATCGTGAGAGGCTGCCCATCTCAGTGGACCTTTCTGTCCTTTTAGGATGGGGGTGGTTGGAGTCCTGAGCAGTTTCAACCCTCAGCTCAGCTTCCAGGTCTGCAGATGGGACAGAAGATGAACCAGGCTTAGTTCGGACAATCCCCTCGGTCCTTCCTATCCCCAGCCACTGAGCAGGACCACCAGAAGCACTCTGGCATCCTCGCAAGGGAGCTGAAAGAGGACCTGTCCACCATTGTTATCTTGTACCTCTGACCTCTTGAGGCCCCTTCTCCTCCTGGTTAAGAGTGGGTACCTGGGGACGCAGGGAGATGTGCACAGAACTCAGGAGATCTCTGTCCTTCCTGTCTCCATCCACAGAGCAGAGAGGCTCTGCCAAATCCCAGGAAGGTCTTCCAGGTGTCCTTTGAGGACTCTTCTCCATGTGTTGCTTGGTCTTTTGTACTCCAGCACCAATAGGTAGCTTCCTGAGAATCAGCATCAGAGAGCACGCCCAGTTGAGTTGAAGTCCACCCTGGCTTCAGCTCCATCCCTATGACAATGGAGGTGTGACTCAGGGGATCAGTGCTTGACCTTTATAAGCACCACTATCCCAACCCTTTATATGTCTTTTAGGAGTGAAGAGAAACAGAGAGGTTATATGACTTGCCACAGTCACACAGCCAGTAGATAGTACAGGTGGTCTGAGCCAAGCAGCCTGCTGGGAGCTCTTTAATATTTAAGGTAGATGGCATCATGACTCAAAGCCATAATAATAGCATCCTTGTGATAATCCTAGGGCTTGTTCAGCTGGTTCTACCCCTGGGTAGAACTCAGGGGATTGGTGTTTAGGGTCCTGCAAAGCTGTCCCCAGGTGTGGTATAAAGTGCCAAGCTTCCTCCTGTGACTTATTTCTTCATCTGACCCCCCATCTTCCTGAAGAGCCCCCCCCCCTGCAGGAAGCCCATCTTGGAGAAGTGCTGCCTGCAAGGACTTCTCCAGGCAAAGACTCTATCCCTCACTCCACATCCCCCTCCCAGCTTATAAGTGACCTGAAAGCATCTATCTGCCAAATCTTTTCAAGAGGAGAGCTGCCTTGCTGGTGAGCATGCCGATTGCCATGGTAATCACCAGTGGAATGGAGTGGTTTGATAATACATTTTCATCGGAACCTTGAACAGGTGTGCAGGAAATCAACATGTATCAACAAGATCAGTCTTGGGAGATTAATGCTGGATTTAGGGTTGTTCAAGGAAATGGAAGGAAGGAAGAAGGGTCTTCACTTGTACCTCACCTTTGATGCTTGGTCCTGACACCCTGGCCTTGAGCCTTTTATCCATGTTCCTCCACACCCTTCTCAGTTCTCTTTCCTTCTCTAAGCCTAACCATTTGTCACCCCTCACCTCTCCTGTAAGGCCCCCTTATAATCCCAGCCTTGGAATCTTTGTCTTCTCCAAAGGCCTGCAGCTAACTGGAGACATGCATTCATTCACTCTGAGACACAGGCCTCAAGGCCCAGTCCCTGCTTAGCCATTCTCAGCTCTTTTATTTTAATGTTTTTTTTATTGTGAAAATATTGTACAGAGGGGTTACAGTTACATGAGCAAGGTAATGAGTACATTTAGGAAACCCTTTTTATCTAGGACCTGGGGTCCCGCCCACAGGCCTCAAAGAACAGGTCAATTTTTAGAACCTTAGAATCTTCCCCTAGCATGAATAAAATGCCACTATAACACCTCTGGGTGATGCTAGAGCTCTAGTGATGAAAGCCAGATTTGTCTTCCCACTGGAGAGCGGGAACTTGGTCACCTTGTGTTGCTCCTTCTAGAGATAAAGGCCAAGATGGGGAGGCAGTTTGGAATCTTAAGCCTCAAGGTCTCTAATCCTCATCCTGTCTGCCCACTTCTAAGTCAGTTTCAGGGAAACACACTCCCATCTCCTCCTCCCACCTCCTATACCAGATGGGCCTTCTGAGCTGTTCCAGGGCCACGTTCAGAGGTTCCAGTACCAGGAAGCCGGAGGCAAAGATGGCCTAGCTTGTGAGTCTTGGCACTGTGTTTGCTCTGCTGCTTTGTTCTGGGCTTGCCAGTGTTGCTGACACAACGGTGTAGACGAAATGGACTTGACAGAGGTCACTCATGAAAGGCCTTCTCCACTTTCAAGTAGACAATGCATCAGAGAGGTTGCCAGGCCTGCTGTGACTATGTGACCAACATTAGCTAATATTTTTAAAAGAATGAATAATAAAGAGCCCCAAGTGTCTCTCAGAACTAATTTTGAAGAACAGGCTCTACCACATGTTCTTGTTGAATTAGGCTCCTGAAGAGTTCCTAACAAAAGGTTTAGCCAAGAAGAAAGGCATTTCCCCACCAACTTTTCCCTCTTTTAATTCCCTTCTTGTACTGCTTCTCGGCGAACAGTTACTTGTGAACAGACGAAATAAAGTAGGGACAGGAAACAGTGCACCCCAAAGAGAGGCTGTCAGTGGCAGCCCTAGCTTTTGTTTGGCTGAGCTCAGCTTCAAGGTAGACACCCCTCAGGGAGCAGGCCAGACAACAGGGTCTGCTGCACAGACAATCCAAACCATTCCCAGGAGAAGGGCACTGCGCCCTCCATAGGTGTCCCAGAAGTGAGTTGAGCCCAAAAAGCCAGTGTGATGTGGGGGTACTTATGAGACTCAATGTAGCACCCAGAGAGATTAAAAAGGGGAGCTGTCCACCCTGGATTGAAGGGGTGCTGAAAGCAGGGGTAGAGAGGGTGAGGTGAGAGGCCACCTTGCCTGAGCTATGATTTCTCAACCTTTCTCGCTTTCTCTCATTTCCACTGAAGGGGGCACCCCAGCTAGCTGGCTGGCTGAACAGTGGTGCCTCACAGAGTGGAAAGTGGCTCAGCACTCTGTCCCCAAACCATGACACCGACTGGGCAGGCCTAGAGTCCTTATCAGGGCAGGTCTGACCTGAGGTCCCATTTCCCATTTCTCAAGAATGTGTCAGCCCAAAGAAAAAGAAACACACACACACACACACACACACACACACTGCCTGTTCATTAAAGATCACAGCTTTCTTTGGCCAGGAACATGGAAGAACAACCCTATCAAAGAGGACACCCCTCCCTCCCCCCACCTATTCTTTCCCACCTATGAAGGGGTTCCAGGCCATCTTGTATCTCCTCTGTACTAGCCCTGGAGTCAGTCACTCCTCTCAGGAGCTCTATTTCCTCTTTCTGGCCAATGGGACTAGATACCAAAATCTGAGTGTCATGCGTGTTCAGTGCTTCTGGGTGTCTGTGCTTCTTGGGTCTTTCAGATAACAGCTCTAAGAAGCATATGCATGTTTATACACTTAAACATTCATGTATTGTTCATACATATTATAAACATGCACATGTATGCACACATAAATATGAATATACAATCACATATATACCTCCATATGCCTTTATGTATTCCTAGTTTAGAAATAGTGTGCATCTGTCCAATTCCAATCAATTTCACAGCCCCATGGTGAAGCTTGGAACCCCAGCTCATCAACACATTCATTCACTCATTCACTTGCTCCTTCATTTCATCAATTCATAGTGAATTGTTTCTCTGAGACCACTACAACTACCTTCCTTCACCTCACCCTCCCTCTACCTCATCCTGCTGTGATCATGAATTTTTTTGTTTAGCCCTCTTCTTCCTCCTCCTTCTCCTCCTTGTCTTCCTCATTTTCCTCCTCCTCTTCCTTCTCTTCCACTTGTTCCCTCTCCTCTTTGCCCTTTAGCTTAGTGGTAGTATTTATTTAGAATATCATTAAGTTCATTTTTTTTCAGTTTGCTTTTAGTTTAAGGAATTTTTGTTCCTATTCTTTCTTATTTGATTTAATTTTTTAAATATGCAGAACCTAATTTCAAAGGTCAAAGTATACAGAAAGGTATACTTAAAGACATGACACCTTTTCCTATGTCCCCTTCCCCCTTAAAAATAACCAGCTTATCTTACATTTCTGCTTACACTTGTGCTTTTTATAAAAATAAACAAAAGATTTCCTTATCCTCCTTTCCTTACAGAAAAGGTATGATTTTTACATTTAATTTATTCTGTAGTATCTTACATCATAGAAGTTTATAAAGTGCTTTATTGCTCTTTTGCATAGCCACATAATACTCCATCGCATTTGTATACCAGTTTATTCAACTCTTGTTCTATGACAACCTATATTTTCAATTTCCGATAATGCTGTAATGATTGTACATTGCTTCTTCTGCTTAGAAGTGTACCTTGGATAAAATTGCTGAGAGTGGGATTGTGGAGTGAAAGAGCACACGGGTGGTTTTGTCAGTTGTTACCAGGTCCCTTACTCAGAGTTGTAGCAGTCTGCATTCCTGCCTGTTTACCCACAACTTTGCCAACAGAGGGTACTGTCCACTTGTGGAAGTTCTGCCAATCTTGTGGACATGAAAAGGTATCCCAATGTAATTTTAATTTTCATTTCTCTTAGGATGAATAAAACTTGAGCTTTTCACACAGCTAAGGAATATTTTTAGTATCTTCTTGTGAAATTTCTGGGGTTTTTTGTTTTTGCTATTCCTATTGGGATTGTAGCTCTTTATACCTCAATTTTAAGAGATTATTTGTTTGTTTGTTTTGTGTGTTCTGGTACTAGGGCTTGAACTCAGACCCTTGTGCTCTGGCTTGGGTATTTTTCTTGCAGCTGGTGCTCTACCTCCACTTCTGGCTTTTTGCTGGTTAAGTGGAAATAAAAGGCATTAACTTTTGTCTGCCTTGACTTGCTTCAAACCTTGATTCTCAGATAGCAGATTCCCTAGTAGCTAGGATTACAGGCACAGACACCTGGAGTCTTTTCTATACAACTGGCATTAACCCTTTTTTCTACAATGTATGTGGCAAATATTTTCTCCCAATGCATCAATTACCTTTGACCTTACTTATGAGGTTAGTCATACAATGAAAAATATTTTGTAATGTCAAATTATTTGATTTTACCCTATCTCTAGATTTTTAGTTTTAGTTAGGAAGTCTCTTCTTATACTTAGGTTATGGCAGAAATCACCCACATGGAAACATAACTTTAATGACATATAATGTTTGTCTAAAAGAGGAATTAGAATCTCCATGCTGATAGCAATTGGATGAGAACCGAGGGGACTGATGGGAGGTGTAGCATCCAAGCTGTGTTGGTTTAAGGCAGGGACAGGAGAAAAGCAGTCTCAGCCCTGTGGCATTGGACATACATGCAAGGAATCAAGACACAAAGTATTGATGCCATCCAGAGGAAGGAGCCACCAGGGAGGGCTTTGGACTTTGGAGGAGGAAGAGGTCCATAGAGTTGGCCTAGGGACTTTGGGGACAGAGCCAGGAGGAGGCAGTAGAAGCATTTAGGGCAACATTTAAGGAGGTATGTCCTCTTACTAGACCATGCAAGTGTGCAAGTGTAGGGCGAGGCATGAGGTGAATGCCTCCTTAAACACTGCTTAAGACTAGCCTGGGAAGTAGGAGGAGGTAGGAGGGAAGCGCTCTGGGCCTTGACACCACCACATAAGTACAATCTGTCCATGGAACCAGGGTGGCATGGTGTAGGAAAGGTGGGTAGGAATGAGCCTAGATTTTATCCTGAAGATGCTAGGGATGGCTGAGGATTTGAAGACATGGAAGAAATGATTCCCAAAGCTGGCTCAGGCTTATAATCCTAGCTATTCAGCAGGCTAAGATCTGAGGATCACGTTTTGAAGCTGGCCCAGTCAGAAAGGTCCACATGAGACTCTTATCTCCAATTAACCACTCAAAAATCAGAAGTGCCACTGTGACCCAATTGATAGAGCCCTAGCCTTGAGCACAAAGAGGCTCAGGGACAGTGCCTAGGCCGAGTTCAAGTCCCACAATCACCAAAAACAAAAAACCGAAATGTGCAAGTGGGGATAGTACAGATACAAACAGCCACTTTCCAGAGCTGATGGCAACATTAAAAAGTGAATTGACATGAACATTTTCCACATGCATGGGGCCAGCATGGAGTGGAAATTCAATGATGGTTTGTTTCCTGTACTTGGATGGGATCTATGGGTTCTCTTCATCAGGTGTCTGGCCCATTGTCTGGGACTCATTGGGACTGTTCAAATCACAAAGTAGTAGTAGAAAACTAACAATAAAACTAACTTGAGGTCTAATTGGGAAACACGGTGGGAAGAGAAAGATGGCCTTGACCAAGGAGCATAAGAAGTGGAAGCTGAGTCCTAGGGGAGAGTCCCACAGTGACTTCATAGCCTGTAGTAAGTTAAGGGAGCTGTGCTCACCCAGGGCTGAGTCAAGAGAGGCAGAAGCATTTTGTCCCCTTTGCTTCTCTTCTGCTACCCTTAAAAAGTCTCTGGGCTTCCTTTCCTCTGCCAGTGACCTTCAGACAGCCTTTAAAAGTATCTCTTCTTAGGATAGAGGAGAGGGACCCAGAAAGAAGGAAATGCAAAGAGCCAGTTCACATCCCCACTCTCACCCTAGTAGGGCAAGTCTGAAAGGCTGCTGGAGTCTAAATCTCTCCTTCCAGTCCCCTTAAGAGAGGGGCTACCCAAGGACCCCAGTCTCCCTCCCCTGCTCCAGTAAAAGCCCCACCAAAGAGCTGATGAAGGCCTTTCCCCAGGGCCTTGTGGATCATGTCAATCAAGTATGTGGGAAAAATAAGAATTCTGCAGCTATGTGACCACTGCATCCTTCTGAGTCGCTTATCTACTCTCCCTGGGCCCCTGCTGATAGAGGCCAGGAGGTTGCAAAATCTCCCAGACTGCTGGTGGAGGGAAGACAGGCAGATGCTGGCTGTAGCTCCCACCCCCTCAATCCTGCAGCTCCTGCTGAGAATTAAACATCCTGGAGCAGCCCTTCCCCCACTGTGGCCCACTGTAACTTCTGAGTAACAGTTAGTGGTGGCATGGTGATATTTAAGAGGTGCTGGGAAGGAAGACATTCTGGCACCAACGGAATGAGGGATGTTCTCCCTCCTTCTACCTGCCATTTGCACATGTGGGCCCCAGCTTTTGAGGCAGGCTTGCAGTATCTGGGTTTTGTCACAGGTAGTTGGACAATTGTCTCTTTCAGTACAAACAACCTGAGAACCAGGGCTGCTTCTTATTCAGCTTTGAATCTCCCAGGGATTTTTAGGCACAGGAAGGACTGAGCAGTAACTCTGGCCTGGTCCTCCATTTCCTCATCCTTTACTGGGTCAGTCTCATCTGCCTTGCAGAGCCCTTGCCCCAGACAAAGCAGTGAGGGTGCTGGGTTTGGTAGCGACTTTCCAATAGTCCTGTCATTCATTCACAAACACCTATGTGTCTGGGGTCCAGGGAAGCAAGCTGACACTTCTTGTGCAGAGTCCAACTAGCTGGAGTGAATCTGTGGCAATGAGGTCACATGTCCTTCATGAGGTCTCTGCCCTCAGATGCTTTCAATCTCTCTCATCATGGGAAGTGACTCCTCCAGCTTCTTTCTAGCCACATTGTGACTGAGATCAACTCCCAGAACTTGGTGATAGATGGATTGGTGGGGGAGGGGTGTTCCTGGGACAGTCCTCTCAGAGTAAAGGGACTAGCCTAAGTCTCAGCCCAGGGCTGGACTCCTAATCTCAAACAGCTCTCCTCAAGAGCTGTCAGAGCCAGGCAAGTCTCTTTCAAGGAAAATAGATGTTGGCCATAAGACCATCTTTGTCCTCTGTTTAACTGGGTCTGAGAGAATTGAATGACGGAGCCCCATGGGCTCTGGCAGGGCCAAGAAGAAAGCTAGGGAGACTCAGTTCCAAATGGACTTTACAGTCCAGATCCAGCAGACTGGGACCTGCCATTCTCAGGTTGAAGCAGCTAAAGCCCCATTCCCAGCTTGGCATCTGGTTGGGTGTTAGTTTGCTAGCGGGCTATGCTCACGATCCAGGGAACAGCAATATGTGGGATCAGGAAGTAAAGGACTGCTGCTGGTTGTCCAGCAGGGGACACCACACCCATGACTTGCCTGGACCTCAGCCATCTAGCAAACAAGACTTCTATCACCTGTCAGTACAGGGAGGAGGTCAACAAGGTAAGTTGGCTGCATGAGGCCATTAAGAGAGGCACTTGTAAAGCCAGGCCTTGCACTAGTGTGTAGATATGGGAGAGTGCCCATGTACTTCCTTTGCTGGGATGTTAGCCTTCTCAACTGCCTCTGAGCAGCTGAGGACCAGCAGGAAGGCAGCCTCATCTCCCAACCTATCAGCCAAGACCTGAGAGAGAACAGATCTGAAAAGGCTTCTCCCTGAGGCTTAATGAGTTTACAGAGGCAGGATGTGTCTCTGTTATCGATCCCTCTCTGCCATCCCCAATTTAGCATTTCTTCAGGAAGAGGGAACCTCAGGATGCCCAGTCCTCCTCTCAGCCTTCTGGCTCTCTGGAGAGGTTGTAAGACCCACCAGGAGCTGCAATGAAGGGTTCCTATCCAGTTCTGATGGGCCCTGAGGCTCCTTGACATAGAAAAGTAAGATGCTAGTTGGCCAAATTGTTTGAGCCTGGATAGGCAAACAATGTGTGCTTGAGGTCCTGCAGTATACTAAGGACTCTGAGGCCAAATGTAGGGTACACTGACTGGTAGTACAGGGCGGGGCATTAAGTAGCAGGTTATTCCTTACCTCATCATTAAGGCTGTGCTATGAGAGCACTTCTCTGCTTCCTATGCCACCCTCATGCAGTCACATGGATGGCAGATCCTGTGTAGTAGGGGAAGAGCACCCCCCCACCACACACACACACACCCGCTTGCAGGGACAGAGCAAGAGTTGCAGGCTGGCCATGCACTTACCAAGGCTGCTCTTGGGGAGCCATAAATTCTACAACTGGAAAATGGGCCCAAAAGTACTCTATTTCTCATCAGTTTTCTAGTAGTGAAGGTAGATAAGCTTTCTGGAACTGCTCAGAGAAGGAAGAAAGCATATGTAGTTATTTTTATGCAGGATGTGACAGACACAAGACCATTCTTGATGCAACCTCCATTCAAATATTAGCCAGGGCGCTGTCTAAATGGGAACATGATTTGCTGAAGGTTTCCTATGATGGTGACTAGATTTCCAAATCTAGGTCTGTATCCTAGTCCCCTTCCTCTAAAATATCTGTCCTCCGGCTCCCATTTTTCATGAGCACTTAATAGTTGCTTTTTATATTTTAAAATACTGTGACGCAGCAATTTAATTTTTATTTTTTTAAGTGCCGATGGAATTCATGCCTTGTACATGCTGGGCAAATGCCTTACCATTGAGCAACAACTCAGTCCCTATGTTTAAATAATTTTAGTGAACACTTGGTTCTTTTCCTTATTGATTTTTAAGTATTGTATGTATATTACATCCTTAAAAACTGTGCCTATTATACATAACACTAATGTTTTCTCCTAGTTTGTTTTCAATTTGGATTGTGGCATATGTGTCATACAGAAGACTTTAACTTTTATTTACTCAAATTCCTCACCTTTCCCCCTTGAAGACTTGCAGGTTTGTGTTGTGCTTGGAAAACCCAACATATGAACCATGAATTTGTCAAACACAAATTGGCTGGCACTTCAGGATCTGGAAGCTTCCATGAGGAGGCCCTAGGAATTTGTCCCATAGCAAGCAAAGCTTTCCTGAGGACCTTGTTACAGGAGCCTTGGACCCAAAGGTCCAGGTCAGCTTATCAGCCTGACATTCCCCCTGGCCCCCTCCCACCCACCCCAGGCTCTGTGCCAGGCCCTGCCCTTGGTTTCTTAATGATAAGCTCAGTGAAGTGAATGTTGAGCATGATGCCCTCACAATGTGTTTTCTTGTCACCAAGGCCAAATCAGAGCACTTGGACTTGTTTTTCCTTTCTGTGGTCCCCTCCCTCTCTGCCCCTCTTAGACAGGAATCTGAAACTCTGCTAAAACTAGTGATGTGGAAGCACCTTTATCTGATTGTGGCTGCTTTTATGGGAAACTTTTCACCCAGCCCAACACAAAAAATTGTCTTTTCAAACATACCACTCAGTATAATTTCATAAGCTCTACCGTCATTGCCCTTGCATCTTCTCAAAGGAACCTTGAACCTCAGCAGCTGCTGTGCTAGAAAAGAAGCAAGAAATGGAGGTGACCAGAATAGGACTTTATCTTGTCAGGGCTCATCCTTGAGATCGTCATTGTTTCTAGCAAAGGGGAAAAGATTGCTTTGAAAAATAATTCTATTTGTATACTCTCTCTCTCTCACATATTCATACTTTATCTCTCTCTCTCTCTCACACACATACACACACACACACACACACAAAACCTAGAAATACAGTGGCTTGCAGGCTTATACTTTCCATTTCCAAGTAGTTTAAGTTGGTTTGGGTGTGTGTGTGTGTGTGTGTGTGTGTGTGTGTGTGTGTGTGTGTGTGTGTGTGTGTGTGTGTGTGTGTGTGTGTGTCACACAAAACCTAGAAATACAGTGGCTTGCAGGCTTATACTTTCCATTTCCAAGTAGTTTAAGTTGGTTTGGGTGTGTGTGTGTGTGTGTGTGTGTGTGTGTGTGTGTGTGTGTGTGTGTGTGTGTGTGTGTGTGTGTGTGTGTGTGTGTGTGTGTGTGTGTGTGTGTGTGTGTGTGTGTGTGTGTGTGTGTGTGTGTGTGTGTGTGTGCTGGATAAGTTAACTCTGAGGGAGGGGGGAGGGAAGGCAAGAAATGGAGGCCCCAGTAAAGGAGCAGCTGGAAGGGGGAAGGCTCTGGGCCAGTCTCAGAATAGCTGGTCCTGGCGCCAAAGGGTGAAAAGGGCAGAGGAAATGGGTAGGCTGGCTCGTGGGAGGGGGAGGCAGGGCGGGAGGGGAAGCTAGGGTGGGTGCTGGGCTGTGGCCTGGAAGAGATCTTGCATCTGCATGGCCTGTAAGGAGAGCTTTCAAAGTGGAGATTCAGGAGTGGGAGGGAGGCCTGGGTTGGGGGAGGCTGTGGACATTGCTTCTGGCCAAGGAGAGATGGGTCACAGGATTACCTCTGAACAAACCATTGTGCTTGAAAGTGGGCAAAGACAGTACTGGTGGGTGGCAGGATGGGGTTCAGACAGCCAGAGAAGGGCAGGGCTGAACAGAGCCTTGGGCCAGCTCAGCTCTGGGCTTTCAGCTGAGGGCCCCTCCTGACAGGATAGAGGAAGAGGCCACTTCCTGGGTGGGGGCTGGGAGTGGGAAACAGCATCAGGAGTTCTCCTCCTACCACCCACATTCTGTAAGGCCTGCATGACCCAGCCAATCTCCTTGCTCAGTATATAAAAGGCAACAGTAAATGTGGATAACTTCAGTGGTCAAGTTCCAAAGGGCTTGTTCTCATGTAGACAGTTGCTCCTGGACCCACATCAGGAAAACCATCACCCAGTATGGCGTCCAGTATGTTCTCTTGGCTGCTTCTGACAGTGTAGTACCCAGGTAGTACCCAGGCCCTGGGAATATTGGGTCATTTCTTGCATCTTCCTGCTAGTAACTCATTTTCCTTTGCCTTTAATATGCTGCTTCATTAGCCTGTTGGTACTGCCTGGGACTAAGAGAGGTCCTTCTGCTCGTAACTAGGGACACATGGGTCCCACAGGACTGGCCCTACCATGACCTCTGTGTCCTTTTGGCAGGTGACAAATGGAGGACCTGAGACACTGAGGACACTGGCTGACCCTTAGGAGAACCAGTTTTGCAGAGCAAAGCACAAATGCCGAATGACTCCACTTATGTAAACCAGGCAGAACAATAAATTCATAGGGACAGAGAACAGATCAGAGGTTATCAGGGGCTGGGTAGAGGGGGATGGAGGGAGGCAGAATGAGAAGGTACTACTGATCAAAAATGGTTACAGTCTATGTTTGGGTTAATGAAGAAGTTAGGGAACTAGATTGTGGTAATGACACACAGTATTGTATATGTACTTAATGACACTGAATTTTGCACTTTAAATGGCTCAAGTAGCAATATTTATGTTTTAAATTTACCACAAGAGATAAAAATATGAGGAATGGGGCTGGGAAGGTGGCTCAGTGGTAGAGCGCTTGCCTTGCATGCCTGAGGCCCTGGGTTCAATTCCTCAGCACCACATAAGCAAAAAGAAAAAAGTCGGAAATGGCGCTATGGCTCAAGTGGTAGAGTGCTAGCCTTGAGCTGAAGAGCTGAGAGACAGCATTCAGGCCCAGAGTTCAGGCCCCACGACCGGACCCAAAAAAAAAAAAATATGAGGAAGAGCCAGGCATAGAGACATGTCACTCATCTGTAATCCCAGCACCTAGGAGACTGAGGTGGGAGGATAGAAAAGTTGAGGCCAGCTGGGTTTTATAATGAAAACTTTCCTCAAAAAAAGAGGTATATTATGCATGTGTGCCAGACAAGTATGCTGTACTATTAATAAAAATCATTGCTAATTTTAAATAGAGAGCTAACTTTGAGTCCAGGTCCTACCACCAGGTACTAGCTTTGTGTCATTGGGCTCTACTCACCTTCCTTTTGTTTCCTTATCTGTAAAATGAGGTTGTGGCAGTGATTAAAGAAGGCAGCAGTATGAGTGACTGGCCATGAAAAATAGCTGTAATGGTTCTGATGATCATGTCCCTCATTAGTGTTAAACAGTTCAAGTTCAGGGCTGGGAAGGTGGCTCAGTGGTAGAGCGCATGCCTTGCATGCCAGAGGCCCTGGGTTCGATTCCTCAGCACCACATAAGCAAAAAGAAAAAAGCCGGAAGTGGCGCTGTGACTCAAGTAGTAGAGCGCTAGCCTTGAGTTGAAGAGCTGAGGGACAGCGCCCAGGCCCAGAGTTCAGGCCCCATGACCGGACCCAAAAAAAAAACAGTTCAAGTTCACAGGGCATGGGATGGGGGTAGGGGACAGGGGAGAGGACTCATGTTGGTTAGTATCTAAGGTTAACCTTGAGGGCATAGCATTTGGTGGTGAGAGGAGTGTGCAAGTTGCAGAGGAAGAACTGAGAAGGGGAGCTTAGAAAGTTTTACATAACTAGGATGGAGCCAGCCCAGGCTGTGTCCCTGCAGGTTAAGGCAAGAGCCAAAGCAGGTGTTCATGAGGCCATAGTTTGGGAGTTACCACTCTGCAGGCAGCTCCCTGGCCACTCCATAGTGGCTAGTTGTTTCTATGGGATTGGCTAATTTAAGTCTGTCTTAGCCCACAAATGAGTAAGCAGAACCCAAAGTTGTGTTTTCATGGCTAAGCTATTCAGAGCTGGGAGCCTACAGGAGGCAGGGGCCTCTCTCTAAATTGCTTTGTGGCCTTTGACAAGAACCTTCTCCTGGCAGTGTTGCAAAAGTCCTCCTTTGTACAGTAAGAGCTTGGGGAGTGTCCCTTCTACCCTGGAAGCTGGAATCTCATTGGCGGCGAGATCTTTCAAGAGGTGATGTCATCACTGTTGAACAGCAGTAAGGCTTATTTAAGGTATACTAAGGCATTATGTTCTAATCAGCCAGATGGCTTAGGCCACATTACCTGACCTTTATTTTTTTTTTGATGGTACTAGGGTTTAAACTCAGAGCACTGCACTTGAGTACAGGCTCCATCTGTAGAATAAGAACCACAGTTCCAATGAGGGGAAGGGACCAAGGGCCTGGTGAAGATTTAATGAACTATGAACGTAGAATCCTCTGTTTCAGAAAGTATAGGTTTGTGAGAACCTCCTGAGGGCAAAGCACTAGAAATAGTTAAATTAATCCCACCTGAGTTATTTGGCACCTCCTAAGAGATCAAAGAAAAGGCAGGGGCCCATCTTGTGCGTTTTAGGGGTTTATTAGCCTGTGCTATAAAATTGTTCTTCATGAAACAATAGCCAGCAAGCAAATGCTTCTGCTGCGTCTAGCCCAGGAGTGTGAGTAGGAGGTTTGGAGGCTGGAGGTCATGGAGGAAGGGATTAGAAAGCACTTTGGACTGAGCTAGGCTAGGCAGGGAAGACAGAGGAGTTCTAGCTGGTGATTGTAAGTGTGTGTGTGTGTGTGTGTGTGTGTGTGTGTGTGTGTGTGTGTGTGTGTGTGTGTGTGTGTGTGTGTTACCAAAAGAGCAGAAAGCAAGGCTGACCAATAAGTCTGGGTCTTTACTCCCTTGAGCAGGGGCCACATGCCCCTTTCCTGCCTGTAGCTGTGACCAGAACATGCCTTTCCATGAGTTCAGGAGCAAACTCTTGTACATAACCCAGGGTGTGATTAATATAATTATTTCAAAAACCCCTTTAGTATTTCATGAGGGTCATGCCCCTGGCTGTGGGCTTGAATACAACTGCAGCAGGTTTCAATAAAATCAATTAATTTAATTTGATTTGGTTTTATGTACTTGGAACTGGTGCCTCTTGAACTCAGTATGAAAATTATTGCAGAATAAAAATGCATATTAGTACTCTGAGCTCAGCGTCCTTGGATTCTCTTCATGCAACCTGCAGCTTTGATCACAAAGGCAAATTCCCTCCCCCTGACCTGGCAAGAGCTGTTACCCACTGCCCACTCTTAACCCCCTCCCACCCAGGTTAGTGTTGCTTGTGCTAATGTGGAGTGCCAGTCTCAATTCCTGAAGCACTTACTGTCTGGCAGTAAAGCTGAAAACAGGGTTCTTAGACCTCAAACCCAAACTCCAAGGGTTCTACACATCAGGTCTAGCCAGTCACCTCTATAAGTCAAATAAAGAGACATAGTGAAGGACAGAGAAAGGAGGTTTATTATATGACATGGGCAGCTATGGGAAGTCAGCACTTTAGGCCATCGTCAGCCATCTTTGGGGCTCAGGCAGGAGATTTATATTAAATAGACAGGGTGCAAAAGGCATGTGTAGTTAAAACAGACCTGGCCGCAGTATGGCCCAGTTAATCATATTTCGTCCTTATCTTTGAGAGGGGTTCTGAGAAGTTACCATGCCATCACTGGTCAAGAGATCATTGCTTGGGGGATAGTCTGTCCTGAGGAAGGCTGTATGGTTTCTTGAAAGTAATCTTGGTCCCCTTGTCATAAAGACGTTATCAGTCCTTCCCAAACTCAAGGTAATCTCAAAGTGACTACAGAGAGAATGGCTTAGAACAGAGACACATACAAAATGGAGGCAGAAATGTCAAGCCTTGCTCCTGCAGTCTTTTTATCCAAGGGACAAGAAAAAGCAGCTTTGAAGCACCTCTTACAAAATGAATGCATTTCTAGTTCTATATCGTGAAATAGATTCAAAGAAGATTGAATCAGCCTTGGCCATTGGTTTATTAGTTGTGACAGTTGCTGCTATAACTAAATTAATTGGAGTCAGACTTAGAGTGGGCTGAAAGATGTCTCTGCCCCAAAACAATACATGAACTTGGTCAAGTCCCTTTACTTCTCTGGGCTTTTGCTTCGTCCTCTTAAGTGAGAAGGATGGAGACCTGCTCACCAGGCTCTTTTCAGCTCTAAGGAGCTGATCCCACCATTCTGCTAGAGAGCTGAGGAGTTCTCAGACCTGGCAGTGCAACCCCTGGAGAAAGTAGCTTCACCTCACAAACATAGGTAGACATGCTTTCAGGTAGGAAGATGAGCTTTAAAGCAGTCAAAAAGCATGACCACCCAGGGGCAATGACCAGATTTGTCACATGCACAGTTATTAAAAGGCAGAGGTCTTGTGCACTCTTGGTTTTCCAATTGTCCTTTTCAGTCTCTGTGCTTGTCAGGATGGGAAATAGGTAAATTGTCTGAGGACAAAAAGCAGAAGCTGAGCCGGGTACTGGTGGCTCATGGGTGTAATCCTAGCTACTCAGGAGGCTGAGATCTGAGGATTGAGGTTCAAAGCCAGCCCGGGCACGAAAGTCCATGAGACTCTTAGCTCCAATAAACCACTAGAAAACCGGAAGTGGGGCTGGGAAGGTGGCTCAGTGGTAGAGTGCTTGCCCTGCATGCATGAGGCCCTAGGTTTGATTCCTCAGCACTACATAAGTAGAAAAAGCCAGAAGTAGCGCTGTGGCTCAAGTGGTAGGGTGCTAGCCTTGAGCTGAATAGCTGAGGGACAGCGCCCAGGCCCAGAGTTCAGGCCCCACAACCGACCAAAAAAAAAAAAAGAAAGAAAGAAAGAAAGAAAACCAGAAGTGGTGCTGTGGCTCAAGCAGTAGAGCAGTAGCCTTGAGCTGAAGACCTCATGGACAGTGTCCAGGCCCAGAGTTTAAGCCCCACGAATTTAAGCATCTATATAGTGGCTGCTGCCTCACTGTGGCTATATTCCCAAATATCTCTCTGGGACACTTCAGATTCTATGCTGAGCCAGAGGATGGGAGGATAGCTTTTTTTTTTTTTTTTTTTTTGGTCAGTCGTTGGCCTTGAACTCTGGGCCTGGACGCTGTCTCTCAGCTCTTCAGCTCAAGGCGAGCGCTCTACCACTTGAGCTACAGCGCCACTTCCGGTTTTCTGGTGGTTTATTGGAGATAGGAGTCTCACAGTCTCTCCTGCCCGGGCTGGCTTTGAACTGCGATCCTCAGATCTCAGCCTCCTGAGTAGCTAGGATTACAGGCATGAGCCACCAGCGCCCGGTGGGAGGATAGCTTTGATGTATGTTTCTGTGAGTGGCATTTTTCTCACACAGATCAGACCTTTCCAGGGTCTGATGTAGCAGAAACGGAGTCTGCCCTTCCCATCTCCACCCTCTCAGGTCTCAGATGGTTATTTTCTGAGAGGCACCTACTGTGTTCTAAATAAAGCCCTGAAGCCCATCCTCATATGATCTCATTTAACGACAAAATTGGCTCTGCAAGATTGTCATCGTTACCCCTGTTTTGCTGGGTGAATGGGGGGAGGGCTGTCCAGAGAGGTAGAAAACTTTCTTTGAGGCCTCAGCCAGCTAGGAAGTGGCAGATTCCATGCCAAGTCTTGCAGCGCACCAAGCGGTCTGAGTGCAAAACGGATCCTTAAAAACACCAAGGGTAGGGCCCGTCCCCGACTGCGAGCGCGGGAAGCGGTAGCGTGAGCGCTACGAGTAATCGTCCCACTCCGCGAGGAACGACAATAAGCTCCACTTTACAGATGCAACACCCGAGGCGCGGAGAAGCCGGGGAGAAAACACTAAGTGAACTGGGGTCCACTCCGCCCCGACTCCCCGTGGGCACCGAGCTCCCTGCCTCGGGCGGATCTGGGTTTCCCCGCAGCGGGTGCTGCAGGGCCGGGAGGCCATTCGCGCCTCGGGGCCGCTCGCAGCTGGCCCGGCCCTCCCCCGTGATAGCGGCAGCCTGGCTGGCGGCCTGCGGGAGGGCACACGCGGGGGCCTGGCACCGAGCCTGGCCTGGGAGTGGACGGCTGGCTGCAGCGGGGTCCGGGCTGGCGTTCCCGGCTCTCCCAGGTCAGCGCTGGTCCCGCCCGCCCCGGCAGGCGCCGGCCTCTCCCGCGGTCACTGCGGGTTGGGGAGGCGTCGCGCCTTTCCAAGTCACGGTCCCCCGGGGAAGGGGGAGGGTGAAAGGTCGGCGGGCGCGGTATGAGAACCAGGAGAGGCCCGGAAACAGGAGGGGGCTGCGGGAGGGAGGGTCGCGGTGCCGGGGAGCCCGGAGGATCCCTTCCCCTCCCTCCCCGCCTTCCCGCTCCGGCCAGAAGGAACAGAGAACCAGGTGCCGGGGAGCGAGAGGGCGGGGCGCCGTCGATGGGCGGGGCCTGAGGGAGGGCGGGGCAGAGCCCTTGGGGGCGTGGTTAGGCGAGAGGGTGGGGCTAAGAACGCGTGGCTTGGGGTTCGGGGGTTTGCAAATTCCGGTTGTTTGACGGCCGGGTGGAGCAGCTGTGGTTACTTCACGTTCCCCATTCTGCTTTCTCAGGGTTCAAGCCAGGGGGAGGGAGAGATGAGCGAACCAGTCTGAACAGGCCGGGCAACTCGAGGGCGTAGGCCTGGCGAACTGGGATGCTGGCCAGCACCCTCTCCCCTCTCCAGGCTGGAGGATTTTTCGTGCTTCGCCTGGTTGATTTTACAGTTTCCCCCTGTCCTGCCCCACCCTGTCTCCTGAGCCGCCCTTTCTCTTTTCTCCCTCCCTTCCTCCCCTTTCTCTGTGGAATAGTTAGCCAAGGGAGGCAACTGGCTTTTGCCCTCAACTCTTCCTCTCCCACTCCTCCAGGAGAATGCAGACCTCCGACAGCTCTTTCTCTTCCTCAGTCCCGCCCCCAGTCCAGGCCCCTAGGGACTTCATGCCAGGTCTCCTAACTTGACCTCTGTCCCTCCCCCCCCCCCCAGGCCTGCCCTCCTTGCAGAATCCTTCCACAGGATCCCTGGGCTCTTCCTTCCCTTCAGCCTCAGGCGTCCTGGACCCACTGGTGGCCTGCGCACCCTTCCCTCCTCCGCCGAGAGCCTAGAGGAAACCAGCCACAGGAACAGCATGGGACCTGAACTCTTCACATCTTTCTTGTCACCATCTGTGTTTTGTAGAGTATGTCTGCCGGACATACCTATCTATCTCAAACGATAGAACCCCAGAATAAGAACCCTGGATTAGGGGTTGGGGAGCAAATATTTGGGGCAGAAAAGATCTTTTAAAGATCCCTCATATCACATCAAAAAGGTTCTGGTGCCGGGTGCTCACGCCTGTAATCCTAGCCACTGAGAAGGCTGAGATCTGAGGATCATGGTTCAAAGCCAGCCAGGGCAGAAAAGTCCATGAGACTCTTATCTCCAATAAACAACTGGAAACCCAGAAGTGGCGCTGTGGCTCAAGTGGTATAGCGCTTGCCTTGAGCTGAAGAGCGCAGGGACAATGCCCAAGCCCAGCCCAGAGTTCAAGCCACAGGACCAAAAAAAAAAACCTTAGACTCCTCACTGTCCTGTCTCTGTGTCTCCCTATGGCCAGGTTCACCTCATTCATCCCAAGACAGCAAACCAAGAGCCCTCCATGTGGCTGTGGTAGGTCCCTGAGCTTTTGTTTTCTATGTCTGGAGTTCCTTGATTAAGTTTGTCACTATCAACATATCAGGGATGTTACTTATCAGATTAACCAGCATCTTTAAAAGTGGATCAGTCCCCAGATTTTATAGATGGGGCCCCTGAATCCTAAGAGAGAAATGACCTGTCCAAGGTCACACTGCTGGCCTCCTAGCTCCTGTTTCGATATGACTCCTGTTACACTGTGCTTTAATTTTAGGACAGCTCTATGTTGAGAACATAATGTGACACTTGCCACTGAGTAAATGTTCTGTAAATGATGATGAGATGGCCAAACCAACTTCAACAAGAGAGCAGGATTTATCTGTGTGTGTGTGTGTGTGTCTCTGTGTGTGTGTGTGTGTGTGTGTGTGTGTGTGTGTGTGTGTGTGTGTGTGTGTGTGTGTGTATTGGTACTGGAGCTTGAACTCAGGGCCACTCACTCTTGTTTGCCTTTTTGGTTCAAGGTTAGTACTCAACTGCTTGAGCCTATCTCCACTTCCAACTTTTTGGGTTAATGTGAGAGAAGAATCTTATGGACTTTTCTGCACAGGCTGGCTTAAAATTGTGTTCCTTAGATATCAGTCTCCTGAGTAGGATTACAGGCATGAGCCACCAGCCTAGTATGTTTTTTGAAAAAAAAAATGAGAAGAGCCAGGGCTGCCGGGCACCTTTGAGTTCTAGCCCTTTTTGCTGAGAGTGTTTCTTCAGGGTGGGCATCCAGCCAGCCAGTAATAGTACCACAGGAGCCTGGCATTATCTTCGGTCACTTCAAACCCAAGTTATTGTGCCTGAGGAGCCTGTGGATCGAAGGTAGGTCTAAGCATGAGCCAAATTGGAAACTCTAGATCAGAGTGATTAATATTGTGACTCTTTTCCATTCATTACCCTCAACCAATATCTGAATAAGTTGCTCAAGACAGAGGCATGTCTGCTCGTGCTGAGGTGCCTGTCATCCTGTGTCCCTGCCAGGTATTATGCTAGGCGACCATGGCATTGCAGATCTGTGGTCTCTAACTGAAGGCCTCTGATGCCAGTTCTGGGCTGCTTGGGGCTCTTCAAACTTGTTCTCCACACCTGTGGGATCCTGCCTGCCAGGTGTTGGCTGTTTTGAGCATTGCTCTGGTACTCACATGGGCTGGGGCAACATTTAGGGTAAAGTGAAAGCAGGAGAGGTTCAAGTCATTCCGACCTCTTGTCAATTTCAATTAGGTATTTAAAGAGGAAAGAGACTGAAATGAATGAGCAAAATAATGCTTTTCATCATAACAGAAGCTCATGAAGACAGACTTGCTGCTTTAACTTTTAATTGAGCTTGGCTGTGGTGAAATTTACCTTTGTATTGTGGATACAGACCCTAGATAAATATATTACCAATGCATGCACAATTCAGACAAGGATGGAAGGTATATGAGGATGACTTGCTTGTCGTGATGGTGAATTTTGATTAGAAGAGATTCAGTTCCATTCATATTGGTAAACCTTTTGTTTACAAATACCCATCAGTTATCTGCTATGTGCCAGGTCCTATGTTAAGTCTTCTATGAGTGTCACTGCACTAAATCCCTGCAAGAACCCTATAAGGATGATTATTCTTACCATTTTCTAGACAAGGAAACTGAAGCTAGTAATTGGAATATCACTATGATTCACACTAGGGCAATGTGGCTTCAAGGTCCCTAAACCACTACTGTGCTATTATTTTAGATAATAGGACAAGGGGACTGGAAAGAAAGAAAAAGGATTGCCCCATTAACCTTACCCGCTTCCAGAAATTCTGAACTAGTTGGGAGAAGTGAATGGTTCTGTAACCATTCTTAACCAATTGGTTAAGCAGTGAACGAAGATAGGGGTTGAGTTTGAAGTCAGGGGTGGGCTTCACTCTGTAGTCCCTGCCCTCCTCCCATAATGCTTGTGCTTAATAGATCTGGAATAGCCAAATGGAACTGGAAATATCCCTGGTCTAGGGCTCCTCTGCCCAGCTCTCTGATTACCTGCTTAGAAACATATGCAAGGCTGAGAAAAATCAAAGTGAACCCCTTGACACTCTATAGAAAGGACCCCAGGGACTTTCTTCCAGTTTCATGCTCTACTCTAGCCTATCCCTTCCACAGGAGCGTCTTGTCCATCTACCCAAAACAATTGCTAAAATCAAGTGCCATCAAAGCCCCAGCATGGACCTCTCCTTGCCATCTACTTTTGCAATCTGCTGCCTTCTAATCCTATCAGGCCAGTACCATACATTTGCTGGAGGAACCAACCCCCGTGAACTGCCAGGCCAATAATTAAAACTGAGTCCAGCAGAAAAGACCCCATGGCTGGGAGAAGGTAGATCCATCCATGTCCATTCACAATTCTTCCAATCTGGTCAGAGAATGCTTTATCAAAAAAAAAAAAAAAATCACAGATGGAACAGCACAAAAGAGCCTTCAACTTCATCGTCTCCCTCCCTCCTAATCACTTTAAGACCCACATTTTACTGATAAGAAGAGCAAGGACCAAGAAAAAGTACTTGCCCAAGGCCATGTAGCCTAACAGGGGATCAGGGACAGCAGCTGGT
The DNA here is from genome assembly GCF_019054845.1 of Dipodomys spectabilis. NCBI lineage: Eukaryota > Metazoa > Chordata > Mammalia > Rodentia > Heteromyidae > Dipodomys > Dipodomys spectabilis. The sequence continues at coordinate 25,344,991 of NW_024870701.1, read as the reverse complement.
TGCTGTCTACAAGCCCTTTCTTGGGGTTGTGGCTTTGGGAAACACTTCAGTCTCATGCTGATCTTGTGATCTGTTAGAAGCAGAGTGATGAGAAAGCTAGCCAGGGCTTTTTTTGCTAACGCCTTTGCAGCCCTATTCAAAAACAAACCACCCATCATTCTGATGAAGACCCTTGGTAGGAACGGAAACAAATCCACCAAAAGCAAAGAGAAGGAGGAAGAAGGACATAGCTGGGAGCCATCGTTGGCCCCTTGTGCTAACCTAGGTATGTTTAATTTGTCAGCTTGTCCAGCCCAGATATTTTCTTATTCCTGCTTGGCACAGGTTATTGAGCCTGTGAGTTCCACTTTGGAAAAGGGAGGAAGCAAGGACCACCATCATTAGACACTGAGGGCATTTACAAGGTGCCTGCTTTCCTCCTCCCTCCAGCTCTAGATGTACTGGTTGGCACTAAGTATGGATTGGGACCTTGCCTAAGAGGAGAGCCATGTGTGTGATGGCACATATCTGTAATCCTAGCAGTTGGGAAATGGAGGCAGGAGGTTCAAGAGTTTGAGGCTAGCTTGGGCAATACAGGGAAGCCCTATCTAGGCAAAGAAGGAAGGAAGGAAAGAAGAAAGGAAGGAAGGAAGGAAGGAAGGAAGGAAGGAAGGAAGGAAGAGAGGGAGGGAAGGAGGGAGGGAAGGAAGGAAGGACAGGACAATAGAAAAAGAAGGAAAGGAAAATCAAATAGCTTTGAACCACCAAAAGAGGTCACTGAACCCATGCCCTAACCTACATTCCTTAGGGGGCCATAGGCCAATAGATTAGTTGGGGCCTATTTGTTCTTGTTCTGTGCACAATCCTAACATATTTAGTTTTCCAAGCCTACATACCTCAGGGCAAATGAGAATGTAGGTTAGAAGTCTGCTAATGAAAAGTCAGCCAGTTACCTGCTTTTGCCATCTTTGGCAGATCCAAGAGGCAGGGATGGTGAGGACTGGCACGGCACGGCAAGGAGTTTAAGGCTTATTTGTTTTGTTTTTTAATATGCAAACCTCTTCTATTCTTCATTAAAGCCATTCACACAAAGGCACTAGGACTTGAACATTTAGTGGTGACAGTGTAGCTCAGAGAGCAACTGATTTGATCAGAGGACACAGATGGCAGCCTGTCACTTGCAGTCACTACTTGACATGGATATGAGAAATATAGGGATGGATAATAGGACAGATGTATCATGAGAAAACAGCAATCATAAAGTGACTAGTGAAGAAAGTAGGGTTAAACAATCTTTATAATAAGTCAGTCCCAAAGATAATAAGCTTTTTCCTCCAGGCATTTATGTTATTTTCAAGATTAATAAGCAAGAGGTTATTTGATAAAATGTGAGGAAATTCCCCCAAGAATCTGGAGAGTGAGGGATCCTCTTAGAATCAACAACGTGGCTTGTGGAGACCCCTTATGGAGAAAAGACTGTTGTGGGGTCAGTCTGACTTTTGGGTCACAGTCATGGACCACAGTCACTCTTCTTGGTCATAGTCCACCATTCATCTTGCCTCTGGGCATGGTGTCAGGGCTCAGAATGAGGGACCCTGACTCCCTCACAGAGAGGGACTCTCTTTTTGGGTCTCAAAGGCCATTGGGCCCTTCGGGAAGGGCTTTCTCATCCCTACAATGGCCTCAGGTCCACCCTCACCCTAATTCTTCCTGATGGACTCCTGAACCCCTGACCCCATGGTCATTCATGCTTGTCAGGACCCCAGGTGACAGCCACTCCCAGAATCATGGTGGCCTTGACCCTCTCCCACCACACACACACACACACACACACACACACACACACACATACACACACACACACACACCCCTTGCCTTCTGGGAACACTGGCTATGTGCTCTGCTATCATGGTACTCTGCATACAGCTCTAGATTGTGTGATGTGCATGGACCCCCATGTCATTTTTCCCAGTCCACTCCCACCTGTATTAGCCTGTCATTGACACAGCTGTTCTTTGGCCTCCCTCATTTAGGCCTTTCAGATTCCAAGGTCTCGAGAATCAAGATCAAAAGCCTAAGAAAGGAGAAGAGCAAAAAGCCTACTGATTTTTAGCAAAGAAGCATGCTCCCAACCTTTACTTGACTTCACAAAAACATTGTATAAAGCCATAGGTTCTGACCTCAAAAACCATAGTCAAAAAGACACATGTCATACCTCTGATTATATCCTGCAGTAAATAGCTCAGGGAACACTGCTCCCCAGTTCGGTGGCCAGTGCCCCCTTTTTGCAAGGCTTTTGAAATTATAGCTATATTTTTTGGACTAGAGATTTTTGTGCTGCCTGACACATATTAAGATTTTTATCCATGTTTTCTTCCTTTTCTCCCTCTGTCCCTTGCTCTCTTCTCTCCTTCCTTCCCTTTTCTTCTTTGGCTATGGTAGGGAGATTTTCCTCCATAATCAGGTTCTAGAAAAGAGCCAGATCCTCGCATTTCTAGGTTCTGCATTGTTTAGCAAGAGACAAAAAAGAACAAAGGAAGTGAGGACCTTCCAGTCTCTCATGCTTACTAGCTCACCTCAGGCAGGCTGTCTATCCTCCTTATACCTCACTATTCATAGTTGGTTAAACATACTGGTACTTTAAAATCTGTTGTAAGATGGAATTACGAAAATGGTTTCAAGCTTTTTCTTTTTTGTGTGATTCATATAGATGTCCAACAAATAGCAACTATTAATATGAAACTACTTACTAGCCAGGCACCAGTGGCTCATGCCTGTAATCTTAGCTACTCAGGAGGCTGAGAGCTGAGGATTATGATTCAGAGTCATCTGGGGAAGGAAAGCCTGTGAGACTCTTATCTCCAAGTAACACCTTTCCCCTCCTCCTCCGCCCCAACATACACACACAGAGCCAGAAGTAGAGCTGTAGTTCAAGTACTAGAACATAAGTTTTGAATGAAAAAACTTAAGGACCGTGCCCAGGCCAAATTTAAGCCCTAGTACCAGCACACATAGACACACAAAACTGTTTACTTATGCAAATTTCAACTGCACATTCTACACTGTTTTGAAAGTAAAGACACTCAGGGTCCAGGGTCCAGCTCTGTTATGGATGACAAAGAAGAGGTTGATTCTGACCACAGGATATCCCTGCTCTCCAAGGCTGCCTCAGGCCAAGGCACCAGAAGCCCCAGCTGCAGACCCATCCTACCTGACTTTTGGTGTCACTCTTCTAGAGGTCCACTTATGGCTTCTGGCTTTGAGGCAGGTGACTTAACATCTTTGAGCCATTATTACCTGCCCTATAAAATGAAAGTTCAGTACTGACCCAACTTACAGGCCTGCTGCAGAAGTCAACAAGATAATACTTGTAAAGTGCTTAGCACAGTGTCTGATACCCAACAAATACTCAATAAGGGCTCACTGTGATTATTTTCAAATGTGTCCCATCTTACGTAAGACAGTGCTCTGGAAAAGTTGTGAAACAAATCCCACTTTCCCACAACTGACTTCATCACATCACACAGGTTTTATCTTCACCTCCCATCATCCTTGGAGGGCAGCGACTCTGAACACCTCTGCGTCAAGAGCCTGCCTCTTCTGGGCTCTGCCATGGCCCTCTCATGACATGGAAAACTGGAATGTACAGGTGGCATAAATAATGATTCCTTACTGTGTTGATTTACTTCCTATAGATTTATTTGTTGCATCTACACAGGGACCATCTATCTGTCTCTCTAACATCTACCTTTCTATCTATCTATATCTGTCTTTACCATCATCATCATCAACATCAATCTAACCTGTCATCTTCTATTATCTATTTACCCTCTGAATCTTTTCATCTATCTGGGGAGGACCATCTGTAATCATTTCTTCTCTGCCTTCCATGGGTAAAAACCTATGTAGCTCATGCACCTGCTTATATTTCCCAACTTTCACCTGAATTCTGTTTTTTGAGGACATAAACTCTGTTTGAAAATCTTATGTTACCCTGAGCTGTTTCCTTAGCAAAAGAACCATGCTCACATACTCAGTTTTATGTAGCAGGCAGCTGGGGTTTTCAGGAGCCTCTGAGGTCTAGCTAAGGAGCCCAGTTAAGGACACAGCTCTCCCATTCACATAAGTAGCCACACACTGCTAACTAGGTGTGCATGGATCCCTGCTCCCCCAGTATTTGGACTTACCTACCCTCTTCTACCTTCCCAGTGCATTGTCCCTTCTCTGCACCCATGGCTCTGAGAGGCAGGCTGGCCTTTGTCCCTCCCATTGGATGTAACCTCACCTTTGTCCCACTGTTTTTCTAGCCTCAAGCACCCTTCCCCCAGCCTCTTATCTACTTCCAGCTCACAATGTAAGTGTGCATGACTGACCTCCTCTCCCTGATCTGAGGGTTCACGTAGGATAATGGGCCCTGGGCAGAGACACCTCAGCTCTCAGGGCAGAAAATCCAGGCAGAGCACTGGGACATGAATTCCTAATGCAGTTGAAGTCAAAACTGACAGGGAGATTGGGACACAGAGAATGCAGGCTTGATATTTTCCCCTCCCACCTGGTGGGAGATTGAAGTGGCAAAATGCCCCAGCTCATGAATAGGAACTCCCAGGGTTCCTATCCCAGCCCTGGCACTGACAAGGTGTGTTACTTCAGCCAAAGCAATCAACCTACTTCAGCCCATACCCACTAGGGAATCTGTAAGAATGCAGATTTGGGGCTCAGTTTCTGGTTCAGGGGACTTGAGTGAGGCCCATGAATCTGCATTATAACTGTCTATTCAGGAAGCTGGCAAAAGATCTGAGAAACACACCATGCATACACACAATCCAGCTGTTGCACCTCTGCTCTTCATCAGTGAGACACAAAGCCCTCATCAAAGACTTCACAGTTTCCTTTGTCCTTGAACTTGTGACTATGTAAGCCAGATAACTGTCCTAGACAGAGAGCTATTAATTCTCTACCAGGAAATACTGCCAAACAGCATCTTATCCTCAAGCAAGGGCCTCTGTCTAGTGGCCTCCTTCTGTTATGACTAACAGAGCCTGCCTTCTATTTCACTTTGGTTTCTACTACTGCATCTGAAGTATCTCAAAGTATTCTGAGTCCTTTAGCCAGTTCTTCAGGGCTAAAAGTGATTCTGAAGGTCATAAATATCACCTGAATTCAGATCCTGGCTCTTGCATTGTCAATTTGCAAGAATAAAAAGATAGATAAATTAAAATAAAGAATACATGCAACTCTGAGCACAATGCTTGCAACTGTCATGATTATTTTCCTATACTTAGGGTGAACAGTGGGTCTTTTCTTTGATGTGATTCTTGGAGAAGGCCAAGTCTTTTGTTTTGATCTTATAGGAGCTATTTAGTTCTGCTTCACCCTTGTCTCTACTTACAAGTCTAACCTTGGACTATAAAAAATGTCCAGCTTCAATTAGAATGTCCTTGTTTTATTGGCTTTGAGGTGTAGTGAAGGTCATTGTGCAGACCTCTATTATGGCTGATTTGTTTAGCTCTGGTTAAGGGCTATGAGCTTGCTCAACCATGCTCAGTGCCCACTAACCAGCACAAGAGGGGTAAGACCATTATCTACTTGAGCATGAAGGAGCTAGCTAGAACAGACACTTTTCTAGAAGGTATCAGAGGTGTTTGGTATGTATTATAATAAAGAAACTTCAGTTATGTAAACTTTTGTCATCTAGCACCCAGCCAGCCACTGGCCTTTCTACCTACTAGGCTTTCTCACACACATTATAACCACATAAACATGAGCACACATGTACATGCATGTACATAAACATGCACACACATGCCCTCTTCTTCCCCATCCCTATCTCTGTCTTCTTCCTGGTCAAACACTAGTGAAGGGAAAAGTGAGCAAGATGGCAGGTGTTCTAGTGTTTTCTATCAAAACACAAAATATTTGTCTGTGGACAACCCCCACCCCTTCCCTTTTTTTTCCCAGTCCTGGGGCTTGAACTCTGGGACTCGGTGCTGACCCTAAGTCTCTTTGTGCTCAAGGCTAGCACTCTACCACTTGAGCCAAAACATCACTTCTGGCTTTTTCTGAGTAGTTTATTGGAGATAAGAGTCTCACAGACTTTTCTACCTGGTCTGGCTTTGAACCGCAATACTCAGATCTCAGCCTCCTGAGTAGTTAGAATTACAGGTATGAGCCATTGGCACCCAACAGCAACCCCTTTTTGATCAAGGATAATCAATGTACTATTTTTCTTGTTTAGAAAATAGCTGGTCTCATTTAGCTTGATTATGTGCATTAGTGCAGCAAAAATGGTAACTGAGCAAACAACCTTTTTACATTTGTTTGGCTGAAACTTTCCCTACAGAGTATTAGGCTAAATATCGACAAGCCTTTCCCAGCTGGGAAACCAAATCAGGAACTTGCCACCAGTGTGCCTGCAGTGTTTATAGATTTGGAGAAATCCTCTTTTCTTCAAGTCTCTAACTACTCTAAGGTTCCTGAGCCTGCTAGAAATCCATCTGACACAGGATTCCGGTATAAGGTTGGGGATTCTTAATTTAATTTTGCATAGATCTAAAGTTGCAAGTTAGTAAAAATAAATTGAGAACTATTTTAGCCTGATATTGTAAAACATAGTTATTATTGAAAAGTCCAGTTGCAAATCTTTCATTCCACTCACATTAACTTAATATAGATGCTCTTAACAATTATGCTTGGATTTTTTCATAGAAACTCCATAAGACATTAAACAAAGTTAGTCAGCCCCTTATCTTCCTGTTAGCTATTATTATAGTACATGCATTTTAACAGTTTTTTAAATCACAAAAAAACTAAAAAAGAAACCTTAAGTACAAAATGTGTGCTTGTATTACATTTAATGTTGGTAACTCAGAAGGTGTAGCTCTTTTTTCTTAAACCAACAATATTAAACTAGTCTCATTTACCAATGTTTACCTAAATTACATGAACTTCAAAAATGGATTCCTTTCTGACAGCCTTAGGGATTTTTCCTCCAGTCCTGTAGCTTGAACTCAAAGCTTGGGTGCTGTTTTTCTCAAGGCTAGTGCTCTACAGCTTGAGCCACAACTTCACTTCCAGCTTTCTGTGTTTAATTGGAGACAGAAATCTCATGGATTTTCCTGCCAAGGCTGGCTTCAAACTCTGATCCTCAGATCTCAGATTCCTGAGTAGCTAGGATTACAGGTATGAGCCACCAGTGCCTGGCAAGAATATTTTTAAAGCATTTACAATGTCATGTTCTAAGATTTCCCAGGGATGCCAACACACACACACACACACACACACACACACACACACACACACACACACACACACACATATGATTTTCTATGTATACATGCTATGATGAAGCCTTAATTTATAAGTCAGGAACAGTAACAAATTAGCAATAATTAATAATAAAATAGAATAACTATACCATTATACCATAATAATGTATATAAATATGCTGATGGCTCATTCTCAAAATACCTGCTAGTTACTACACTCATCTTGTGATAATAGAAGATGATACAATACCTACGTGCTGGGATGGAGTGAGATGGAACACAGGTCTAGTGTCCCAATATTTGGCTACTGTTGACTTACATTGATCCCCAGGATACTATTCTGAGCAGTGTGATGAAATCTCATGCTTTTTCATCCTGTCATGCCTGGAATGTACATCTTTGCTTTGTCCAGAGTATCCAAGATTGCCCAGCTACCTGTCCATTAGTTACATCTTGCTTATCAGATCAACTGAGGCAGATCACAGCATATGTGTAACTGTTTAAGTAACTCTCAGCATCGTATGCAATTTAAAATAACTTTATTAGTTGTTGATTTTGGGGATTTTCTATTTAATATTTTTGGACTGTGTTTGACTATAGGTAACTTAAATTACAGAAAATAAAACCACGGAGACTATATTTAGGTGAATTTGATTAGTGTCCTTTTAATAGGAAGGCTAGAGTTTGTTATCAATTTTCATGGCAGAGACTTTCAAGATCTTTCCTTCCTTCCTTCCTTCCTTCCTTCCTTCCTTCCTTCCTTCCTTCCTTCCTTCCTTCCTTCCTTCCTTTCCTTCCTTTCCTTCCTTTCCTTTCCTTCTTTCCTTCTTTCTTTCTTTCTTTCTTTCTTTCTTTCTTTCTTTCTTTCTTTCTTTCTTTCTTTCTTTCTTTCTTTCTTTCTTTCTTTCTCTTCTTTCTCTCTTCTTTCTTTCTCTCTTTCTTTCTCTCTTTCTTTCTGTCTGTCTGTCTGTCTGTCCTTCTTTTCCTAATATGTAGTTGTTTTGAATCCCTGAGTCCTTTGAAAGCCTCAGTAAGGTCAGGGGCCTAAGGTTAAAGTTAAGTATAGGAAGCCAACGAGCTGGAGTGGAAAGAGAAAAATGATGGAGAATAAGATGGAGGAGGGAGGGATTTGAAGAACTGAAGGAGCTGAATGGGTGATAGAAAGTGGTGAAAGAAGGAAGAGGAACAAAAGTGTAATGAGAGAGGTCATAAAGAGCCGGTGTGGGGAAGCCATTGAACTTCCAGGCTACCCTTAATCTTATCATACCAACAAGAAATGGACAGAATTACCACCATAAGAGTTGTGGAGTTGGGCTGGGAAGGTGGCTCAGTGGTAGAATGCTTGCCTTGCATGCATGAGGCCCTGGTTTCCATTCCTCAGCACCACATAAGCAGAAAAAAAATGTCAGAAGTGGCGCTGTGGCTCAAGTGGTAGAGCGCTAGGCTTGAGTTAAAGAGCTGAGGGACAGGGCCCAGGCCTAGAGTTCAGGCCCCACGTCTGGACCCAAAAAAAAAAAAAAAGTTGTGGAGTGAATCGTCTTTATCAGGATTCTAAAGGTGTGTGTAGGCAGGGAGTTCAATCAACTAAAAAACTTCCATGTTCTTATCTTTTGATACCTCACAAATATACATGCCTAGAACTCAAATCAACCTGTTTGCCTGGAACTGTAACCCACCTTCTAGAGTATAGTCCTCACAAAAGAACCAGGAATTTTCTGCTCTGAAGTCAGGAAATAAATCACAAGGAGACTTCCATCCAGGAAAAAGTCCATCACCACTCCCAAGGTAAACTTGGGGAAGTCACCTCTCTACCCTCCCGTGCATTTTCTCTCTTTATATGGGAGCTATAATTCCTGTTCTCCAGGTCCTTCAGGGTGGGGATCAATTAGATGAGAGGGTACTGAAGATGGGCAAGTGGTTTACCTAAGGAAGGGCTAAGACAAATGATCGCTCACACCCAACTGAGTTTGCCATAGGTACTCATTTGTTTACGATTGTTTCCCTACAAGAAGGTCAACTCTATAAAGGCAAAGACCATCTCTGTCTCCTCACTGCCTTGCAGCCAAAGTCTGGGGTATGTAGGGAGGGGAGAGAAAAAAGGGGAGGAGATAAAAAGATTGGAGAGGAAAGGTGGGAAACCTGAGAGGGAGGGTCTCCCCTTGCTGGGTGTCCCCTTTCTTATCCCACTTTGGTGGCCACTGTCCTACCCTGGCCAAGTTCTGACCCAGCTTACTTTTGCCCTGGGTTGCCAGCCTGCTCCTGTGGTGACAAGTCCAGCTCCACCCAGACAGATTTAGCTGAAGCTGAAGCTCACCACTCTTCCCTCCTCCTACGTTGGGTGCTCACAGTCTAAAAGGAGGGTGAGTTGCTTGCAGCCAGCACCTTCAGCCTGTGCATAGAAAACTGGGACCCTTCTCCTCCTCCTGCTTACTGTGCAGCCAGCAGACTCAGAGCTATTCCCTATGCCCCAGCCCACCTGGGCTCTTGCTCCCACTTCCTCCAGAATGAACACCCCAGCACTCTCGATGCTTAGTCAGCACCTCCCCCTCAGAGGCCTCAGACAAGCACCGGCTGGTCCCCAGTATACTTGAGAAGTGGGAGGCAGGCTCTGCAGATATCCGGTCCTCCCTTCTGAGGCACAGCACCTCACCCTTGCCCTCTAGCTTCCACAGGCCAGGGCAGCCAAAGGCCAGCGGGGCCCCGGACTCTGCTTCTCTGAAGAAATGGAAGTTTTGTTTTGTTTTGCGTCTTGTGGTGGTGGGTTTTTTTCTTCTTTTTTCCTTTTGTACAGTATTAGGCTGGGCTTAATATTCTCCCAGGCTTTTTACTTTCATGTTCTGACCACTGTCTTCCTACCCTGACCTCCTAAGTAGCTAGGATCACAGGCATAGGCCACCACAAGAAGTGGAGAAACTTGAGGGATTTTGACAGTTAAAGGAAAGGCTCTGCCTCTGTCAAATACAGTATGTGGCATTGACAATGCACAGATTCAGAAAGAACCAGTGATGCTAAATAGCAGTGAATTCTTATTTCAAGTTAGTGTTTAATATTTTCAATGAGCTCCTATCTGTGGGTCAGAGAGATAGTGCCATGCGACCCAACTGTGCTGATGGCCAGAGCTGTGGGCTACAGAGCAGAGAGGTGCTATCAAGTCAGACTGGAGGTAGGAGTAGCCACCAGGAAGAGGACTGGAGTGGCTCTCCCTAAGAAATTTCTGTTGGAAGTGACTTCCTTTTTCTGTTGTTCCAACTGCCTGAATATTTTATTTTCCTCAAAAGCTGATTAACATTCTTGAACATCTAACAAGTTCATGGTGGGATGTCAGGTAAAGTCTGTGAAATCCAGTTGGAACTGTTCCAAGAGAGAATGGAGAGGACACCAATTGCTCTATGCTGCCATGATGCTGCAAATATCACTTCATCTGGTATGTTGAGATTGTGGGAGACCCTCTATCCATGAATTTTTTTCTGATATAAACAAATTTCATATATCTTTATAAGAGAATATGAATCTCTCATTATTGATTTCAAAGGGCTCCATTATGTCACTCACCTTTTAATGTGGATCCCAATTTCTTGGTATGTACTGATCTATAGATCTTTTCTGTATTTCCTCTAAAAGGCTCTTATGAAAGCCAAGTGAGCCTATACCTTCAGATTTAGAACTGGTGGTATGGCTCAGTGGTAGATGGTTGCCTAGCATGCACAAAGCACAGTGTTCAAACCCCAGCATACCAAAGTCAAGTCCACATTGGGTGGTGATGTCTACAGTGGGCCAGGGGCAGTATTAAAACTATGGAGTATCATCAAGCCCTATATCATGGCTGTGGGAACACTTCAGTCTTCTCAAGAAGACTTGGTAGGCAAACAGAAGCAAAGCTCTCTTGGAGCATACTAGCCAGGATTCTCTTTCTCTTCTTGTTTATCATTGGGTTTTGAAGATTCTCAGAGATGAGAGCCAGCCTGATTGTGGAGCATCAGTGCTGGAAGGGCTTTTTACTCATGTTGCCATGGTCCCCATCTCATCCTCTGATGAGGCCAAGGCTCTGGAAGGTACAGGATATCCCAAGGGCACAGAGCCCACCAGTGCCAAAGCCTTGAGTAGGTCCAGTCCAGTCCTTGTGCTTCTCAAGTCTCTTGGTCTTCCTTTGTCAATCAGTATCTGACCCTTACCTATGGGCCTAGGGCCTGTCATCTACCAGGCATGACACAGTGAAAAAGACACACAAGGTCCTTACTCTCAGGCAACCTCTAACCTAGAGGGAAAGGGTAGTCCAAAACTGAAATAAACAGAAACATGCAGTAAAGTGAAGTATGTATTCACAAAAGTGCTTCGATCAAGGACCTGAAACAAACAAGGGGAAGGAGAGGCCTCCCCGAGGAGGTAACATTTCCCAGACCCCAGCAGGGGGAGAGCATTTCAGGTCAAGGAATCAAAGCCAAGGAAGGTCTATAGCAAAAAGGGAAGGGAATGCCATGTCCTGGATCTGCCTGTACCAGAAGTATGGAACAGGAAGACAGTTTGGAGAGAAGCAAGGATTTTGCAGTGCCTCATGGGCACTGGTAAACAGTCCAGAGAATATTGTAAGTGTCCTGTGACATGAGCAGATGCACCCTTCCTCTCCTACCCAGCACTAGAGATTAATCACAAGGTCTCATCCATTGTGGCAAGTACTCTCCCACTGAATCATATGCCCAGCAGTGGTATGGCACTGAGCTAAGGAGCAGGACAGGAGCAGGTCAGGAAGATAGGCTAAAGGTCCCTGTAGAGTTAAGGTGAGATAGGATTGGGAGATGGCCTCAGATATGCTGGCAGAAGTGGCAAGAAGAGAGCAGATTCATGCCATATTGTGAAAAGACACTTACTAGTGAGGGCTTGGCTAGGAGTAGGGTGGAGATCAAGTAGGAGAAGGAAGCAGCAAAAGTGGTTCTCACTTCTAGCCTGAGCGACACTTGCTCCCCAGTACCAAGAGCATTCTGTAGGAAGACTTATTCCAGTACTGTATCCAAGTCTCAGTCACCTCCTGGCTGACAATGTCCTTTGGGGTCAGCGAGAGCCAATACTTTCCTTTTTATCAGGTGGGGAAACTGAGGCACACATGGGTTAAAGTGAAGCTCCTTAGAGAACTAACTATATAAACTAGATAAAGCGTCAGGAGGCTGGGAATGTGGCTTAGTGGTAAAGTGCTTGCCTAGCATGCATGAAGCCCTGGGTTCAATTTCTCAGCACCACATAAAAAGCCAGAAAAGCCAGAAGAAGTGCTGTGGCTCAAGTGGTAGAGTGCTAGCCTTGAGCAAAAGAAGGTCAGGGACAGTGTTCAGGCCCTGAGTTCAAAGCCCCAGGACTGGCAAAAAAAAAAAAGAACCAGGACTTGAATCCCAAAGCAGCCTTTGGACAACAGAGCCATGAAAACCAAGATGAAGCACAGTGAGACCTTGAACAAGTTATAAGACCTCTCCAAGCCCATTTCCTCATAGCAAGATGGGGAAGTAATAGACTGTGCCTCATGTGGTATTGCCTGAGTATTCTCAGTCCTTACTCAATATTGCTATTGCTAGTTCCAGGCGTACTGTTCAGGTTGAGCCCAGATCTTTGTAAATGCTCAGAAGACCTGGTATCTATGCTTGCCCTGTGCACAAAAGGTGTCTGTGTGCCCACATCACAGCAACAACCAGGCCCTGCTCCAGTTTCAGTAGCATCTTTGCTCTTGGTACTTCGCATTGCCTCCTGAGCCATGCCTGTGGGCTGAAATAGGTGCTTTCTCCTCCAGGAACATGGAGGAGGTGGGTTTGAGGCCAGGAAGCCTGTGAATCCAGCCTATTTCCAACTGCTCTAGCTGACCCAGGAAGGTGGGACAGAAGCCAGGGGTGGGGGCAGAGCTAGGGCAGGATGGGAGGGAGAGCAGAGGAACAGGGTGAGTAAGAGGGAGGGGACAAAGGAGGCTCTGGAAAGAGCCAGCCCTTAAGTAAAGGCACAATCATAGTTCTACAGTCTGGCCTGTCCAGGGCTCCTGTGGTGGGTGGTTTGGGGGAGCCTCTCCCTATATTCCTCTCCCTAACTCACCCCTCTGAGATGTCTCCTTTATTTGCCTGTTCCCAGGAGGCAATTGGCACCCAGTGCGGCAGGAGAGGCAGTTGGGCGGGGTTCCTCATTTTTTGCCCAGAGCTATTCCAAAGGGAGTGTCTCAGCAGGGTACACAGTGATTAAGGGGGAGGGAGGAGCGACATTCACTGTCCACTGCAGGACCCAGCGGGTAGGCTGGACAGCGGCCAGCTCTCCCCCAGGCTCTTGGCTGGCTGTAATACCATTGGCCCTGGCACCGCCCACTAGCCTACCCAGAGGCTCCTTCCAGAACAACGCTTCCAGGAGGGGCCCTGGGGCAGGCTGGACTGGTGCCTTCCCTCTCCTACCTCTCCCTCTAGTGGCCCTCCCCCAACTTAAGCTGGCTTTGAAAAGCTGTTCCAGTCCTCCCTTCAAAGCAGCCCTGCCCCACACCAAACATCCATAAACTAGTTCTACCCCCACCCTCATAGACCCTTGCCTAATGTTTTACTCAGTGAGAGGACATTCTGCTAACTTGTCCCATGCCTCTATCCCTTGTCTTCACTCCTGCCACTGACAATCTCTTTTGTTTATAGCAACACAAACTTCCAGCTGCTTGGTCCACTTCCACCTGGAGCCCTATTCACATAACATGCTTCCTATGCAATTTGGACCCCCTGGCCATTCTGTAGGAGTCATACCCTATTCCTTCGTGGACAGCACTGTATGCCCTTTGCCCACACTTCGCCCCCTGTGCCTTATCTGCCCTGCAGATGATTGGTTCCGTCCCAGGGAGGTTCCTGCTGCTCCTACTCACCTGTGGGCCCTTGAAGCAAACCCTTTGTGGGTGCACAGCAAACATATTACCTGCCCAGGTCTGGGAGTGGAGCATGGAGTCACTCAGGATTGGATATTTAATTAGTGACTTTGTAGACAAAGGGATTTGATTTTTCATTCTTTGGCTTGGGTGTTCCAGGAATACGTGGGTTTTGATAAATTTTAAAAATAAACGGAGTCATTCAATCTTGGAGGCTGCCCACCTGCTCTGGTGAAGTCCCTCCTCACCCTACTCTCCTTATCGGCCTGCCCCTGATCTAGTGTTCCCTGCCCTCTGTTTTCCCAAAACCAGAGCCTTTCTCCCCTCAAGTTTTCCTTCTCCCCTCCTACCATGACACAGAAGAGCTTCTTTCTCCTCCTCCCTCCCACCCATGGGTTTTGACAGTTTTAGAGAACCACAGAGTGACCCTTCCTGCAATGATTTTTGCCTGCCTTCTTGGGGTGTGCTTTCCTGGGGTGCCCAATCCACAGGGTGACCCCAAGAAGACATGGATCATTAATGCTGGGATATCAGGCAGGGGCACCTGCTGGAAGGGTTTCTTTAGGGGGAATGTTCTAGGGGCTCTGAAGATCATAGCCTCATGCCTGGCTCTTTCTAGGCCTTTGTGGCTTTGGTATCTACTTTGTCTTTGGGATGCTCGAAGTTTGTGGTAGAGTGGCAGGGCCATGGCAAAGCAACTCAGACTCTGATGTGATGTGGACATACTAGGGCAGCTGGTCAACAGGAAGGAATCCTTCCCCTGGCTCCTTCCCGCTTTCTGAGAACAGCCAGCTGTTCTGGAATTAATGGCAGTTTTCCCCAGGTGATCAGACAATTCCAAGGGAAAGAAGCCTGACAGAGCCAGCTGGCTGGAGCATCCCCACTGGTGGTTTTCAAATAGGGCATGGTGTGTGCTTTGAGGGATAGGTTGGGAAAGCCACCCCAGATGTGACGATTGGCATCTCTGGCTGACATTTGAGTCATCGTTTGTGTGATGTGTGCGTTTGCTCACTGGTGGGAGAGGTGGCAGCGAAGCCCTCTTCTCAGTTCTCGTGTGCCTGCTGGACCACCACTGTTCACAGAAGCTCCTGTTGTGTGCTTAGCACCTTTGCGTCCTTCTTTTTGCTGTTTGAATGATTGCTGTGCAGTGTTTGATTTGGTTAAGTTACAATCACGACCCTTTAAGGAGAAAACATATAATTCTAGTAATTTTATGGGGCTCAGGTTTCAGGCAAATGGAAACAAAATTGCCTCTAAGAATACCATATAGACACCCAGATTTGAATAAAGCGATAATAATAATAATAATAATAATGAAAGGCTTCCCTTGCCTTGAGATAAGTGAAATGTGACGGGAGGGGGAGGTACAGAGAGACCTAGGAGAAAAGAGAGGCGAAGAAAACCTCCCGCCGCCCTTGCTTTCATTTCTGCTTTACCTTCTCCAAAGCGCTGGGTTTCCGTGTCATAAAGTGAAGCCGATTGCCACACTTGGTGAGATGGTCCTGGTCCTGCGCGCTTCCAGTACAGGTGGACGGAAAGGGGGCTGCCTGCCAAATACTTCTGGTTGGAGGGAGGGGTGAGAGTGCTCGCTCCAAACCACTCCTGGAATGGCTTGACTCG
This sequence comes from Dipodomys spectabilis, assembly GCF_019054845.1. NCBI lineage: Eukaryota > Metazoa > Chordata > Mammalia > Rodentia > Heteromyidae > Dipodomys > Dipodomys spectabilis. Next base: position 25,329,268 of record NW_024870701.1, on the reverse strand, counting down.
CCCGGCGCGAATCAATGACACCCTCTCGCTGGCTGCCGCAGGCTCCTGGAGCTGCGCTGCCGCGTGGATCCCCGGATCCGGACCCTGGCGGCTGGCGGCGCTTGGGGACACAGCCCCGGACAGTAGCGTGGCGTCCCGAGGTGGCCAGGTGGGTTTGCGGCGGCGGCGGCGGCAGCTTGGGCTGAGAGCGGGGGTGACCATCAGGGACACTCTGGGGAGTCCCAGCCGAGCTGTGTGGGGGGCAGACGATGGGAAGGAAGCCTATCAGGGCCTCCGGGGTAGCGCCGCGGGCGCACAGCAGCGGCCCCCACCCCTGGGCACCGCGGGCACTCCCGATCCTCGCCACAGGGACCCCCGTGGCGCCCCAGGACGGCTCAGGTTAAGGCTCCAACCCTCTAGCCTCTCTGGAGAGGGTGTTGGGGAGCGGGGCGCGCGCCCCTGCGGAGCCCAAGAGAGGACCTGGAACTAGGGGGCGATACCTGTGGCTTTCCGGGTACCGTGGACCCTTGCCCGCCCACAGGCTCTTTTTCTTTTTTGAGCTAGGACTAGAAGAGGACTCTGAAAGGCAGTTGTGGATGTTACTTGGTTAGTTTAAATTTCTCCCTTCACCACCACCCCCCCCAAAAAAAAAAATCCTTGGTCCTTCTGAGTGTCAGATGCAAAACTTGGGGCAAAACCAAAGCCATGGCAACTTGGCAGAAGTCTCTGGTTCCGAGGCCTTGGCAGAAATTAAAGAGAAATTGGCCCAAGTCACTAGGCGGGCTAGGGAGTAGGGAGTTCAGTGCCTTTCGTATCCCCCAAGCTCGCATCAAATCGTGGGCTGAAAGGTAGGTAGGAGACACCCCAACTCCCCACCCCAGATAGGTAGACGTGAAAAACTGGAACTCCGAGATCTAGTTAAACCCCGGGTCCCGCAGGTTCTAGGCCACCTGGCGAGGGGAGCTCAGGGGGACTGGCCCCATGTGCGCGCACCCCCGTGGGCAGTCAGGAGCATCGCCCTTGGGCGGCTACCAGCGGGCTCGGTGGCAGTGGCTGGCCTGGGAAAGACTCTGGAAAGAGCTGCCTCCCCTTCCATCCTCCGCGTGGACCGTGAGTGTTGGGTGTTCATCCTGGTGCCCCTCGTGGTGAGGGTTCTCTGGGTGTTCGATTCTGATGCTAGTTTCTGCTGTCCAGGCTGTACCAGGGGGCTGATGGAAAGTGGGCAGGGAGCATATCTTTTGTTTAGTACCCCATACCTGGCTCTGAAGCAGTTCTGTGGTGGATAGGTGGAAGACCATTTCCCATCTCTTAAAATGCAGACTTTTGGAAATGTGAAGGAAGTGATTGAAACAATTAGGCAGTTTTCTCTAGTTCAGCTAGGAAGGAGGCTTTGGGAAGAGAGAGGAATGCTAGAGGAGGGGGTGGTAAAGGGGATTTGAGGTGTGTGTGGGGGGAACCTGCCAAGTTCAAGTTTCAACTCTACTTCCCCCTCTGGCCTTTACAAGGCCTCTACTCTCCAGCCTTAGAAAGACCTCAGACACCCCCTCTGGGTGAACTCTAGGAAGGGACAACAGCCTGGGTACTGCCACCATGTCCCCTTAAAGCCTATTGTGAGCTGAATGGGAAAAGAAAGCCACTCTCTCAAAAAAATTGTGCCTGACTGGGTAGATGGTGAGTATGGTACTCCATGTGGTGTTTGGTACATTGCTCTGTGTGTGTGTGTGTGTGTGTATACGTGTATGTACTGGAGTTTGAACTTGGGGCCCCGGGGCACTGTCCCTTGGGGTTTTTTTGTTGTTTTTTTTTTTTTGTGCTAGTTCTGGGGTTTGAACTCAGGGTCCAAGCACTGTCCCAGAGATTTTTTTTCTCAATGCTAGTACTCTGCCAGTTGAGCCATAGATTTACTTCTGGCCTTTCTGGTAGTTAATTGGAGATAAGAGTCTCTTACATGGGTTTTCCTGCCTGGACTGGATTTGAACTGTGTTCTTCAGTTCTCAACCTTCTGAGCAGCTAGGATTATAGGCATGAGCCATCAGCACCTGGCTGGTACTGCTTTCTAAGCTATCCCAAATCACCACCCTTAAGAGCAGCCACCACCATCCCCATCTATCTCATTTTACAACTGAGGACAAGGTGAACTTCCCCAGATAGCAATGTAGGCAGCACAGTATCCCTGGGTCCCTTACACAAAATATTGAGGCAGCTGTGCCATCCAGGTCCTGTGGCTCACATCTGGATGACAGGTCCTGATAAAACTAGATCTTATGAAGCCCCTTCTGTATGCTGCTGGCAGATACACACTCCAACCCTCTAGAGAATCCAGAATCCATAGATGAGCTTTGCATGTCCATCAGTAAAACCAAGAGACCAAGGAGGGGATGCCTCCACAGTGCTGGGAAGGCCATATTGGGATCTGAAAAGGGGCTCTTGATGGCCAGAGTATCTGAGAAAGGCCTCAAAAAGGCAGTGATGTAGAGAGCCAGGGATGCAGCTCATGATAGAACATGTGCACAAAGCCCTGGGTTCAATCTCTAGCACCCTGTGAGTGTACATATACACATATGAGGCTAAAAGGGAGGTGATATGGGAACAGAGACTTGAAGTAGGAAGATCTAGAGAACAAAGCCTGGACACTGCAAAGCATGGGGCTTGTCTTGCTAAGTGAGTGCTAAGAGATAAAGCTGGGAAGGCATGGCACAACCTGACGTGCTTTATGCTTTTCTTCAAATTCGCCATTGGTTATGGATGATTAGCTCCACTTTGCAGTTGAGGAAACTGAGGCTCAAAGGTTAAGAAAGAGCTGTCCAGGAGGCAGAATTCAAAGCTACGTATTACATTCTACCTCTTTTGGATCTTCCATCATATTAGTGGAGAAGGGAGTCACCCTGTTACGTACTATTTTGTGTGATATTAAGATCCTAAGTGTTACACATAGAATTAACTATTAGCCCAGATTTCTTGCATTTTAATCAATCTATCAGTAGTTATTCAACAACTATTATATTGGGTATTAGTGTTTCCAGGTACCATGTTAACTACTGGGCATTGGATAGTAAGTGAAATCAGCTGGCCCCCAGCCTCCATGAATGAGGGTAGGAACAGAAATACACAGCCCTCATTGGGACTGAGTGCACGAAGTGAGGCTTCGCATGGGAAGGTATAATAGAAAATTGCTATAAAAACAGCAGTAGGAAGCCTAGGTGAAAATGAGAAAAGGAAGGGGCAGAGAAGTTGGAATGATAGTTGTTCTCATGTCAGTCTCTAGGACTTGTTCCAGGCTTAAGGGAACGATGTGGATTACACATAATCAGCTTGTTCCCCAAGTGCCCAGCAAGCTCTCTGAGCCCCTGCCAATCAGATGACTGCTTTAGGGTTCACAGTCATGTGTTCCCAAATGAGCCTGTACTTGGACACATCCTAGCTGGAGATGACAAGAGGCTGAGAGTAAATGGCTCTAGCAAAACCAGGATTGGAACAGAAGTCTCTTGACTGTGGTTCTTATAGCAGCTTTTTTCCCTGGCTAGCCAAGACCATTTCAGGGCTCAGAGCAAAGACTCCCTTTCTCCACTGTGTCTGCATTTACAGTACCATTCCCTGAGGCTCTGATCCTTCTCTGTTTTAGATAACCATTTAGCTCTCTCTTAATAGAGTGGTGTTGGATGGCTATTTGAGACAAAGCAGCCATAAATATTCTGGGATATCTGGCCTGTTAACTCTCCTTCCATCTTGTATGGTGTAGTTAGTATAAAATAGCTACCTCTAATATTAACTGTCACTTTAAGGATGGTGAATTGATACCTCTGTCTCAAAGCACTTGCCCATCCAGGTGATACTCTGAGAGCTTCCTTCACCACAGCTGACAGCACTGTCCAGGAACATATGTTTCCTCTTCTTTCTTCTTCCTTAAAAACAGAGACGACAAGGAAGAAAAACCCTCCTAGGTCACAATGCATTTGATCTTTCACATAGCATTGCCAGAATAAGACATTTTTCTTCAAATACTGAGATGACCAGCTTGATGAAGGTAGCAAATGAGTGCTGCACTGGCTGTCTTCAGTGTTTACAGCAATTACACAGGTGTATAATTGCACAGGGATGTTTGTTTGCTCAGTCAGTGTGTAGCCCTACAGGTTGGGCCAGGGAGAGGGCTGTTCAGTTTGTTTTCCTTTGGCTGGGAACTGCAGAAATGAATAGAGGGAGGGGAATCAGGTTGAGAGATTGTTGCCAAGAGCAATTTGGAGTCTCCTTCATATTAGTCAGAGATCATGTTTTTCCTTTCTGAAGCCGCATGCCTTGTAGCAACTTCTACAAATGGCTTTTATTTATTTATTTTTTGTGGTGTGTGTATGTGTGAGTGTTCACACACACTTTTTAGTTTTTGTTTTGAATTTTAACTTGCTAGACTTCTCATGACTAAGCAAAAATAATTAGCTTAGGAAATGGGGGTGATGAAATGGGCCCCTGATATCATACATTTTACATGTCATTGCTTAATGAATTTGAATACTGATCAACCCTGAGGTATCATGATGGGGTGCAATGAATAATTCCTTTGAAGAGAAAGTTTATCTTCAGTGGATGACATTGAAAACTGAAGCATAATTTCACTTTCCCTCTATATAGCTTGATCCTGTGTTTACACAAAGAGGAATACTTGCTCTCTTCTGTTGCATTTGCTTTTGCTCTGTTTGGAAGTTCCCTCTACTTGGGCCTGACTTGAAAGGAATCTACTCCAATAGGCCTCTTTCTAGCTCACTCTCACCATATACCTCCCTCCACCATTACAAGAGGCATGCAGGCTCAGGGAGCCCAGAGCAGAGAATGTTGCCTGGCCCTAGCCAGCCTCTTCTAGGATAGGAGCCCTGGTGCAGGCTGTAATCTACCAGTCAATAAGTAAGTCTATCTACTGAACAAATTGAATGAACCAACTTCAAGACCCCAGACTTGAATAATCACCTAATAAGACAGTGTATAAATCTCTATTGGTTTTTTTCAGATTAGATACAAACCAGATGCAGATATACACATGACCTGAATGATATCATATAATTGGACTTGGCCTTCAGGAAAATCTGTGCTGCCTGCACACATGTATGTACACATGTATGCAGGGCTCTTGCCTGGTTTTATCTATGGATTCTGGCTGACTATTGAGTTATTTCTGCAGATAAGACTGGCCCACTGGTCTTCATGGAGCTACTGAGAAAGGCCACTAGAGAGGGGACCATGTCTCTGTTAACACCTGACTTTCTTAAGCCCTACAAAGGCTATGAGAGGTTACCCCTAGAGGCAGAACTGAAATAACCAAAAAGTTTCCTACTGATGATTGTTTTGTTTTTGATTTTCAATAACTACTTTATCGTGATGTAATTCAGTGTATCCATTTAAAGTATATAGTAGCTATAGAATATTACCAGGATTATGAAACAGTCATTGCAGTCAAGTTTAGATAATTTCATCACACTAAAAAGAAGCCCTATACCCATTATCAGTCACTGACCAGTGTACCCCTATCCTCTAGTTCTAGGTCAGAATGTGTGGATGTGGCATACAGATGGAATGATATAGGCCTTTTGTGATGGACTTTCAATTAGCACAGTGCTTTCAAGAGAGATCTGTTTTGTAGCAGGTACCAATACTCCATTTCTTTTTATCCTTGGATGGATATGCCATACTTCATTTGTCCAATCTCTAGGAGATGATTATCTGGGTCATTTCCACATTCTTGCAAATAATACTTCTATGAATGTCCATGTGTATGTTATTCATCATTCATGTACATCGTACATCATTGGCATTGGGCTCATTTCTCTTGGATATATATCCAGGTTACATGTGGTTCTGTTTTTAACCTGTAGGGGAATTACTAGACTGTTTTTCACAGGACCTGCATCAGCAGTACGTGAGTGCCCCAGCTTCTCCATATTTTTTATTAATAGCTATCTAATATTCTTGGTGTTTGGTTTGTGGAGACAAAGTCTCACTAGTAGATCAAACTCGCCTCAAATTTGTAATCTTTCAGCCTCTGCCTCTCTGAGTGTTGAGTTCCTAAACTGTGCCACCACACTGGCAGCCATCTATTTCTAAGGAAGAAGTCAGTGTCCAGGAAGTACTCTGGAGTTAACTCAGTCCTGTATTCCACAGTTGTCATGTGAGTCAGTGGAAGCCTGGAGCATTCCCAGTGCTCGCCAAGTCCATGTCTCTTCCTACCTCCATATTGACTTTTCCCTCCATAAACATTGCTTTGAGTAGTTGGATGCTCAGTTCCCCACTGTGTCACAGATCTGCAATGAAATAATTTGAATCCATTGTTCTGGGGCCAATTGGGATGACATTCTCAAAAAAAAGGTAACTTTGAATTAATTAGCATGGAGGAATTCACCTTGTTTGAAAACTTTCAAAGATTACAGAAATTTGTCTTTCCTTTGAATGTGATTATTAGCCATTCTGTGGCAGTAAAGCAAACCTCAGCACCAGAAGGGAAGTCCAGCAACTTCCCTGGAGTCATTGGGACAGAATTTGGCCATTATAATCCATGAGCCTCATGGGCCAGGTTCTGCTAGCCATGAACTCTTAGTGCTTAGTATAGCAGTTCCCAAGCCTGACCACACATTGTCAGCACCTGTGAAGCCTTTTAAAAGATGACAGGTGCTCAGGCCCTGTCTGAGAAGGGCTGATGTAGAATGGAAGTAAGTAGAAGGGCTGGAGTAGAAGTGAGGAACTGTAGAGCTGGTCATGATGAAGTGTGAGAACACCGAGTCCCATCTGTGCCTCAGTTTCCTCACTCCAAATAAGGAGAAGGAGAAGCTGATATTTTCCCAAAGAGTTTTACACAACTGTTTCAAGCTGATCAGTTTTTAATGGGCCTGTCATTGCCTGACAATTAATTTGTAAAGAAGTGTTTTGTTGCTAAAACAGATATAGAGAGTCCTTGGCTAATTGGCTTCTGGGGTTCCACTTGAAAGATCTGAGAATCACTTCTTCACAGGACAGTTGTCCCAATTGCCTGGAGGAGGATTTTATAGGAGTCATACAAATGGCTCCTAGGTGAAAAGAGTCATGCTTTTTGAGGACAGGGACTAGGTCATCTGCTAGTGCTGCTCTGGCTGGCTGTATGGCCAACTGTGATGGGATAGAATTTGCCTTGGGACCATTCTCTTCTCTCTACCCCTGTGATATCCTGTCCACTTCCTTTGAAGCCTTTATAACTTTTCCTGTAGCCTTCTATGTTTTACAGTAGTCCAGAGTTTCATTCCAGTATTCATTCATGTATTCATTCAGCATTTCCTGAGTTCCTCCTATAGATAACAAATGGGCTAAAACTCTAGTCCTGTCCTCAAATAATGTTTTAGCACATTTTAAGCAGAGAAGCAGCTCAAGGCTAATTCCCAGAGGTACAATCTTCAGGGCTCCTTGCTTTGATTGAAGGAAAGTCGTGAAGACACTTGAATTCATGGCATCTATGGAAGAGAATCGGTCTCAAACTCTGTGTCTACAAAGCTTTGTCAGCTCCCCACCTTTCCCACAAGGTCTCAGCCCTATTCAGGATCCTTAGATAGTGCTTCCTTCATTCTGGTCTTAGCCAGGGACTTGCCCTCCTCCTCAACTCCCACCTGCTAGGAGAAGGCTGGTGGAGGAGGGGCAGGGAGGGCCAGTTTATTCAGAGATCTGAGCTCCATGCTCCAGCCCTTGGCTCTCACCCCATAACCCTGACTGGACAATTCACAGGACAGCTGTGTGCTGAGGACTGAAATAATCAGTGTTTATTAAAGCTGTTGGAGGGAGGGCCAGTGGGGGAGGAGGGAAGTAAGGGTCGCATTTCTGCCTTCCAACAAGAGAGAGGCCAGGTGAGGAAACTTGAGGCCAGCTTCCATGCCCCATGCCCAGAGCCCTCTCCCTCCCTTCCTGGGGAATGACACACAGGGAAGGACATTAGAGCCTGCTTTGGGGGTGTTCTGAGAGGTTTTTTTTTTAATGAGGGAAGAACCTTGAAGGTTCATTTGAATAGGGATTAATGTCTCTGTGGCCTGGACCTGTAGAGAAGGAGAAATTCGAGAAGAGTAGAAGTTGCAATAAAAGGAAACAGGCCTGATCTGCTTCCAACTGATCAGAAGGTCTTCCAGTTGGCAGCTTTGAAAGGAACATGTTTGGGGTAGTTTTCTGAGTATCAGGGTGTGTTTGTGTGTGTGTGTGTGTGTGTGTGTGTGTGTGTGTGTGTGTTTGTTTGTGTGTGTGTGTGTGTACGCGCACACGTGCGTGCATGTGTATGTGTGTGTATCCTTGGTGAATGCCTATACCTTGGGTCTCTAACTAGTAGAGTGAGATACTTGGAAGTTACAAAGCCACCCTGAGTCTTTGGTTTCTAGTTTGTTTTGTTGTTACTTGTTTGCTTTCTTACTTTGGGTTTTATGGGTCTGAAATTTTATTGGAAGTTATAAAGCCACTCTGAGTGATTTTGTTGTTTGCTTGCTTGCTTTTGGTTTTATCATTTGGGGGGAGTTTTGAGGCAGGGTTTTCCTAGGTCTTGTGTACCACCACACTCAGCTCTTAGCCCCTAGTTTTATTGCTCATCTTTAGTACCTTCATGGAAGATAGAAGCATACATTACAGAAAACCTTTTCTCCCACTTTTCCTTCACTCCACTGGGGCCTGCCTACCTCAGTAGCATCTTAACACCTCTTCCAAACTCTCCTTCATCCTTTTGTTCTGAGGAGCCAACTTAGTTCTAGGAAAAAGTCAACTCTTCAAATTGGTGGCAGATGGAAGGCACTGATGAACATGGTGGGGAAAGTCAGGTATAGCTGAAAGGACAGAAAAGTAGCCACCCATCAAAGCGATTCTGTCTCCCCCAAGGCAGTGGGCTTCCAGGTAGCACTGGGTGTGACCCTCAGCAGTTTAAGACAAAAGTTGCTTGGCAGCTATTCTGGATGACTCAGGCCTTGGGAGGGGGCCCTGGGCAGGGCTGGGCCTCATCTGGCAGGCCCTGGTGGACCTGCAGCTGTGAAGTTCTCCAATCTGCTGCTTCACTGGGCTCTTCCCCTGCATCTGCTCCCTGCCTAGACGAACAGTTTCCCACCCCATACACTCCTCTTTTCTCCTGCTCCCGTGGTGCACCCTCTGAGTGAACTTGGCCTCCAGCTCTTGGAAGCTTTTCCAACAACACGAGAAGCTCTGCAGACACAGGCAAAGGAGAGGGGCTGAGCAGCGGCCAGCCCAGAGTAATGCTGAGATGGGAGGCTTGGGAAGGCCTTGCTTGGGAGGAGATGAGAAGAGGACAGAGGGTAAGAGGAGAAATGCTGGTCCACATTGCTTTTTCCATAGTCAGGAGAGCCATCACAGATATGACTGACAAGGAGACAGTAACCTCTACTGTGCCCAGGCCCCTACTGGCCCAGTGGGACATGTATTCAGGTCTCAGTTCTCCCTTCTCAAGGCCATCATCTGTCTAGTCAGGTAAGACCTGAATGTGAAAAGGAAGCAATAATCTATAGAGTCAGCATCCCTCAGCTGAGTGGTCCAGGAAGGAGTGCTAGTCAGTCAGTATAGCCAATGAGATGTGGACTGAGGGACATAGGAGGTCTCAGACAGGTGCTTTGAGTTAGGACCAGTCATAACCGAGGCCATATGGCACAGGCTCTGTAATCAGACTGTAGTTCCTGTCCTGGCTCTCTGATTTACAAAGTTATGTGATTTGGGTCCATTACTTAACCTCTCTGCACTAAGGTTTCCCCCATTTGCAGCAAGATGAGAATAAGGCTACATATGGTTAAGAGAACTTATCATTGTAAGGTGTGGCGCATGCTCTGCATGAGGAGACCATCCCCATGGGGACAGGCCCTAATTTGCACCGTGGACTTCCTGCACTACTCTTCCTGAAGCTTCAGGACTCTTTCCCCTCCTCTTCCTCTGCTCCTTCCTGTCTTATCTCTTTCTTTCTTCCTTGCTCTCTCCCTTCTTCCCTGTCTCTAAGGCTAAGGTGTTGTTTAGACCTGAGTCCCTCAGGAGGTAGAAGTTCCCTCTTCCCACATGCCCACTCAGGGGCAGCTTCATAAATCCACAGACTCAATGAGGATCTCTGTCTTTCCCCGTTTCTCACATCACACATCCTTCAGAGGGGTCCATGAGACATAGAGTGATGGAGGTATCCCAGTCATGATAGTCAATTCCAAGATATTTCCAGGTATTATAAAGCTGGATGTCCCCTGGAACTGGAAGAACTTGAAATGTGGGGAATAGGAATAAACTGATTTGGTGAAACAAAAGGAATCTTAATTTTTTCAGTGGCTTTCAGGTTATTTAGTTCAGGAAGCACTGGATCACACTGTCCAGGGCTAGACTACAAGTCCTTTGTTAATGTGGTCAGAAGGAACAGAGCCCAGCTTTCCCAAGTATCAAGGTTTCGGGAGGTATATTAAAGGTAGTGTATCTTTACTCTGTTTAATCAGAAATTCCTTGTATTTATCTATGACAAAATCTGGGCTTGCTTTTAGGCTAAGTCATTTTATAAGTGATAGTGAACAATTACCTCATGGTGGATTTTTCAAACTAATTATTTCCAGGGACTAAATCGGAAAAGGTAATAATACTATGTGAGGAAATCAGCATGAGTGGCAATAAAATAGAAACACCAGTATGTAAACTTTGGAAATGATATCCTTTGAAGAGATCAAAAGTTATATCTCTATCTCTATCTATCTATCTATCTATCTATTTAGCTATCTATATAGAATAGTCCTAGTCAAAAGTGTAGAGCTTCCAAAAGTCTCACCATAGGTGCTTGTGAGTTGTCATGAGATGGCCCTACCTCTGGCATGCTGCTCCCCTTCTCTGGCAGGATCCTTCCAGGATGACTTTCCCAAAGCACCATAGGGAAAGAGTTGCACAGTGCCACACATTCTCCACATGCACACCTACCTCTCTCTGTGTGCTGCTACCTCACACCAGAGGAGCATCTGCCCTAGAAGCTGCCTGGACACAGCTACTTCCCTGGATCATATGATCTATTGGGATCATCTAATAAGGGACAGGCAAATGACATTAAAGCATCAGGAGTACTCTGGTCTGAATATTCTCCTCTGTAAATGGCAGAGCCAGACTACAGGTCTACTTGACCCCAAGACCAAGCTCTCCAGGCATGGTATTGTGACAGCTGGTGCCTTTGCCATCCTTTCCCATCTAGAGGAGACAGCTAGAATCCTGAAATGAGTTGTCTTTGGATAGTGCTGTTTGCCTTGGTACAAAAGACTTCCCATGCACCATGTACAAGAGGCTCCCTAGCCAGCTGAGATAGAAGGAATGCGAGGTGCAAAACAGAGAGCTATAATGCAGGGAGAGGAGACACAGCCTTCAGGGAAGGGGCAGCCTTCTTCCTTAAGGTACTCTCTAGACATGTGTCTAATTATGTTTAGGACAAGAGTCCTCTTAAGGTTTACTCAAGCTGGGTGTGAATCTACTGAGACCTGCGTTTCAGTCTCAGCTCATACACTTTGCAACTGAGTCTCTATACACCTGCATGCTCTAAGCCTTGAGTTATTTGTCTATATAATTGGATGATCTTAACACTCTCTGACTGAGCGAGAGAATTTAAACAAATAATGCAATGTATCCACTATATAGTACCCATCATCTCTGGGCCCCCATCCCTTCCTTTCCCCATCCCTTCCTTTCTCTCAAGTTTTGGTCATGATTGTGGCATTTCTCCTGCCATCACCAGATCCTGACCTGAGACCATCTAACCACTATCCACAAACTTCTATATCCCTGTACCTGAAGACACTGGTGATCCTCACACAGGTCGGAATTACTGGAGTGAGCATGCAGTCCACCCCTACCTCACCCAGCCGGCTCCTCTGTAGTAATGATGAATTTAATCAATAACATGATAAACTATGACTCAGTAGGAAAAGCATCTGGAGAAGCTAATTAGCAACAGAACACCTCAGCTCTCACCAGTGATTGGTTGCATCTTGTTTGGCTCTGGAACAACTGTGCAGACTCTGTTCTAACATGTGTTACAAGTGCCCGGTGTCCCCTAGAATGTCACCCAGGGCACCCATTCCCACTTCTCCCAGCCCAGGCAGGTTGCAGCCAGACACATAGACTGCAGGCTTTGCTCAGCTCTTTCATCAGCTCAGAGAATGTGACAGTTCTAGGTAGAGGTCACCTTGCCCCTAAAGTAACTGATGCCAATTAAAGGGGCCAATCTGCCCACAGAGTCGGGGTGATAGTATCCAGCCTGTGATCCCCAGGTCATGGGGTTAACATGGCAACTGCAGTGATTCCTTGCAGACAACTCTGCTTTAATTGGCATTTTTCCTGGCTGACTGAATGCTACAGGAAAGAAACCATTTCACTGTCCTCAGGCTACAACACCTCCTGTCTATCCACATCCCCAGAGCTGAGCATCACACATAAAATAAATACAAGAAGAACCATTCTTCATGTTCTAAATGACGTGCAATATGCATGTCATGTGTTTGTCTTCAAAATTCATTAACAAAAATACAAAATCATTCCTCAGGAGAGATATATTTTAAAGACATATCTTGTAGCACATATGTCTCCATGTCTTCTTCTTCCTCCTCTTCCTTTTCTTCCTTCTCTATCTCCTCCTCCTCTTTTTGATGGCTCTTGAATTTGAACTCAGGGCTTCACACTTGAGACTCTATCACTGAAGCCCTATTTAGACCCTTTTCACCATAATCATTTTTCAGATAAAGTCTCAAGTATCTGTCTGAGGCCATCCTTGGATGTTGGTCCTACCTATGCCTCCTTTGTAGCTGGGATTATAAAAGCATACCACTATGCCCCACTTGTTGGTTGCAGTGGGGTCTCCCTACCATTGCTGGCTGAACAGCAATCTTCTCAACACATTTGCTGTTCTCGGAGCCACAGAATCAACTCTGAGGATTACTGTGTGAATTGTCTTTCAATATTTTTTGTTGCTCAGATATTCTCAGAGAAGGGACCACTTCAGAATGAAGAAAATGTAAGGAAGCAACATCTGCATAGAGCTGGGATGAGGAGAGCTTGAGAGGCCAAGAAAGAAGCTACAGCTTCAGTCAGCCCCATGGGACCCTCTGGAACAGAAATAACCCTTTAGGTTTATCCCAGATTGATCCAAGATGCCCGGGTCATGCTAGAGCCTCTGAAGCCTTCTGTGGTCATTGAATACTAGAGATCCCTGGAAGGATGAGGATATGGCTTTGCTAGTGTCATGCAGCTGTGGCACCCTTGGGGCTGTCCTGAGCTGAGGGCTGATGGCCGACCTTGCTCCTAGTGGCTGGGCCACTCCTGAGTGGGTCATCTGCAGCCTGTGTTTGGCTCAGATTCCCTCTTCATTGTAAATTCCCTGTGGGTAAGAAGTATATTCTATATTACTGTATGTCCCTGCTTTGGTCCCCCGCATGCAACTAAGTATTTGATGGGTGATGGCAAAGTAATCAGTGCCCCGGATGGAGACACAGCCATGGGCATCAGACTTTCTGGCTTTCTTTGCCTAGTGACAGATCATCCAGACGCTCACAGCTGCTGGGAGAGAGATGTCACAGTTCAGGGCCCTGACACTCTTACTAGACAGAGCCTAGAGACAGGCCCCACCACACCCTTTGGATCTACAACCCTCTTATCAGATCCATGTGGGAATATTTCAGCTACCCTAAGAGTGAGGAGTTACAGTCCAAGAACACCAAAGTTGCTACCATTAGTCTGTATATTTGCTCCCTCCTTGAGCACCTACAATTCCTAGTTCAGGGGAGCTTGGGGTGGGCAGGTCTTCCTCTCCAGGAAGTGGATAGTCTGCATAGCCACCGGAAGGGAAATCCTGGAACACACACAGCCCCACCAACCCAGGGTAACCTCATTCCTTGTCCATTCTGTCTCCAGTTCCCACAGCCCTGTCTCTCTGGCATGACCCCTGCCCCAACTCCACCCCCTGTACTTTGCTGCCTAGAGCAGATGTTTCAGAGCTGTTGTAACATATCAAGTCCTCATGAACCCTGTCATCCCAGCTGCTCTGAGCCTTCTCAGTGCATTCGGCTGTCGCCATGTGGCACTGTGATTTCAGTGGCTCCCCTGACTGAGAAGCTCCTAACACAGGAGCTTCCCATTTCTGCCCTCCACCCCCCCCCACACACACACACACATTCTGCTTCAACAGCTCTGTACCCATAAACTCATGATAAAACAAGCACTCCATCTTCATAACAAAAGGGAAAATAGTATCAATCCACCCAAAATAGGGTGGTAGAATCAGTCATCCCTGTCAACCATTAAAAGACCCAAACATGGCACAGCACCATGGTTGGGTCTGTGTGGTACTATTCACCACAGAAAGAATAGACTAGAAACCCCACAGCTCTCACCATGCTGCCTGCCCTGAACAGTAGTGGCATAGCTGTCTGTCCAAACGGAGCTCAGTTTCCACAGCCCCTGAGATAGGTTTGGTTACAGAAACATTAATTGGGATTTCTCCAGTTCAACTTGCCTGGCTGCAGAAGCCTGGCACCGCCTCTGCCACCCTGAGGACCACTGTGAGCTCTCAGGACATCAGAGCTAATCTGTTCTCTGCATAGCCTCACCCTTTCTCTGCATCCCTTGTCCACAGGGTCCAAGGTCTGATCCCCACCCCCACCCCATCCTCAACCTTTCTCCCAACCCCTATTTCCTGGATGCCCTTATTTCCTGTCTCTCGGGACACATGGGGTCATACATGTCTCTTTCCAGTCTGTCCCCAGGACCACAGCTCAAGCTCTTGCAATCTAGACCCTTTATCAGTTCTACACAAAACTAAGAACACAATGCTGTTTGCACCAGACAGCTCCCTTTGAGTGCTGCTGTGATGGCTAATGCGTGTAAGAGGGAAGATTAGGACCCCAGCTCACAGGGAGCTAAGAAGTAGGAACAGGTATATTGACAGGGGAGCAGGGTTCTAGTGTAAATGTCCTTTTAATTGCCCTTCAATAGTGTGATTCATAAAGGTTTTTATTTTTTAATATATATTTAAAAAATAAATAAAAACCTTTATGAAAGATACTGTCCAAAGGGGTTACAGTTACGAGTAAGGTAATGATTACATTTCCTATCAAGCCTTTTTTTTTTTTAAGAACAGTATGCTGGGCATGGTGGTACAAACCTGTAATCTGAGCACTTGGAAGGTTGAGGCAGGAGGAGCTTAAGTTCAAGGCCAACCTGAGTTATGTAGCAAGACCCTATCTCAAAAACCCAAGAGCGGAGAATATTGCTCAGTGGTCGAGTGATTTCCCACTTGCACAAAGGCCTGAGTTCCATCACCAGGATGACCAGATGATAGCTAGGTATAGGTAGGTAGGTACATAGGTAGGTAGATAGATAGATAGATATACACACATACATACATACATACATACACATACATACATACATATATACATACATACATATATACATACATACACATACATACATACATACATAGGTTAGCACATACCTAAAAGGAAGAGTTGTGGAAGGCACAAAGTCTACAGAAAGCTGGGAAGACCTTCTTGTCCCTGGACTCTGATGTCAGCATAGAGACTAGAGATACCTAGGAAGATGTTACTTTGATGTTCTGGCCCTCAGGAGAGAGTTGATCTTGCCATCAGATGGGTATTCCACTTCCTCTTTCCTATCTGCCATTCCTAGACCATGGCACAACTGATGAGCTGGACTGTCTCTGAGGGACAGCTATCCTTTCACAGAAGAAGAGGAAGACAGGAAAGAACAACACCCCTGAGTCTGGCTCAGAGAAAGAAAGTAGAGGAGCCGGCATGAGAAGCGCCTGCCTTCCCCAGACTGGCTTTGGGAGGATCAGGCAGAGGCTTCTGAGAAGCCCCTGCAGGTATGCTCCTTCATTTCAGAGCTGGTACTGCAGATAAATTAATATGCAACTTTACAGTGCTGCTTCTCTGCATCCTCTGCAGGCAGGTCAGGGAAGGCTGGTGCGCTGCCTGGGTGCATGGTACAGGAAAAGCCACTTGAGTGGGAGAAGGATGCTCAGCATGGTTTCCCTCACCTCTGTTTGGGAATGTGCAGGCCTGCCTACTAGGTGTGGCAGACCCAGGAGTCTCTTTCTCCAGCACCCAGTTCTCCAACCTGCTACATCCTGAACCTGGCCACTTCTGCCTCATGGCACCAGTGCCCTTAGCTGCCACCTGAACTCCTGTCTCCCTGCTTCTACTCTGAATCCTCCCATACGGTTCTCCCAGAGAATCACCTCTTAAAACACAAGTAGGCTCTGTCATTTCTGGCTCCAAATACCTCAATGGTTCCCATAGTAATTAGATTGAATTTACAATTTCTTCTTGTGACTCAGAAGGTTCCTGGGAGACCCATAGCTTGGACCTTACATGGAGGTATATTGCAAATGCCGCATCTCAGGTCCCATCCCAGATCTTCTGTAGCAACATCCTTAGCTGTTACGTTTGACAGTTTGAGAAATGGTGATCTAAGGGACCTAATGAAATCTTCCCAGCGTATCCCTACAAGCTGACTCAGGTTCGACACAGTGTAGATTCAGAAGGCTCTCTCTGAACTATCAACCACAGGAACCCCCTTCCCACTTCCACTTCAAGTCCTTATGATTTTATTTCTGTTTTACTTTCTTTGGAGTGCAAATGTCCATCAATGAGTTCATGATTACATCCAGATATTACTGTGAGTCTTAACACAGGAATGTAAGTGTCTTCGGGTGGGGGGAGCTCCTGTTCACTACTACACCCTTTCAATCAGAAAGTCCTTGTAGAGGAAGGACCCAATCAAACTGCACATGCTTCCCAGGTACCTATGACCGGCCGATGCAAGGTGCCTGTGTCCTCTCAGAGTTTGTGGTTAGGTAGTAAGGATCTATATGTCACATATGAGAATTAATTCAAAATGTGGGACCTAAATACAAGTGGAGAAATGTCTCCTATTCAGCTGATGAGCTGAGGAGAGGGAGGTGCCCAGGGAAGGAACGTGTGGAATGTAGGTCTCCAGGAAGATGGGGCTGGCAGTGGGAACAAAGCCTCATCCATTGGGTTTGGGGTGATATCCTGTCTCATTCTCACCTGACAGAAGCAAAATAGTCTAGAGATTCAATAGATCAAGCCAGGAGCCAGTGGCTCACACCTGTAATCCTAGCTACTGAGGATCTGAAGATCATGGTTTGAAGCCAAATCAGGCAGACAAATCCAAAAGATTTTTGCTTCCAATTAATCAGCAAAAGTCCAGAATTGGAAATGTGACTCAAGTGGTAGAGCACTAGCCTTGAGCAAAAAGCTAAGCAAGAGTGTGAGGTCCTGAGTTTAAGCCCCAGTACTGGTGCATGGCATGAGTCGCGCGCGCGCGCGTGCACGCGCGCGCGCGCACACACACACACACACACACACACACACAATATTCAGAGGATCAGGTTCCAGTGTTTCTTCTGTCTTCAGCCAAGATGGAGACAAGGCCATGAGTGAAGCTATGGTTTTCAAAGGGGGTCCCCTTGTCTATTAACAGTTGGTCCCATTGATGGGGACTTGTTTGAAATGTAGAACCTAATACCCACTCTATACGTACTCAGAATCAAGGGAGTAAGATGCAGCCACGGTGTTTTGGCAGCTGGTCCAAGTGATTCTGGTGCAAGCTAGAGTCTGACAGATGGTTGTGATCAAAATAATATGGACATCTCCTTCTTTTACTTATGATTAATTTATTATAGAAAATTTACAAAATCATAAAAGTCAAAGAAAATGAAGGCATCAGTAATTCTACCATTCAGAAATAACTCCTATCAATATTATGGCATTTTAGTGTGTCTTATAGCAACTTTTTTAAAAGGCATTGTATAATGGCATTTTTTTAACTTTACAAAATTGAAATTATTTGGGCCATTCGGCTCCTTTTAGCAGAGCATATCTCTGAGCTAATCATTCATTGAAAATCTCATTTTAGTGGCTAAGCACTCTTCACTCACGTTGATGTATCATAGCAACTATATACTTAGGTAGTTTTCTACTTCCTCTAATATAAATGGTACCAGAGTGAACATTCTGGCTTAGGAAGTCGGTTATTTTCTCAGAACAAAATGCCAGAACAGGAAGGGCAAGTTGAAAACTATTCTAGGTTTCTCCATGAACTTTTTACTGTTAAGAAAGTTTTTGAGGAGCTGGGAAGGTGACTCAGTGGTAGAGCGCTTGCCTTGCATGCATGAGGCCCTGGGTTCGATTCCTCAGTACCACATAAGCAGAAAAAAAGCCGGAAGTAGCTCTGTGGCTCAAGTGGTAGAGTGCTAGCCTTGAGGTAAAGAGCTGAGGGACAGCGCCCAGGCCCAGAGTTCAGGCTCCACGACCGGACCCCCCCCCAAAAAAAGAAAATTTTTGAATATATGTGTTGTTGGGCACCAGGGGGTCATGCCTATAATCCTAGCTACTTAGGAGGCTGAGATCTGAGGATCAAGGTTTGAAGTCAGCCCTGGAAGACAAATCCATGAGACTTCTATCTCCAATCAATCACCAAAAAGCTAGAAGTAGAGGTATGGGCAAAGCCCAGTCTCTGAGTTGAAGCTCCAGTACTGGCTGGCACACACAAACACAGACACATAGACATATACACACACATGTATGTGTATATGTATATATATATATATATTAACTATTATATATATGTCTCTATATTATACAACTTACATATACTAATTAAAAAACTTAAGTGTGTGTTTTGTATATTTATAGCACATATAGCAAAAGAAAGCTCATTCAGTAGCCCTATAGAAAGAGCAACCTCCATTTAAAAGAAAGCCCTACATCTCAGAAGTCTAAAGGGACGTAACTAAGTGAAAATTCACAAACAGATTTCACATCATAAATATCCAGCTCACATAAAAGGTTGGATTTGATTACTAGGTAAAAAAAACTCAAGTGAAATCTCCAATGTTTTCCTGTTTTTAAATCACCAATTTCATAAACCATTGTAAACATTAGAATAATTGAATTGGCAAGGAAACAGGTATTCTTTACCATCTCTTCATACTACTTCTGGGGGAGAGGCTGGGTATACTGAAGATTCCTCCCACTGCAGTTTGCTAACTGTCATTAAAGCCCATCCATGGAGCAATGTCTGGATGGGGGATGGATAGTTGCTACCTCCAACTCCACCTCTACTAAGATTGTCCGGATGCTATTTTAAACGCTCTCCTTATATTAATTAATTGTACCTTTGCAACCATCCATTCAGGACCCATTCAATATTCCTGTCCTATAGATCACAAAATGAGACCAGAGAGTCTAGTAACTTACCTAAGATCACAGAGTAGGCAAGTGACCACACTAAGATTTGAACCCAAGAGGTCTTGCTCTTAACCTATGCTCCTAATTACTGCCTTCCAATATGGTAGAACTTGTGGACTAAGAGGTTAAGCTACCCTTACCAGTCCCCTTCCCACAAGACTAGAAGGGTTTTCTCTTTTCTATTACCTTGACATTCATTCAGCCCTATCATTATCTGTCCTCTACTAACCTTGGCTCTGCCTTCTAGTATGTCCTGCCTCAGAGATACTCTTATTGTTTAGAATCCTCTAGATGTGAGATAATGATAAGAAAGACAAGAGTAGAATACTGGCTTTGTCCACAGAGGTACTAGTATGTACAGTTTTGCTTGAAAACATACCTGCAGTTTCAGTGTCCTTAGGTTCGTGGAGTGGGCATGGCAGCTAAGCACATTTGAGAGTCTCCCCAACCCCCGGCCCCATTCCCCAGGCTAGGGGTATTGCTGGGAACTTCAGAGAGGTAAAAGTGAAGTCCCTTCTTAGATCATAGCATTTCCTTGGGACTCAGGAGCAAGCATCAGCAAATGGAGCCCCTACACTTGAGGAATGATATTGCCTTCGTAGGCAATGCAGACCAGCTCTCATGGAATAATAGAAACAGTACCAGATACCCGGTGACTACTGTCAAAGGCAGAACTATTGCCACCAGAATCACCAGATGATTCCGGATATCAAAAGTGAGATAGGCTGCTCATGCAACAGTGCAGGCCTCATTTTAGAGACAAGCAAATGTGGATGGAGAGGGAAGGAGAATCTGGCCATGATCTCCCAGAAATTCCTAGGCCCCTGAGCCAAGGCATTTCACCAGCCACTGTGTGTGCTAGGGCACATCCTGCTTCTTGGAGCATGCCCATTGGTGAGTACCCAGACAGCAAGTAGGGATGTTGTTGCTGATCTGTCTGGGTGGCTTCATACCACCCATAGCCAAAACAGCCTCTTGAGGTGAATCTATAAAGGGCTGAGTTTGAGGGTAAACTCATTGTTTGCACATATTCTGTTCCTAAGACCCTGAAAGAAATTGTAGTCCTGGGGATTTCCTTGACTTTTCCCTTGACTTTGAGCCAAAGGAAAATGGCTATACTGTAGGCCAGGAATTAGCCCCAGATGAAGGCAAGTTGTTTGGATATCTTTCCCACCAACCACCCTGTTGGGTACAGAGGGTTCCAGAAAAGTCTCTAGCCTAACTTAGCTCCATTTAGCCCTTTCTGAGATTATTTTGTCCCTTTTTTGTTTGTTTAGCTTTGGGCTTGTCTTAGGGCACTCTCCCAGTAGTTAATTGGAGATAAAAATCCCAGGGACTTTCTTGCTTGGGCTGGCTTCAAACATTGATCCCCAGATCTCAGCCTCCTGTGCAAGTAGAATTACAGGTATGAGCCTCTGGCACCCGACTCTTACTCTTGTAAGAGTCTCCTTGTGCCTGGTAGGGCTTTGCTTTTTTGTGTCCATCCTCAACCCTGAGATAAGATAATCTTGGAAAGGGTTCAATTAGTGGATATCACCAACAAGTCTACTGGCCAGCAGACTCAAGGATTTTTTTTCTCCTTGTACATTTCTGTCCACAACACAACACCCATTCATAGGACAACAGAAAGGATGTCCTTAAGGATTCCTCAAGAATCATCACCTGTCAACCTTGAGGGTTCTACGGGCCCTCAAGCTCTGTTCAGACAGCCAGGTGTTGTGAGCACAAACACATCACTTCCCTAAAGTATTGCATCTCTATTAAGTGGTGAGCTTGGCATGATGGTTGAAAGGTATATTTTCTCCATTTCTTCCCTCAGTGTCTACAAGCTGGCAAGCTGCTTTCTTCTCAACCATCTCTAATGATCTTCTGTTCCTGGAAAATTTTTAAACAAACATTTGAAAAATAGTAAAAAAAATACATATCCATTGTAAAAAGAAGGAAAGAAAGAGGGAAATGTGGAGTGAGGGATAAGCAAGAGAAGGAAATTAAGCTACTGTAATTCTCCAAGAGTGTTATTACTATATATATCACTCCATACATGCTTATGAACATGATTTTGGTAAGCAAATTGGTATAATTTTGTACATATTGCTAGTCTGTGTCACAAGTAGCCAACCTCCATATCAGTAAAGTACTTCAATAGAGATTTTGTTGTTGTTTTGTGTTATGTGTCAGTACTACAGCTTGAACTCAGAGCCTCTTACCCTTTCTCAACTTTTTAGATCAAAGCTAATGCTTTCCCATTTCAGCCACACCTCCACCTCTGGCTTTTTTTGCTAATTAATTGGAGGTAAGACTCTCTCACATTTGTCTGCCTTGGCTGACTTCAAACCTCTATCAGCCTCCTGAGTATCTAGGAATATAGGGGGAGTCATGGGTGCCTGGCTATGTTATTTTAATGGTCACCAGTCATTTCATTATATAAATATACAATCTCATACTTTATACTTAACCAATATGCTTTTTTTGTCATTTAACATTTTCTTCCACAACATAACAACAGAGATTAATATTATGTAACAAAACCATTGCACATACTTAACACTTTGGATAAACAACTAGATGTGGGTTTGTTGGCTCAAAGAAAGTGCTCAGAACTGTTTTCGGGTCTTAAATTGCTAAATTGCCTAACAAGGAAACTGTATTTATGTTTTCTCTCTTTTCTCCACCCACCTTCTGGCTGAATTTCTTCTGGTGGGTGTGTGCACGTGTGTGCACATGTGTGCATGCTGCATGTGTGCATGTGTGTGTGTTGGCTCAGTTTTCCCAAAGCTAATCTCTAAATATGAATTAGTGAGGGCAACCCATCAGTCCCCTGACGTGGCTGAGCTGTTTTCACACATAGCACAACTGAAGTGTAGACAGCTGAACTCTTGTACCCCCTCCTTCCATTCCCCAGCTTAGGGGTCCTGGCTTCTTGGCTCCGCCTCCCTCCTCAGGATCATTGTGACAATTTTAAACAGTCCTAGGGAGCAGCCTAGTACTCCAGAGTACTAAGCATTTAGAAATGGGGAACAAAAACAATTATGGAATCTTTGTTCCCTATATTGACTTTTTAATTTTGAAATGAATTGGTCACTTCACAAATATTATATGTTTATTCTACTCCTTGGTGGGAGGGAGGAAACTAAGTAATAACTAAGTCCTGGTTGGTATTTTCTTTAATCCAAATATTCTACTTTGTATGCATGTGGGACTTGGATACTTTGTTGAATTGGAGGTTGTTTTGATTCCAACTCAAGTCCACAAATGTTGCTTAGGCACACATGCTGTGGCTGTGGGAGGTGCTGGGGTGCAGGGCAGGAGTCAGCCACAGTCTTGGCCTTGGGGTTATGGGTGGGGAGCAAGACCCAAAATCCCACAACAGTTTAGGATGGAAACAGGCCACAGCAGCCAAGTCTCTTTTCGAAGCTACATGGTCCAACGCCAGAGGCTGGTTTGCTCCCCAGATAGCTCAGCTGGTATTTTATAAGACTCTAATTGACAGTTATTATGTAAAACCCAAACTGAAATTCCACCATAACCTATATATTGATTGTCCTGTCTACTGAAGCCCCAGAACAAATCTTTCTCGTCTCCCAGGCAGCCCCTTCAGATAGCCAACTTTGCCCTTTCCCCCTCTAATTCTCTCCCACCCTGTCCCCCAGGATGGGGCTCAGGTCCCCTCCCCATCCTAGAGCCTCTTTTCTGGGCCCTCATTCTCCCAGGCCAGGGCCAGCTAGCACAAGGGCACCCCAGCCTTGTTGCCCTGGAGAAGAAAGACATTCAGAGCTGTGTATTCTAGAAAGCCCAGAGGATGAAGCAAATTTAATCTCAAGAGTTCTGATGGGAAAGGAGTGATTAAGAATCATAATTAATAATTTGATGCAGACAATGAGCCTGTCAGCAAGGAGCCGCC
Organism: Dipodomys spectabilis; assembly: GCF_019054845.1. NCBI lineage: Eukaryota > Metazoa > Chordata > Mammalia > Rodentia > Heteromyidae > Dipodomys > Dipodomys spectabilis. Next base: position 25,306,120 of record NW_024870701.1, on the reverse strand, counting down.
TTGTGCAATTGTTTCATGGTCTTGCCTCTGTATTAGCCTCCTGACTTAAGCCTTCTTTTAGATGCACTAATTAGGTAATTAGCTCCCTAAAGATTACTTAGGAGCCCAGCATAGGCTTGGTTACAGCAAAGGGGAGGCCTTTAAAGAACTGTTCTTTGAACCAGGTGGGAGACAAATAGGTCTAGAGAGTAGGCAGGAAACTCAGATGTGGTCAAGGGCGTCACCAGAGTCCTTAATGAGAATGTGCCACCCTGTGATCAGTGTGCAACAGTGTGTAAAATACACAAGACAATCACTCCCCATCTCTGAGAGAAAACAATACTATGTCTGTGGATGATAATGATGATGATGCTAATGATACTAATAAATTCAATAATGCAGTACAGCATTGTCTTAGCTTTCCATTGCTGTGACAAAATACTGAGGTCAGAAACTTTTAAGGAGAAAAGGTTTATATGGGCTCCTTGTTTCAGAGGTTTAGGCCCTTGGTCAGCTGGCCCCATTGCTTTGGGTCTGTGGGGAGGCAGAACATCATGGTAGGAGCCTGTGGCAGAGCAAAACTGCTGACCAGGAAACAGAGAGGAAGAAAACCGTGGTGCCCATGTCTACTTCAAGGGCAATCCCCACCCCTATCAAGTAACCTAATTTCCTCCCACTGGGACCCACTTTCTAAAGATCTCTCCACCTCCTAAAATTGCTAGAATAGGCTAGCGCACCTTCAGAGCATGGGTCTTTGGGGGACACCTCAAAACCATAGCAAGTACATAGAAAAGAATGCCAAGCTGAAATGAAATTACCAAGGGCTATGGCACTATCTACCATTGCATGGGCATGTGGACAAGTCACTATATGGGGCTGTGCCTCAGTCTCCATGTCTGTGGAATGGGCCACCCTCCAACCTGGAGTCCCATGCAGGCTAAGTGGTAGGTACCCTGTTAGTACCACAGTTTTTCTGAGGACCTTCCCTGTTGTTACTGAGGCCTCTGGAAGCCTAGGGACGGAAAGACACAGGCTCCATGTACCAGGGCAAAGTAGAAAGGTGCCTGGGATAGGGGACTGCTTGCAGCTGAGTCACTACTAACACATCTTACAAGGAGCCTCATCTATTTGTTTAAAATACAGTAGTCCGGACTTTGGTCCCCCTTACCTCCTTCCTTTCTTCCTCCCAGGCCTTGCTGCACAGCCTCATTCTGCACTGGGCTATTTTTTTATCCACTTATCTTCCCATGCCTGTGGTGTCTTAGGTGTTTGTTTGTTGCAGTCCATTAATGATTATCAAATGTGATAACCTCACTTTTTTTTTTTCAGTACTGGGATCTTTGAACTCAGGATCTTACACTCTCTGGACAGGCACTAGATCCTTTACACACCCAGCCCTGACATTTTTTTACCTTTTCACTCATCTTTGTAGTCATTTTCACATGCACTGTTTTGTTTTTGTTTTTGTTTTTTTGGCAACAGAGGTTGCTCTGGATCTTCCAGTTCTAGAAAGAGAAAGACTCCAGAGGGCACCCACTCCAGAGATGCAAAATTGGAAAAGCAAGGGTAAATCAGAGTTGGTCTGAGCAGGATTCCCCTGTTTGGGAGCTTTGGGGATTGCATTCTCTCACTGCTTGCTTTCTCTCCCATTATGGCCTGCATTCCCAGTGGTGGCCTTTCTGGGGATCACTCCCTTCCCCCACACAGGGATAAACAGGCTGTTTCTCTTCTCTCTTCTTTATGTCTCCCCTCCCAGCAAACCTCCTTACTATTCACTCTCTAAAACATGTCTCCTGCCTGGGCACTTACCAAACACTAGCTGTGTCCCACCTAAGATTTCCTCTCTATTTTTTTATATGTCTTTTCAGGGACATTAAATAACTCTAATAATTCATAGGCCCCAAGTTAAGGAGCAAGCACACAATCACCAAAGAGAAAAGGTGGAATGAAGCAGGACACAGAGCAGAACAGAGGAAGACAGAGGCCTAAGCTCCTACGCAGGCCCCCCCTCACCCACCCCAAGCTGCTCTGACACTGGCTCAGGGCCCAAAAGAACAGACTTAGAAAGTGCTTTGGCTTGCCAGGGTGCCAGTCTGGGTTTTTCTTGAGCCTCCCTCCAGGAGGTTTCCTACCTGTAGCCTGTGGCCACTGACTCTCCCTCCTCCCCACAGAGAACTCCTCTGGTCGATGACTTGCTCCCAGACCTGACTTCGCATTCCTGCCAGACTCCCCCATCCTCCTTGCCTGTCAACGGCACTGTGGCTTCCTCCCAACTCTTCATTTCCCACTTTCCCACTCCAGGCTTCCCTTGCGTGAGAAAACTCCAGGCCCTGGAATCTTGTGACCTCTCCATATCAGCCTGCTGCTGCTATTGCTGGACCCTTCACCCCTAAGGGCACCCAGCTGCACACCACAGATGGAAAAGGCCTGGCCTCTGGAGTCACTCCTGTGGCTAAGAGCAAGAAATTTTACTCCCTGGCTTCTGATGCCACTTAAAGGAATGACTCTCTCATGGGTGGAATTTTACATGCTTCGACAAATATTTGAGGGACAGTTTTGACTGATGGGGAGGAGAAAGAAGCTTCACTGGGGAAAAGCAAACCTTAGAAAGCCTTGGAGAGTAAGGGAGTAGGACTGAGGACATAGCTTTCCCAGCTAGCTTTTTCTCTGCATGACTGCTGGCTCCATCCCCAGGTGAGACCTTGATTCCTTCCAGCGCCTGGGGACTTCCCCTAAGTTCCATCAGGCACCTGAGCCAAGCTGTGCCTGAGCTCCAGGGGTGGCTCCACCATGCTGTTGTGTGAAAACACCTCCCATGGGAAGGGGACCGGGGAGGCTGTCAAGATTCGGTGGGAGCCGCTGAGTGGCTCTGTAGCCCCTGTAACCAGCCCCACTTATCTCTGCTCATGTCCAGGAACACCTCCTCTCTGCTGGTGGAGGGGGTGGGGGGTGTCAATGACCTCCAGGAATCTTCTGTCAGAGCCCACTGTGCAAACTCCTGGCCCTGCTGTGTCAGCACCTTTAAGAGATTTTTTTTTCAGCCCTTCTCCCTCCCCTTCCTCCCCTAGCCCTTCTCCACCACTCCTCCCCTCCCTTTCTTACGGCCTTCCCAACTGTTTTCTGCCCTCCTCCCATCCTCCACCCTTAATCTCCCCCTCAGCCTCCTCCAGTCCAGCTCCAGCTCTGTCTCCTCCCACACTCTCCCTCCCCTCCCCTCTCTTCTCTCCCAGCCTCTTTCCTCCCCTGTCCCCTCCCCCCTCTCCTGACCCGTCCACTCTTCTCTCCAAGGCCTCTCCTAGCATTCTCCAACTCCCCTCCACCTCTCCCTTTTCATTGGTAAACGTTGCATCCACATATTTAAATCTCTGCCGCTTTCCTGGTTCAGCGGAGGCTCTGATTCCAATTAAAATCACCTTCATCCTCCTTAGCAGACAGTTCTGGGCAGCCTGATGCTTGCTGGGCCTTGCTGGACCACATTATATAACCACTTCCTGGCCTCCTTTCATGGCTCAGGGGGCTCCTGCAGTGTGGAGGTGGGATTTCAAGGGGGTTCCATCCCTCAAAACTCTTCTACCCCATACCACCCGTCCTTCTTAATGCCACATTGGCTTTGTTCCAGGCTGGTGGGTCTCTGGATTGAA